>NC_136500.1:111234270-111299270 GCF_053919585.1 Euprymna scolopes
ATTTCTTAGGATCTCTATCCAGTCATAGCTGACGAAACAAGAGCATGCTACCCCCATTAAGTAAATAAAGAATTCCATTTGAAATTCTGTCCAAGTTCCCAAGTTCGACAGAAATGCTTTAAGATATATGCTACTTTTTTGGCGTTAATTGTTCTACTGATTAAATGCTTATTAATTATCCATCAATAACTAAAACATTCCTCATATTGTCTATGGAGCATGAAAATAAAGTTGACTAGCTGTCCCTATCTGGCATTGCCCGATAGCACTTTGTTTTGCTTTTTAAAACTACTCTACCTTTTTAAAAATTTTCTTTTTTAAATTATATTTTTGTATGAATCAAAAGGAAATAAATCTGTATGGATGGATATAGAGTTAGGTCTAGTTTTATTTTCTTTGTTTGTTTTAAAGATGTTGGTCATTTGAAATTTATTCTAATCCAGACAAAGAATTGTTTGGAGAGAATCAAATTGAATTTGTATTCTACTTAACAATCGATGAACTAGACTTTGTAAGAAAGGAAGCTATTGATGATAAATCATAGAGAGGTTGACTTTACTTTATATATTAGATAATTAGTTTATGATAATTATTTTATGTAAGAAAATAGTTTGCAAATGCATAAATATTTGTTTTATTTAAACCGCTTAAATAAGAATGAATTTGAGTGATTAAGCCATTAGAATGCCTGCATTATAAAAATCAGACATTTTAGTTATGAAAGAAGCTAATACAATAAATAATATTTTTGAAGAATCCATTAGCATATTACTCTTTATAATAATCAGTAATAGGAAAATAAATAAATAAATAAATAAATAATAATAATAATAATAATAATAATAATAATAATAATAATAATAATAATATCATTATTAGGCTTTTAATGAAGATTACAGAAAGAGATCAACAAACTGAGTGTGTATGTATGTGCGTGTGTATGTGAACTCAGTTTGTAACTAACAGTGATTATCTTCTACCCGTAACATTATATCAGTTTATATAAACAAGTTCGACAAAATGTTTCCATAAATTTGAATAATTGGGAGAAGAAATAATAAGTACAAGTTATCAAAGTGAAAATAAAGACAGTTTTTACAAGCGAAAACCTGCAGTTAATCAGCCAATCAGCGAATCTCCCTCTCTCTCTCTCTCTCTCTCTCTCTCGCTCTCTCTCTCTCTCTCCCTACCCCCTCCTCTCTTTTTCATATAAGTTGGTGCTGTCAGAAAGAGGAAAAGCAGATAGACAGTTAAAGAAGAAAAAGAAACCCTCTAAGCTAACAAGAGGTTAAAGTGTGGCATTAACAGGAGGACTGGTTTCTTCTGTGGAAAGCAAACAATAATAATAAAAGTCGTCTGCCGAGGTCTTCTGCATTTAACCAACTATTTGTCCGTAACATTAGCATGTCCAGTGTCGCGACCATGTAAATTTGCTTATATTAATAAAAATATATCTTGCTCTTCTTTTATTGAGCACTCTTAATAACCCCGTTAAATTCATTGTTGCCACTCTTTGCAATAGAAAAAATATACATGTATATATATCTTGCAGTATAAAAACAAGCCAAAGTGCTTAATCACAAAAATTAGAGCAGAATAATGTTTTTGCGAATCCATTGAACGGTACCCGGACTCGTCTCTAATAAAGTAAATCCTCTCCTCGTTTGTTTTGAACGATTCAAAGGGAAATAATCCGTTACGGGGTCAACATGAATTTTCTCCCCTGACACGCCGTATGATTAAGAATATTACGCAAGTATTTTCATAACCAAAACATTTTTCTTTAAACTTTGCAGTAAAGAATTACTCTAATAACATTCCGTAATTTTATGTGTTTACTACATTTTCCTCAGATATTTTAATTTCACTTTATGCTAGAAAAAAAAATTAACTACGCGTGTAAACAAATGAGTAAATCATTCTCCTATTGTCAACGTTTTTACTTTTAATGCTATCCCCCCCCTCACCTATAGAATCATCAGAGTCTTATCTGACCTTCACAGGAACTTTACTCTCTTTTGTATAGTAGACCAGCATTATTTTATTTTTATTTTGTAAATCGGATCTGTATTTTCCAGCTTCATGATTGTTTTTTCCCAAACGTTTTTGTAACTGACAAATTCAGATACCTGCCTGTGCCCAATTTCGGTCACATACAGATCACCTGTGACACCTCAGCAGGATTCATCTCACCCTCTAGTTCCAATGGTTGGATTTGATACCCTTCATAATCTAGAATTCTCTGGACTCAAAATCTCAGTGAAACTGTTTTGACTAGATCTTTCTGTTTAAATATGAAACGTAACATCACTATTTGAGCACATTCCTGTGTATCCTGCCCAAAGTCAAATGGCATAAGCACATTCGCACACCACTTGAAACACTCAGCAATCTAGGCTCTCGATTCCGCCATTTTCATATCAATCTTATTGGACCATGGCTAATCAGAGATTTACTTATTTCCTGGCTTTTATAGACGATTTTACATGGTGGCTTGAAGCCATTCTCCTAATTAACATTTGAGTTGATTCTGTAACGCGAATCCTAACATCAGGCCGAATATTGCATTACAGAGTTTCCATGACTATTACCATCAACAGTAAGAGAGAATTCAAATCGCATTTCTTCCAGGAACATTTCACGATTCTTGGAAGCAAACATATTTGAAGAACTAGTTATCAAACGACTTCTACCATTTTTGATAACTATAACCAGGGTCACCAATTGAAAGTCACATTGCATGCATATCCTGACCAACAGCAATGGAGTGAGTATCTACCTATCATGCTTCTTGGCTGTTGTGCAGCTATCTAGAAGGATCTTGGATACTCTATAGCCAAACTCGTTTATGAATTACCTTTATTTTTGATAGGTCAGATGCTGATCCCAATAGATTTAACGGCAACAAATCCAGCTCTGTACATAGACTGCAATCGTATTTTAATAAGCTCCCACCTATGAACCCTGAACAGCATACTACAACTTTAAAAGCTTATTTTACATAAACAAAGTTGATAAGCATTAACAAGAAAAAATTCTGTTTAGGCATGAACAATGGTTTTGAGTTATAATCCTAATTATGCAGGTAATTTGAGAAAAACATGCTTGTAATCTGTCAACATTATGTGAAAAAGTGAAATCAAAGCAATATGGCAACTGAATTTGACCTGATGCCGTGTGATTTTTCTTATTTAACATAATATTGACAAATTTCATGCATTACGGTTCTGAATTTTTTAGATGAGGATTGATTATTTGTTTTATTTGAATGCTTCAGACTACTACTCTCATCTTGAGTGCTATCTGCACAATGTATATAGAGAGGAATAAAGTAGGAACTAATATATATATATATATATATATATATATATATATATATATATATATATACTAGCATTTCAGTCCAACATTGCCCGGGTGTTTGGAGGTGTATGTTGAGCAAAAAAAAAAGTAGTTGTAGGAAGGCAGGCTCGAACCCGTACCGTGAAGGAGGAAAAGAATGGGGAAAAAACGTGACATCTTTACTGTTACGACCACCGCAAAACTGGAAGTGACGTCGGTTTAAATTAAGGCTAGACAATCGAAAAGAGGGGATGACTTTCAAAAATATCGGCGAAAAAAGCGACATCTCCCTGTAGAAAAGTACCCAATTGAAGGTGAAGAAATTAATGTTTTTGACCAATTTTTCGATATTTGTCATCTGAAAGGGCGAGCTTAAAAACAGTACTGATCTTGTGAAAATCCGTTGCTCTGTTAAAAGTTTTACGCAGACATGCAAACATACATACATTTATATATTGGTAGCTCAAATTTTCGACCCAAACCGATTAAAAAGCTTGCCCTATCTCTGAATACCCTTTATGTAAAATTTCAAATGTTTAGATCAGACATTGCCTGAGTAATTTGATAGAGACTGCAATGGTCAATTTCTTTTAACTTTGACCCCTATTATGACCCCTTAACATTTATTGGTTTGGGCTCAAATTAAGTTATTAAGTTAGATCCATCTCCAAGGAACCTATGTCTAAAATTTTAATTGTTTATACCCAAAATTGGCGGAGGAGTTTGGTAGAGTTCTCAAAGGTCAAATCGTTCAAATTTCTGGGCGAAAACAGATTACAAAGATTTTCCCAAATTTCAGTACCCTGTATATCAAATTTCGAATATGTAGACTGAAAATTGACAGAGTAGGGAAATGTACATAGACAGACACACAGACAGACAGACAGACACTTTCACTTATTTATATATATATATATATATATATATATATATATATATATATATATATATATGAAAATAAATTAAAAAAATGGATATAAAAGTATAAAAGTTTATTTATAACTTTTCTTTATTCTCTATTGGTGGCGTGCAGGAATACAAAATGTTGTTATGAAAATTTAAAAAAAAAATTTTTTTTACAAGAACATGGTTTTCGACCGTACCTTTGGTCTTTCTCAGTGTAGTGAAGGAGATGTGCATGCATGGGGAAGAGGAGAAAGGAAGAGGAAGGAGAAGGTATAGTCAATGAGAAGGTGCCATGTCAGCCTTAATTACATATATATATATATATATATATATTGCTATATTCAGACAGACATGCTTAAAAACAATAGAAAGCTTCTGTTTAGTGATACTTTTTTTATTTTTCAATTTTCCATAATATCTTGTTTGTATATACATCGAAGGTATGGATGTATGGTTCAAGCACTTTTTCTTCTCAAAGTGTCCACGTTTTTTACTTTTCATGTAGTTGTCTACATCATCAGGAATGTGTGTGTAAGGTTTTGCAGGGAATTATGGTTATATTCATTTAAATAGTAGTTGGGGTGCAAGCGAAGGTCAATGGAACTGCAGTGGGGTGTTAGTATCATGGGGAAACGGAGAGTGTGCCGGTTCTAGGGTCAGTGGCAGGAATGGGTTGGATGTGGGAGGGGGAGGAAGGAGTTCGAAGCTTTTTTACATTTGTTTTGTGGTGCAGTATTTTTGTGTTATTAACTAAAATTTCTCTGAAGTCTGGGGTGGGTGGGCAGTGATGTTTTTTTATGTAAATGTTGGAATATTACACTAGACTCAACATTATGGCAGGTGATGTGGCGTGATAATGTGATGTCCAACATAACTATTAGTTGCATTGTTGTTATAGGAGTTACATTCTCCCAAGGCGCATCTGAAGTGATATATGATGTTGGTCGGTTTTAGTGGTTTAAGCGATGGAGAGGGATTGTTTTTAATAACTAAGTTTTGGGTTTTAAATTTTTTTTATAGTAAATGATGAATCTAATGTCAACAGGGGAGACGTATCTATGGATAATGTTGTAATAGCGATTTCTTCTAACTTAAAGCCTGTATGCATTTGATTGCAGTAGAATAGGTTGATTGTGTTGGAGTTATGATATTGCGGTGTATTACTGTTAGTGGAGGGGTGTTGTTTAACTTCTGGAGTGTGGAGTTTATGTGTTGGTCAACAATATAATTTGTGAAACCGTTGTTGATGAGAACTTGTTTAATATTTATTACTTTGATGAGTAGTATTTATTTTTGTTGGAAATGATAAGTTTTGCTTGGTTGAGGAGGTTTTGGATGATGGCTATTTTATAAAACAGCAGACACTTCAAGAAGAAAAAATGCTTGAACCACACATCCATACCTTCGATGTATATACAAAAAAGATAATATGGAAAATAAAAAAAAAAATAAAAAAGATATTACTAAACAGAAGCTTTCTGTTGTTTTTTAATAATGTCTGTCTGAATGAAAAAATGCTGCCTAAATATGTTATATTACTATATCTGTATCTATCTTTCTATGTATATAAAGAGAGAGAGAGAGAGAGAGAGAGAGAGAGAGAGAGAGATAGAACGATAGAGAGATAGATAGATACGCATATAGTAATAATATGTAGTAATATTATAATAAATAGTGATATCTACATCTAGAAACAAAAATAGGTTTGTGGCTCTTAAAATTCTCTGCAATGACCTGTGGTATAGTGGATAGAGTACTTGGTGAAATACAATTGTAAAAGTTACATTTCTAGAGATTAAAGGTTCAATCTTAAATGTGGGCGATTTTAACTCAAAATGATTCGTCATATATTAATATTTAACAAAAACAACAGCATGAAACCATTTTTTTTTTTTTTTTTGTGCCTATAAAGAATATTTTCTCGTATTCTGTTCAGGCCGTGATCTTCAACACTTACCGACTTTATATATATATATAGAATAAGCTTTTAAAGTTATCGTATTCTACCAAAAACGACACAAACATTGAGGAATTCTTGCTCTTATTCAATTTTTTTTTTTTTTTTCCACTGAAAAACACAAACATTTATTCGAGAAATCCCATAAAAAACGAAAATTTCTGTAAACTTGATTCACATTTATTTTGTTTTTCCTTTTGTTTTTTAAAACTGCTACACATAGCAAAGGACTACTTTTTTTCTCTCTCGGATTTCCCTTTAAACATGAAATG
Source organism: Euprymna scolopes (assembly GCF_053919585.1). Taxonomy (NCBI): domain Eukaryota; kingdom Metazoa; phylum Mollusca; class Cephalopoda; order Sepiida; family Sepiolidae; genus Euprymna; species Euprymna scolopes. Next base: position 111,240,748 of record NC_136500.1, read on the forward strand.
ATGTAGCCGTCATAAACGTTGACATTTATTTTCGGGGGTTGGGGGAGATTAGCCTAGTGAAGCCGTTTGATCAATTAGCGTCCAGGATTTTTTACCAGACATTTTAAGGACTCAATCCTGAGACTCTAATGGATTTGTTGGACAGGAAGAAAACTTCCAGGCATCCACAAAGTAAGTTGTCAACACACCAAGCAGAATTATCATCATTTGAAGATATACTGCTCCAAGAAAAGATTTTCGGCAACCAAACTTTATTATTATTATTCCTTTCTTAAAAGTTTAAACTTTTGGCAACCTACACCTAACGGTGTAGTCATTTAAACAAATAAACGTAATTTGTTATTTATAGAAGGGCATTTTCTTTTCTATGTCAACTCTTTTGTAAGCGATTATTATGGAAGATAGTTTAACAGTTTATGTTCAGGTTAGATCCTACATCATCATCAGCATAGATGCAATTCCAACACTTGAAAAAGATTTTCAAAAACGTTTTCCTCCGTTGGATGGATGGCTGATGCCCGTTCTGACCTATAAGCTGCATTAGGTGTATAAGAATTTTTGTAGGAATTTTTGACACCCCTAACACGAAACTGCGAATGAAATATAAAAAACTCGTAATTTCTCTTTTAAAAGTGGGTTGTTTATTTTCTTTATGGATTATACTTCCAAAATAAACTATTAAAGTTGTATAAAAAGTAATAGAAATATTCTTTTTATTTTTTAAAAAACAGTAATGAAATTAATTGAATTTTACGAGTTCAGTATTTTTTAAGTTTTAAACTTTAAAAATCTATCAAAATTTTTCTATTGATTCTATTTTTACGATATTTTCAGGGTCAATGTGAAATTTTATGCTCTTTCCAATAAACAGAATGTAATATTTTAGACAAACGTTTTTTTTTAATTCACGCCTCCCCCTCCTATTTTGAAATGTCTATTAAAAAGTAAATAATTTATGTGCCAAAGTTTTATATATCACAAATTGAAGATAAAAGATCAATAAATAATATATTCTAATTTAAAACAAAAAAAAGAACAGTTTTTGGAAATTTACCTGTAAAGTCCGAAGTTTAAAACCTTTTTTTTTTTTTTAAACCACGTTGTTTATATTTTTTGCTTTTTTTCAATGAAACATTGGTCCTTGCTCCTTTAATTGAAAAAAAAGTTAGGGTTTGAATTACATTTTTTGAGTAGTTATAAACTGGGAAAGACGGGGGGTCGAATTATTCAATATTTTCACGAAGTTTCTGACACACCTAAAGCTGCATTGCTTTTTTTTTAAAACTGCCAGTGGGTTAGTTAGACAAAAACCAGGTACGATTTTCTGAATTGCTAATTGTATAATGTCTATATATATATATATATATATATATATATATATATATATATATATATATATATATATATATAAAGTATTACATTTTTTATTTATGCAAACATTATACAAACTATGCCCGCTTGTTTCAAAAACGCATTGTTACAGTCCATATAAACTAATGACCTGATCCAACTAACAATACCAGATTTTAGGTGACAAATATAATGTAGAAATTATAGAAAAACTTGATGTACCTATTTACAATGCCTCCCCACGGGACACCAGGGTCGTTTTTTAACGTGGAGAAAAGGTACAAAAATAAAAATTGTCTCAGTCGTGAAGGACTGCTCCTCCACCGAAAGAGAACAAGTAATGGAAGTGCAGCATCTGAAGAATAGATACTACACTTTGATCTTGGCCAAAAGTGCCAAAAAAACTTGATGTAATAAAACATCTAAATAGGAGTCAAGTTTCAGTGACAATTCACTGAATTGTCAAAACTTTGTAGGTTGCGTATGGCTAATTGTGTGGGTGGAGGGGGCACGTTTATGTGTATGTGCGTATGCGTGTGTGTATGCGTTAATGTGTATGTTTGTGTGTGTGTCTGCATGTGTGTGTGTGTGTGTAGGGTGCATATGTCTGTATGTGAAAAATTGTGTTTGTGGGGAGATATATGAATAATTGCGGGGTTCGTATGTATCCATAATATGGGGTACATAATGAAAAATAATTGGGAACGTTATAATTCAAAACTAATTTGAAAATGATGGTGATGGTGGCAAAGTGGTTATCGCCATGAATTGCAAATCTAGGTGTGCTACGTTCGAATCCAGTACGTTCCACAGACACACTTTCACCAAACCAAAACATGTGTGGAAAGAAGGTAAATAGAATATTTTGAAAATTGGTGCAAAAAATAGAATTTTTATTACAAAAAATAGAATTTTTATTACAAAAAATAGAATTTTTATTACAAAAAATACAATTTCGTCAGCTGAACTGCAAAAAAAATAAATCGTCAAATGACTGCTTAAAATGTATTAAAAAAGAATAGTTTGAAATAGCATTTACGTTGATCTGTCATGCTTAAGTTTGAAGTCTGTGATACTTAAGTTCTAAATTGAATTTTCATTAGTCTGTTATGCTTAAGTTTGAAATTGAATTTTCATTAGTTTGTCATATTTAAGTTAAAAATAGCATTTTAATTAATCTGTCACTAGCAGGATCCGTGGAAATTCCACAGGAGACTCATTCATATGTAATATATTGATGTTGGCATTCGGTAGATGTTCAATGTAAATGGAGACGCTCTGATATTATTGTAGTTTATTATTGTGGTTCATAATTTTGTGGGAGTTTACTAAGTCACTTCCTAATGCTAAACATTGAAGCTCCAATGAATCCAAGCTACAAGAAGCAAGGCGTCTGATGACGGGTATTCATTTAGTTACACATCTCTGAATGATTTTCCAAGCAATCAATGTTCCAAACAAGATAGGGGGTTTCAGATTGGTGATACAAATTTTAATTTTAGCTGAAAATTTAAAATAAATGACTACAGAGTGGCTAACAAACATTTTGATGCATGATGCCAAAATACTTTTGGCTTCCTAGACATTTTTTTAAGTTTAAAGTTTAAATAAAACCTGTGCAATTGTCCTTGTTTGGATTTCAGGAATGAGAAATTCCATCCTTATTTAAACTATTTCTTTTCAGACTATTGTCCTCATATTCAAAATCACTAAAGATCAGTGCACATACTTGAACACATATGTTTGAAAACGGCCAAGGGCACATACAGGCAACATGTAATAGGAATAGTTTTGTGATATTATCCTTATTTGGATACACAATGGACTTTTCCAATAAGTATACGATACTTTGACTGTAATCCACTCAGTAAGTTGAGTAGCAGATCTCAAACCATTCTTGACAATCAGTCAGGCAGAAACTGGACCATTTCAGTGGCCTTTATTCTGTCCAGTTTATGTATTGGTCCTGGATAGTCCTAGGAGGTCCACATTCCCAGGCCTTGGCTCCCCTCTTTGGGGAGCTGCAAGCTTACTGCTTACTGCCTGAGGTGCCCCAACTGAGGAATGTCAATGAGACTGCCCAGCCAATTTTTAATAGGCCCATCCTTTTAGGGCATTGGCTTGAGTGTCCCCACCTTCCAACCTTGTGTCACATCTTCATGCAGTGGTATAAAAGTAAATACTAGCCAGTCAAGTATCAGACTTAAGGCCAGTATATACCAGTTAAAGATCCATTCACGACAATCAGTCTGACTGAAACTAGGCCAACTCTGTAGTCTTTCATCTGAGGTATTAGTCCTGACTAGTCCTAGAAGGTCTACGCTCTCAGACCATACTGTCTCTCTTTGGGAAAGATTTAGTTTATTGCTGCATAAGGTTCCCCAACTGAGAAATGCAGACGGGGCTACCCAGACAATTTCCATAAGGCCAGAGTGCCTTTTCTTTAGGGATATTGGCTCTCTCTTCACACATGCCGGCCTTGTGCCACCTCATACTTATATGGGTAGTATATATATACCGAATCCAGTAGCAGGAGCTACATCAGCGATATTGGATTAGTGTAATATAAACTTTATTCTTCTTTTCAATACGTGTTTATTTTGTTTTTAGTATGCCTCTTTGAGGACACAACAAATATCGATGTGGATAAAAGACCAGTGAGGTAAGGAGGTGGGAAATGCTCTTTAGGGGAGAGGGCTATGGATACAGCAGCACTGTGGAGGTCTCATTTATTTTTTTAAATTCATTTTTTGTTCTTTTACTTTTATAATGCCAGAAAAGAAGTCACTTTTAATAGTAAAAACATTTCACAAAGCATGCATTAAACTGGTCAAACATAAATTCTATCAAACTTCTGAACATTTGGCAATTGTCATGGCGTTAAACTTGAAGAGTGCTATTCCTTATAAAATATATCATCTATCGAACAATTGTTGACAATTTCATTAAAGTTGGAGAATTCCCTAATTCTTGGTAATTGCGAAAAATAACATGTTGGTTTGTTTACAAAGAATAACTTCCGAATTATAAATGAGCTGTAGCAGTCACAAATAAAGGCATATTTTTCTCTTGTGAATCAATGCTACTCACTGAGTGATTCGGCCACACACTGACTAATCAGCTGGTAGGGCGCATTGATTCAGCTGTCCCCTAAGGAACTTCTTTAGCCCCTTTTGGGAACGGCAGTCAGCTAGGTGAGAGAACTTAACCAGCAGCAAATCCGGACACTTCTCTCCGTTCTCTCTCGTCCTTGTCCACTTGATATTGCAGCATCGACGATTTTCACAGAAGATAACTGCTGCTAAACCGGGACTCCACAGAGAACGGCTTCCTAACCGACAGACTCCAAAAATATTCTATTCCTTCTTTATCAACATGAACACAGTTCAATGTTCAACTTTCTGTTGTCCAAATAAATCCTTTCATTGTTTTGTTTTAAAACGAGTTTTGTTATTTGTTCTATGCTTTTGTGATCGACATTTGTTTTATTAAGGATGCTAACAAGAAAACACTCCTAAAAACCTCTATGCTATATGCATTGATCTGAGATGACCTTTAAAGGTCGTTAAACATCAGCAAACAAAGTATACCTTATACTTGGCTGTATTTACCAGACGTTGGCCGGGATGCAATGAAGTCATTCTAGTTTTTAATTTTTATTTCCTTTACATATTTAAGTGTAGGCAACACCCATTATATTGATTAATAAATAAGCTATACTCTTTGCTTATCTTTATTTAGGTGCTTATTTTAAAATATTTCATATAACCAGTCGTCTGAGCAAGACAAAGTAATTTTTTAAATAAATTGTAGCTAAGTACTATATTGCCAATAGCATGATACAACATTAACAAATAAAAACTGACTAGTCAGAAGGAAAGTTTCATCTGTTAGTTTAAATGCTATTTGGGTCTTACTTCGAAAATCCGACAAGATAACTTTATATGGTAGATGCCGGGAATAGCTAAAAATTAATTAACAAGTAAATTCTATTTCAAAACTGAATCAAGGCACTGATGAAGACATGTTTACAATGGTACGCTTGCTGTCCACTCTTAAAGAATATCGTCTTTCGCTAATAGCATGATTTCTTGCAGAGTCACATGCTGGTTGAAGTGTGGAGGTCTGACTGGTGATATTGTCGCCGCTCAAGGTCATGTTTTGGTGTTTAAAAATTTGAGGGTGACCAAACAGAAAAAGGAGCAAATCAATGGTCCCTTGAGATGGAGACATGAACGCCTGTTAAAATAGAGGAAAAATATCTTTATGATTATATAAATCACGTATCTCTTTACAAATTTATATTCTGTATGTAACACCCTGCTAATTACAAAGAATTGATTAAACCATAAGAACATTCTGAGTAAAATTGAGCCCGAACTGCCTCACTGAGAAAATGAAACACTAGCATTGATTCGAGAAATTAGTGCAAATTCTTGTCCTTTGAGCTGAGATCAAGTATGAATGGATCAAAATGCATCTAGTTAAGAGAAGGATAGACAGAGGATGAACATTGTCTCCCAGAATTTTTAGGGCCTTTTGCCTATTATATCTATCTATATTTCTATTAGTCTGTCTGTTTGTCTGTCTGTCCATTCTAATTTTTCTTAGAAACTACTGGTCTAATCTGGCTGAAATTTTGTATGAACCTTTATTATGATAAGGTTCAGTGAACTAAGTAATATGGTATCCGTTTGATGCACAGTTAAGAATTAATAGGCATTAGTATTTAATGCAAAAATGAGCACAAATTAAACCATATACAAACATCAAATTGACATAAAGCTTCTATATAAATTCTGAGTCAACAAGCTATAACTTCTGCTTTTTTTTTAATTATTATTATTAGTAGATATTTTTGATCACTCAGCTCCAGAATTTTCTACTTGCAAATAACTAAATAATAATTGATCAGCTTCTTCTAGACTATTTTGAATTAACTCCATCCCTACACTGCCAAACTCATTGCAAATCTTTTTATTGTTTCTTGTAAGAATTGGCTCACACCAGGATTTCATCAACAGTGAAACTTATTTCAGTTAGAAACTTCTGGCTGAATAGGAGACGTGAATTCACTGCCGAAACACTTCGTTTTTTTTTTTTTAAATTCTGACAGTGCACAGATATATACGAGCCCCACTTGGAATATATTTTATATTGCTGATTATATGACCACATCTGCATATGCGTTGGCCAACCAAGCCTTCTCAGAACATTTATTACTTTTCAATCAAAGAACTTTTTCGCTTCTTCGCAAAAAGGACATTTCTGATCAAATTGTACAGTTCTAATACGCAACGAACTGTTGCAACGAAGTTCCCTTTCTTCCTCTGTATATCTAACACTAATGGAACTTTGATTAATAAACTTTCATTCTGTTATAGTCTCATAAGGGTTCAGAAGATACAATTCAGTAATTATTGGAAACAAAACCGAACAGCAAAGCAAATACAACAAATGAAGTGTCCAACTATCACGAATAAAAACTGGAACATAACTGTGTGCTAATGATCGGAGACATATTCTCCCAGTCTTTATAATAAGTGAAAAAGTTAATTATTATCCGTAGGGTGGACACACCACAACACTTTCTAAGAAATACCCATCTTTCTTTCAAAATGCATCGCTTATAGATTTGCTTTATACTTAAAAATTAACTTGATTATCAAACGAGCAACCTCAACCACTGTAAACATTTTAAAAAAAAATTTTCCTCTTTGTACCTAAAACTAAAAAGACCTTCCACGAACAAAGTTTCTTTCACACAACTTCCCATCTGTGATTTCTTCCCAGCTGACTGCAACATACTCGTTTTTAAGTCTAATATTGACAATTTTTTGCCAAAAACTTCTTGAAACTTTACAAATATCTGCAAGCCAGCAAATACTCTTCCTCAGACACCTGCCATACCCTGAAAGTTTCACTTTCTTGATCTTGGATTCATCCAAGCTCCGCTGTCTAGCAACTCACTTAGTCAACACCTAAAAAATTATTAATCAATCTGGAGCACCTTTTTTACCTTCATGTGCCTAAGCACACATGGACATGTCTACAAAGTCAGAAAAGAACACAGCTCTCAGGACTTCCGGAAACATTTTTTTATGCTCAGAACTGCTGAAGCATGAAATAAACTGAGTTGTTGGCTCCACACCCTTTAAAATCTTTATGCTTCCCCAAATTTGTCAAAACTACACATGATCTTCTCTATTATGTGTATATGTACTTTTGATGAGTTTTATTGCACAATGATTTCATTATTGTTATTACTGCCAAATCCCATCAGATCCATCGAGTCTGATTATCTGTTCATTCTATAAAGAGGGCTTTTACATAATATTAACACTGATAGTTGAAGAACAATTTCATGGGAAAGGTGCGAACCAACAATTAAACTTGTGTTTAATTGATTGTTTATAATTGATTGTTTATAAAAGATCGTTTATAATTGGTCGTTTATAATTGATTGTTTATACACGACAAGGTTCAAAAGAGAGTCGCAAACCTGATAGGCCCTGAACTGGCATCTAAGCTTCAGCCTCTGTCCCATCGACGAAATGTTGCATCCCTCTGCCTTTTCTACAAGTATTTTAGTGGTGAATGCTCTGACGAACTGCAATCACTTGTGCCCCCACGACGTGAGCACCCTCGACAAACCTGACAGACTGCTAAATCCCACCCCCACACTGTAGAGATCCCTAGATGTAAAAGATCTTTTTACTCCAATAGTTTCTTCCCCAGAACCGCAAGACTCTGGAATTCCATTCCAGGTCCCTGCTTCCCCAACAGTACTGCCGTGCAGAAGTTCAAGTGTAACGTGAACCGACACCTTGCTGCCCAAATCCCTACATAGTACCCCAGTAGTTGTTGCCCCTGATAGTAGCCCCCTACACCAAAGTGGCAATTTGCCTTGTTTGGGGTGAAAATGTAATAAAAAAAAAAAAAAAAAAAATTAATTGTTTATAATTGATCGTTTACAATAGATCGTTTATATTTTATATATTTTATTGTTTACCTCTTGTGACATTTGAACCGGAGACACTAACAAGGAAAGAGAATGCAACAGCTTGATTTTCTTAAAGAAGTTTTAAAAGTTAAAATATTCCAAAAATACATTTTCTAGACGCATTAAGGAAGGTCTTTAGTGATGCACTGGCTTCATGACCAATTTCAGATACTTTTACATCATGTCGTCAGCTCAGACAGCTAATACCAACTCCAGGTTGTCTCTTTGAACATCAAGTGCTACACACGATATGACAAAACTTCTCTTTTTACACATGCAAAAACTCAGCATCTTATATAGGTTTCAGCTCTAATTTCAGTCAATCAGAATACTCTGGATCTATATTAGTTGATGACCAAAGTACTCCACAGATATCTGTGTCAAATTTCTGGACGACCCCCTTGTTGTTTGCTGGAGAACACTTACTCTCCTTTTGGAACTCTGTGCTCTTAATAAAGAGAATTGCGGTTGAAGAGGTGGGACTTTGTGGAATAAATTCTGATCATATGCTTTCTCTATTTTATCAGTATGTTGAGCTTGATTACCATTCTCAAAACATTTTATCCCAGTTTAGTCTAATTTTGAGTTCAGCTTGTTTCTACATGTCTTTCTGCATTTGTTTATAACCAATTGGGTTTCAGCTAGGGATTTCTGTAGACTGGCCATTTTGTGTAATGTCGGTTTTAAAGATGAAGTTTAAATCTGGATAATATAAGGAGATGAGTGCATAGCAGGAAACTTTGTTGGTATGCCCTCCAATTTTTTTTTATTTTTTGCAAGATGGGGCACTTTATTTTCTCCAGCTTGTAGATGTTAGACATTGTGAGATTTATCCTGATTTTGCAACTCCTTTATTTTACCAAAGCACATTGTACTTGATTTCCCTCCTTGTGGCATTTCATTCCACTTTGATTTATTTTTAAGTCTGTTTGTTTTTGTATGTCTTGCTACATTACATTTGTCCATAATCGATCATATTTCCATTCGATTCCATCAAATCTATCCTGATTCAGGTCTCTTTCATGCCTCCTTCTCTCAAGATCTCACGCAGAAATGATGCGTTAAGATTATTCATAGCAACATTACAGATACTCCTCACAAATCACAAATATATGAATAACAAAAAGTTTTTGAACCCTGAGAAAAATCATATGCCCAAAATTATTAACTTTAAAAAGATCCCGGCTACCAGAGTCCAGCTATGTGAAGAAAGATATGTCTTGTAAAAGAGATATATTCCTTTTAAGTAGCTGAGTGGCCATGACTATTATTCAAGTAATAATCTACTAAGCCGCTTTATTGAATGAGTGCTTGTGATCAGAGTTGGTATATCCTTAGCATGAGGCTTTCAGCATACCTTTCGATTTTTCTCCCAGGCAACTCTATAAATCAGAATTTAAGGGCGAACCAGCCAATCATATTCTTGTAAAGAGTAACCCGAATGTACTCCTTTACATCAGCATATAAAGGAGATTTTGTTACAGAAAATGGCCACCAAAAAGCTGGCCCAACAAGATAACAGTTGTATTTGCTTTATAAATAAGTGTCGGAATTTTATTTACAAGCATATGGCAAAGTTCTCTGGAAAATGAACATAAGTACAGATCTTCCATGCATTAACTCTAATAAGATATAAGAGATACTCAAGTAACTGTCATAAAAAATATGCAAATAAGTGATTTACATATCATATGTGCTATCATATGTGCTATGTATACTTGACTGCAAAAGTTACTAATTCTTTTGTTATATATCCTTTTGAAGTAATATTATTTTGTAAATTACATGTACATTTATGATTTGCCAAATATATGTTATTTTCATATGATTGACAAGTGATATAATTTGGAATCAGCATGGATGAATCTGATTGGTTAGTTTAATCAAGTGACATAAAAATGATTTGAAGTGGGTTCAATTGCAATTGAAATGCTACTAGCCAAACATATAATAATTAAATCAGATTCTGCTAGACAGAGGCCTTCATCCATTCAGTGTGGCCGCAGCCAAGATTAAACTCATTACACGAGTTTGTAGTGTAATTCAAATCTTGTTGGTAGCTGAATACTTGATGCTTCATCAAGGCTATCAAGAGTATTTTTTATTGTGACACCATCACTAGATGGGGTGCCTACCATGGTTTAAGAGAATCCCATCTATCCTCGAGAAAAGGATAGACCATGCCAGTTTCTCAATCAGATATTTTACCTCGCAGTACATACAATGCCTCGCCTTCCCAAATGGTCATCCATCTGGCACTGGCCAGGCTCAACGTTGCTTAACTTCAGTGATCTGGAGAGAACCGGTGTGTCAACGTGATTGTGCCATACTAGATAGAGGTACTTGCACATTTTGCACCTCTTCTGAAGATAGTCAAAAGCAACTCAGAATTGTTTCATTTATTTCCTGCTTCTTTTGTTTCAGCTTGTTTGACTCGTTGGTCTAGTGGTCTTCATGAATTTGCTGTTTAGATATTTCATTATGATATATGTTCTTATGCCAACAGCTTCTTTTCAAGAACTGTCTGTTTATAGAAGTATTTTCTTGTTGACTGTTTTCCTCCTATTTATAGCCTTGTTTTTTTTTTGTTTAGTTTTTTTTTTTCAAAACTAACGTTAATAATCCTTTCCTTTCTTTGTGTTAATCATCTTTCATATATTTAGCTCCTTACATCAATTAGCCTCATGCTTTGTCTGAAGCAACTTCCAAAAAAAAAAAGAAAAAAAAAAAGAAAAATGGATCTTTAAAGTCAATTGGATTGACAGATATAATGTAAGTTCTTGCTAGGAACATTTGACACTTTGTTTTCACCCCTTCTGAACATTGTCAGAAGCAACTCTTAGCGACAAAAAATGGTCGTCATCTTTCTCTTCATAATTGTATTAGACTACCTATGAGAAAAAATATAAAGATAACAGTTTTAACACTTGTCAACTAGAAAGAGAGGCAGACAAGATCCATAACCTCCAGCAGATGGATATATATATATATATATATATATATATATATATATATATATATATATTGCGATAGAAAAAATGCGAGCATGAAAAGTAATATGGTTAAGCTTGAACATGGAAAAGTAAAGGACTAGTTGTTAAAGCTGAAAAAGAAAAGGACAAGATATTCTAGTAAAAAATATAATAAATTTATAATTTAAAATATTGCAACATAAAGAATTGATTATATAATGTTATAAATTGAATAAAAAAAATTCTTAATTCTGCAATATTTATATATATGTCATGTACATTTCCTCATATTCAGTAATATATCAACCGGCAGAAAAGAGAAGAAGAAGAAGAAGAAGAAGAAGAAGAAGGAGAAGAAGAAGAAGAAGAAGAATGGTGGCTCAAAGCTGAATGTGCATGCTAATCATTACAATATAATTATAGAGACAAGCGTTTTCTAATTTGATAATATTGTATTTGCTCTATAAAATGCACTAATGATATGTTGCTAGGAATTGAACTGTAAAGCTTTCAGTACAAAAAAAAAATATTTTACTCACTCGCATATAACAGAAAATTTGGATGAAAATCTGGTTCACTTTCGATTCTGGTTGTAATTTTAATACATTAATTAGCACACAATAAATTCGGTTTGCTGAACCTGAAATGAGAAATACAATTAACAAATTAAATAAACACAAAATGTTTCCATCCATCCATAGCCTTGAGCCCCTGGAGGGGCATAGGCCATCTACAACTTTGTAGATGCTTTTGTAGCAAGGAGTTCTTTTTACAGGGTGAGGATGCTGGCCCCACGCCCAAACTTCCCAGAAGGTACATACAGCGCCTAACCTTCTCAAATGGTCACCCATCTGGTACTGGCCATGCTCAACGTTGCTTAACTTCGATGATCTGGCAAGAACCGGTGTGTCAACATGATTGTGCCATACAAAAAAAAAAGTTTACCATATTGAATTAAATATGTTTGAAAATATAGATTTGGTTCTGCAAGATCAACTGCTGATGTGTTGGCTGTAAACAGAATCAGTGAATCTACTGACAGAGGCTTTATCTCTAGAGCAATAGCTCTTGCCATATCAAGCGCTTTTGATAGGGTTTAGCACAAAAGTTTGCTTCATAAGTGTTATGGAAACTTACCCATTCACTCATAATGGATTCTTTATATAACCACTATATTATATAACCACTATATTACATAACCACTATATTATATAACCACTATATTATATAACCACTATATAAATCACAAGCTTGTTAATACTCTTGTGGTGGAAATATCCCAACCTGATGCAAGTCTAAGTTAACAATCAGAAATACCAACAACCTTTCTTTGTATTTACTTTCTTGTACAATATATTCTTTCTTCCTAAACCTGTTCTTCACGTCTTCCTCTATAACTCTTTTTCTAGGGCCACAACAAGAAGCTAGCTTTGAATATCTGAAAGTGTCTTTTCAATCATTCGCTCTAATAAGTTTATAAAAGTAATCGTTGATGAACACATGGAATCAATGCTGGCATGCCCCAGGGATCTATTTTAGACTCAACCTTCTTCTTGATCTTTATTAATGATCTCCAAAATCACATTCTAAATTCACTCATTAACATTTATGCAGATGACACGGTCATCTATGGCAACATTTTGAAGAGTCTTAATGTTTTTTTTCTCTTCCAACGTAACACATGTAGTTCAATGGGGAAGAAGGTGGCTGATTAATTTTAATACATCTAAAACTGAGTTTAGTTTCTTTCATCACTAATGCTTGGATATTCACTTTACCCCAACTGAAATGAATGGCTCTCTCCTAGAAGAACCCCCCCCTGCTTTGATAACCTTTATGCCAGAGCTCAAATGGAAGACTTACATTAAATCTATTGTTAAGGTCGCTGGATAAGGTTCTTTAGTCTTTTAAGGAAAGCTGCAAGGCAGCAGTAGGATTTGAAGTCAGAATTCCCATCTCTTAGCCTTTTGCTGTGATAAGGCCCACAAGGCAGTGGTGTTTGATTTTGGGGTTGGTTCCTCTAGTCTTCGCCCAACCAAGGGCACCCACAAGACAGTGGGGTAGGGATTGGTAGTGTGCCATGGCATGCCCACACATCGGTGGACCATAACACTACTCCGAGATCTCCTACAAGTTTAGCCTGGGGCCGCAAGGCAACCAGTTACCATGTGTGGCCAACGTGAAGGCACTCTAGGAGTCTTCATGATAGAGAGGCTATGTACTGGCAGGGAAGACTTATGCATAGCTACTCCCTTTTCACCACGAGGTTAGCCAGCAGTGTTAGCTGGAAGCGAGAAGGCATGCAGCATGAACTTAACACTAACTTATACCTAACACACTAGACGTATCACATACCCCTGTTGGATTAAGAATTCAAACGCACACACAATGGCGTAGTAGCGGACACGATAGGGTGACAGTTTACCTCACTGAGATTACTTTTGGCCAGAAGCTGCGGCCTTCTCTGCTGCCAGTTGTCGTGGGTTCGCTCCACTGGACATGAGCATTCAGGGTTCAGAAGGTGTCTATCTGATGCGCAACAGATATTGCACCTAAACTGCGCAAGCAAGTTTGGAGCCAAGGTGGAAAGTCCTGTGGTGATGGAGTGAGACTACGCCAACACCAAGGGATAAAACACTGAGGTCCCAACTAGTCATCATCAAAATTGACGAACTGCATGATGATGATAAGGTCGCTGGAAAAATGGTTGAACCATTTTACTACTCCAGAAAGTATCTCACTCCTGACACAATTCTTCACTTGCATAATAATATAATAATATGTTTTAAGAATGGAGTACTCTTGACACATACAAGGAGGTGCTGATCAGAATATCCTTTCTTGTCTCAACAGATTACAAAACCGATTCCAAAACCTTGTGGAAAATGTCCTTTCTTTTTCACAGAAGAAACTAATTGCTATTTTTTTTCTACTCTATCTTTCATTTGCATGGTAAGTGCTCGACTGAACTCCAATGTATGGATTCCCCGGTAAAACATTCACAAGAACTCATCTATCAGGTTGACAAGAAAATTCTTGCGATTTTTAACTTTTAAATTCAGATGAACATATTTCGGCTAAAACAAAAATTTATTGATCGAAATAAGGACCATCAGAATCAACACACTTTTGTGTTTGTGTGTTTATTATTACTTATTTATTACTGCTAAACGTTTCTGTTACTAATCGTTCTCTTTTACGTTTTCTTGTTACGAGTACTTTTATGTTAAGTTTACTTTTACGGGTTTGTGTGTTTATCACCGTTCTTACATATACGTGTGTGGGTGTGTATGCTCTTATTTATCTTACGTGCAGTTCACTGTTATATGTGTGTGTGGGTGTGTATTCTTATTCTTACACCGTTTCTTCTGCCCTGGAAGGTTTCCGAGACGTGTATGCGCAATGTAATGTGAACATATCTGGTTGCCTTGACCAGCGGATGATATCTTCTGGTCGCTGGTCTGCCATCTTGTTGGGGAGTGGTCACTGCAGACAGATTCATTAATGAACAACAAGATGGGATTTGAAGCTTCAATCTTTTATTTAAGGCAAGCCTATCATCTTGGACCCTGATTGTCGGGAGGGACCCAACTTCCCGTCTGCTTCATCTGCTGCCTAGACCAACTCTCAGCCCATGTGGTTGTCAACCGGAAGCCTACGACCACAATCCCGTGTCACCCCTAATTTCCGGTGCATTCTATCTAGGTTGTTCAAGGGTGACTTGAGTTTGATGCCTGCCAAACCTAACCTTTTTTGACCCTGCTAACTCGCTGATGGGAAATGAAAATATATTTATATATCTTTCTATTTCTAAAACTACCTATATAGCATTTAATCTGGGATTCCCAATACTACACTTTTACCAATGCAAAACAAGTATATTTATACCAGTAACTTAAAATCTTGCATTCTAGTGTGATCAAGTCACTGAAGGCATTTTCGATATCGCTTAGGTTTTTTAAGCATTTTTCATGCAAAAAGTTGTCAAAATGCTTGAAAAAGTGGTAGTAGGTGAGAGGTCTGGAGAGTATGATGGATGAGGCAGAGTTCAACTTTTGCAGGGTCGATTTAGCAATGTGTGGTCAGGCATTGTTGTGAAGGAGAATTGGGCCTTTTCTGTTGACTAATGCTGGGTGTTGTTGTCGAAGTTTCTGATGCATTTCATCCATTTATTGGCAGTACTTCTCTGCCGTAATGGTTTCACCTGCATTCAAAAAAATGTAATGGATGATACCGGTGACAGATGACCAAACAGTCAGCATGACCTTCTTTTGTGCAACTCTGACTTCGTGAAGTATTGTGGAGCTTCGTCAGTGTCCAACAACTGAGCTGAGCATTGCCAGTTGTCATAAAGAACCCACTTTTCATCTCAAGTCACAACCCAGTCGAGAAATGGGTCGTTCTTATTGCATAAAATAAGGGAAGATGACGCTTCATAAAAACGTTTCTTTTGGTTGTAGTTCAATTTGTGAGGCACCCATTCATCAAGTTTTTTGTCTTTCCAATTTCTCTCAAATGGTTGGAAATCGTCGTATATATTATGTCTAATTTAGAAGCAAGTTCTCGAACAGTTGTGCATGGATTGGCTTCAATTAAAGCTTTTAATTGATCGTTATCAACATCCGATGGCTAACCACTATGCTCATCATCTTCAAGACTCTCATCGCTGCCACGAAATTTCTTGTGCTGTATGTTTAGTAGTGGTTCCTGGGCCAAATGCTTCATTGATATTGCAAGCTGTTTCAGCAGTTTTTCAGCCTAGTTTGAATTGAAATAAGAAAATTATGCAAATTTGTTTTTTTTCCATCAACGTCCTGAAAAGAATACATAATTGTTTTAAAACGATTGTAATTTAAACAACTAAAGAAAGGCTCTTCAAAATGATATATAAGTAAATGTATTATAACGAAAACTTGAAAATACATCATTCAAAATCATAATTACAAATTCTATAAGAACTTTCTTCTCAACTTAATAGCTACAACAACCGTAAATAATTTTTCTCTCTCTGTGTACCTAAAACGAAACAGAACTTCCATGAACAAAGTTTCTTTTCAAGAACTATCAATCGTTAAATACAGTACCCTGGAGCTATTTCCCAGCTGATTATATTTTTCAGTCCAATGTTAACAAATTCTTGAATTATAATTCTCTTAAATAATCTAATTTCTGGCCAATGATAATCATTCTTATCAATCCTCACAAATTCATTAACTCTTATCCTCGAGTGGCCTATGAACCTTTATAAGTGGCAACTCGTTAGTACATAAAAAAGGATGACAAAAAATGGAATAATGATTGACTGCTCTTTTCATCAGCTGAGTTTTTGTAAAGCTAAAATCATTGAGACCTTAATTAATCAAGAGGTCTTCTTTTTTTTTTTACAGACATCACCACATTATCAAGGCCAAGCGGCCACTCAAGGATAAGGGTTAAAGAGTGTACAGTAGAAATTGGACAATATAGTAATCATTAGTAATGAAAATTCGGTAAATTTGATAACTTATATGGAACGGCTCATCAAGAACTTATTTACGTTAAACTTGAACACAACCATATTGTAGTCAGCCGGAAAGCAGGAAAACGGAAGACAATTCCACAGGCGTGCAGTTCTAAGAAAGAAGCTTTGTTCATGGAATCTACGTTTAGGTTTAGGCACAGATAAAGAGTGGGGGGAATTATTGATAGTGTTTTCAGCTAGACGAGTGTTTCTTGTAAAAGTTAGGCGAGGGGGACCATAGCATAGAGGTCTGGAGAGCAAATCTTCTCTTTGACAAACAGTATGGATTTATGCAATCTCGTTTTACTGCAGATATTTTAACAGTCATCTCTGAACACATATACTATGCACTGGATGAGGCGGGCAAAGCCCTTGATGTATCCAAGGCCTTTGACAAAGTCTGGCATGAAGGGCTGCTAATGAAAATTAAATCGTACAGTATAACAGGATGAATACTAAATATAATTAGATCCTTCTTAGACAATAGGACCATCCAGTTGTCATTGATAGACGTACACCCAAGCAGCATAACATTAATCTGGGAGTGTCTCAGGGGTCGATCATTGGTCTACTATTATTCCTGATATTCATAAATGACCTCCTTGATAATATTATGTCCAAGATGGGTATATTTGCTGAGGATACAATGCTCGATAACATGCATGAGGAAAGAATGGATGTACATAAACCTAAGACAATAACAGAATCGTTAGAAAATGACCTTCAAACCGTAGTGGAATGGGGCCACAAATGGATGGTAACATTAATGCTAGTAAGACTAAGTTGCTTATCTTTAACAATTACAAGACACCTTTCCAACCATCGATATCCATGACAAATAACACCCTATCTGAGAATTCTTCCTTCAAACTCCTTGGCTTAACATTCACAGACAATATGAGCTGGAACAAATACATTGAGGATATGCAAAGGCTGCTGCAAAGAAGGTGGGTTTCCTCTATCAAGCTAGAAGACTACTCACACCTGAAAGTATCTTATGCCTCTACAAGGCCACCATTTACCTATGCATGGAGTATTGTTGCCACATCTGGGCTGGTGCATCTACTACTAGCCTCTCCCTCTTTGATAAGGTCCAAAAAAGAGTTTTCAATCTAATAGATTTCACTTTGTCAACTAAGCTCCAGCACCTGTCCCATCACCACAATGTTGCATCTCTGTGTCTGTTTTACAAATATTTTAATGGAATGTGCTCTGGTGGACTCGTTGCACTCAGGCCTTCTCAATGTACATATCCCTGACAAACCCACTTAGCAACAAAATCTCACCCCTTCACTGTTAAGGTCTCTAAATGCCAGAAAGCTTTATACTCTAATAGTTTCTTCCCTCAAATAGCTAGAATTTGGAATTCCCTTTTTGCTACCTGCTTCCTTGACTGTACTGATATGCAGAAGTTTAAATGTAATGTAAACTAACATCTTGTTAATCTTTCCTAGGCATGGTCCTAAATAGTATCTCTTTATGTCCAATGGCGATATGCCTTGTTAGGGGTGAACGTGAGTAAAAAAAAAAAAGAAAAAAGAAAAAAAAAAAAAAGAAGCATCATGTTCTCTGAATCATTTACGGTGAGTTTTTGGAGTACTTACATGGCGCCCACCAGATAAGAAAGAGAAGAGTCTCCCAAAAGAGTTTCTTTTTTATATCAGATTCTTGGTGGATTTGCTGGAAACCAATCACTCCTTTGAAATAAGCAAAGAAAAAAAATACCAAAAAAAAAAAAAAAAAAATAAAATAGAAAAGAATGAATAAAATAAAAATAAAAATAAACATTGTAATAAAATGCTGACCAATTAAAATATGAGATTAGTGCAAAAGGTTTTGCCGATTTGTAGAAGAGGCATCTTAAATGATTGTAATTTATTTTATGCATATAGTTATTACTTAAATATATCACCAATGATTAATTTATAACTTTTTATTTCAGATCATTAAAGCATCATTTATATTTTTCATACAGTATTCTCGTCCATGTTGATATGAAAGCAACCTTATTTAATAAAAAAAAAAGGGGGTCATCTTTTATTACAATAATGCTTATCCTCACACAGCAAAAGATCTCTTAGGAGAAATTGGTTGGGAAATCTTGCCCCATCCTGCATATTCTCCTGACCTAGTTCCATTTGATTATCATTTATAATGATGACCTTAGATTAACATCACTAAAAGGAATTGAACGTGACTTAGATTCATATTTCACATCGAAACCTAAACAATTTTACACGCAAGGCATTTATAAGCTCTTTGCCAGATGAGATCAAGTTATAGAGAGCAAAGGTCGTTATAGTTATGAATAAAGATTTTCAAAAACACAGTTTTTTTATTTTCAAGATGAAATTTTAAAAGCTTTTGCACTGAATTGGTATAGATATTTTTGTAGAATCTGGTTTCAAGGTTAGCAGTTTATTATTCTTTTTTTTCTTTTCTAATCCTAGTTGGAGATCTCCCTTTTAAATCCTTTTTAATTCATCCTGGAAAAAAATAAATTTCCCAGAACATTTGAACTCATATTAATACACTTAATCAATATATATCTTTTTTTTTTTTTCATGGAAAACAAATTTTCAAAACTGAAAGTGTTGAACTGAGCTTCAATCTATGGTCCCCCCTCGCCAAACTTTCACAAGAAACACTAGACTAGCTGAAAACATTATCAATAATTTTCCCCACTCTTTATCTGTGCCTAAACCTAAACATAGATTCCATGATCAAAGCTTCTTTCTTAGAACTGCAAGCCTGTGGAATTGTCTTCCGTTTTCCTGCTTTCCAGCTGTCTATAATATGGTTGTCTTCAAGTCCAACGTGAACAAGTTTCTGATGAGCCGTTCCACTTAAGTTAACAAATTTACCGAACTTCCATTACTATCGATTACTATATTGTCCTTTTGACTACTCTACACTCTTTAACCCTTATCCTTGAGTGGCCTATCGGCCTTGATAAGTGGTGACGCCTACGTAAAAAAAAAAATAAAATAAAATAAAAAGCTAAAAGAGCAAGTGATGCGCCCATAAACGTTGGTGCGTAATCACCTGGAGATGGTGTCACAACAGAAATGCTTGTTTCCATCATTAAACTGAGTTGACATCAAGAAGGGCATCCGATTTCTTTTTATTTTTTACCTTATGAAAGTAAATTCAAAAATAAATTTGTTGTGAAGTTTCATTGTTGGAACCTTGCGAGGGAGATCAGGAGAGACTATTCTCCAACACATGCAAGTATGTAAAACAGACTTCTTCTTCTTCTTCTTCTTGCTGTTGATGATGATGATGATGATGATGATGATGATCCCGTTCAATATTTCATTCGGTAATTCTTTAAAAAAAAAAACTCTCTTATTTTTAAACATTATTTCTTGATATGTCCTATGAAAAGGATATAGTTGTTCAAAGTAGTTGAGCAAGTCTTACTACATCTTCGACTAATAATCTGGTAAGCCACCGTGGGGTTTGTGGTGTATCTTTCAACGTTTCTCCTAGGCCACTCTACCGGTCGGTATTAAAACTCTGGAAAACAGTAAATGTAGACTCTACGGACAAAGAAACTAAACAATGTATCACATAGTAAGCGAATGCAGCAAGCTAGCCCAAAAAGAATATAAGGACAGATATGATTGCATGGGGAAAGCAATACACTGGGAACTCTGCAAATGACTACAGACAAAGATGACACAATATTGAAAAATGAAAACCACAAAATCCTTTGGAACATGAAAGTATAAAGAGCATAAATTGACCCAAACAAGGAAACCGGACATTATAATAATTAATAAGAAGAAAAGAAACTGTCAAATTATAGATTTTGCCGTTACAGCAGACCACAGGGTGAAGATCAAAGAAACAAAAAAACGAAACAAATATGCCGAACTTGCTAGAGAACTGAAAGGTACATGAAGAAATTCAATACAGGGTGGAACGATAAAATTGTCGCCCTAGAAAAAAACGACATGATTCCATTTCCGTTTGATGAAAACCAGGGTTTTTTTTTTGTTTGTTGCAGATCATCTACTTGTTGGCCAGTTATGTACGAATCCCAAGAGCAATAGGAGCCTTCTATCATGTCTGAAAGTGACACAATGTTCAACGAGTGAGATTGGAAATACGCCGCTGTACAATTCATGCTCTCTACCGATCCAAGTAATGACAATGGACCATTGCCAGCACACTTAAAATGCAAATTTGGACAGTTGAACACTTGAGGACACAGCTCAACAGTTTCCGGCCACAGTTATGGTTTTTGGTGTGGTTTCAAGTGAGGGCCACATCATACCACCTCACATCTTCAAAGTGGGCTTGAAAGTCAGCACTACAGTGTATTTTGATGTGCTGTAAAGTGTGGTGATTCCCTGGTGTAGTCAGGTGGCCGCTAGCAGACCCTGGATGTGGTGGCAGTAGGAGTTGGCGCCGGCTCACAAGTCCAAAGAGACACAGGCTTGGCTTCAGAAGGAGTGCTACGACTTTGTACCCTTTTCTCACTGGCCCTCTTCCTCTTCCGACCTGAACCTCCTGGACTACTTCATTTGGTAATATCACGAGAACATCACCAACATAACCTCTCACAACACCAAATCCAGCCTGATCGCCGCATCCACCTAGTATTTGCCGAGCTCCTGGCAGCATTTGTGGAAAAGGCATGCTCCCAGTTCCAGACAAGTATCGAAGTGGTGATTGAGGCTGAAGGCAGCTACATTGAATAGATGTCAGATCTACTACATAATCAAGTTACCTGAATTGATTTTTTCAATAAAAATTTTTAAATTAGGCTGTAGTGTTGTTTTCTTTAGGGCAACAATTTTATCGTTGCATCTTGTAATTGTAGGAACACTAGGAACAGTCCCAAAAAACACAGAAAAAAAACTAGGAGAAACTGGAATCAAGGGGAAGATTGAGACTACACAGCCTATGGTGCTGATGAAAATAGCTGAAATCTTAAGAAAAACCCTCAAATGTGACATCTAAACCACATAAGCAAGTACTTAGTAGCCACATGGGAAGTGTGACAGAAGTAAAGCAAAAACATGGAAGAAACACGGCAAGGAACCTGAAACTGTAAGAAATCTTTTAAACGGCAGCCCCTCTTCACCAAAAAAACTATCAGCGCTAATAGTCGTGACAAGTCAAGGAGGATGAAGACACCGGGAAGGGAAAATACTGTCTAGACCTCCAACTGGGTGAGTGCGAAGAGTGCTGGGAGTTTAAGGAGGCTAGGTGCCGCCCAAATTTCAGGGAAGACCAAGAGTAGTTATCAGTGAGAAATCAATGGTAAACAGCTGATGCAATAACACAAAGTTATTTACAAAGGTTATCAAAAGAGGTCAAGAGTATTAGAAATCTGAAGAGACTTATTGTCACCCAGATTCTGGGGAACACCACCATTATCATCAGTGAGTAATCTCTAATAATGGCCGGTATGAGAACTCCTAGTGAGTACTACTAATAATAATCAGGGAGGATGGAAAAACTGAAGAGAGAATTAACTAGACCTCCACTGGATGAGTGCGAAGAGAACTGGAACCTTGAGAGCGATTGGTGCCATCCAAATTCCAATGAAGGCCAATAGTTATTGCCAACGAAAAGTCAATGGTAAATGGCTGTTGCGATAATGCAAATTCATTTGCAAAGGTTGTTCTGAAAGAGAAATCTTTGGTCTGTGTGAAAACTCTTAGTAAATAATAATAATACAGATATAAAGAGATTTATTATTTTTAATTACGCAAGAAGAATATCTTAAAAGCTGTGTAACAGTTTATGAATTTTTGCATGAAATCAAAATAGGTGTTTAGAGAGAAGAGGGAGGATACATAAGCAGAACGAGGGGGCATGAGTAGGGGATAAGCAGAAAAGAGAATCTGCAAAAAGGAAAGGGGAGATAAGAGCACAATTTACCTCGGTTTTTGTTAGCTTGATGGTGCATATGCGTTACCTGAAAACAGAGGATCTGTAAAAGTAAAAAACAAAATGTCGTTTTTTTTAAATTAAAAAATAATCCATTTCATTGCATAAAAACAGGATGAACGATAAAGTTGTTGCCCTACAAAAATCAACAATACAGCTTTATTGTAAAACTTTTATAGAAAAAATCAATTCAGGTGAACTGATTATGTAGTAGAGCTGACATCTATTCAAAGTAGCCACCTTTAGCCTCAATCACTGCCTCGATACGGGTCTGGAACTGGAAGCATACCTTTTCCAGAAGCATCAGCTTTAGTGTTATGGGAGATTATGTTAGTGATGTTCTCAATGTATTACCAAACAAAGTAGTCCAGCGGGTTCAGGTTGGGGGAGGAAGAGGGAGAGAAGGATCCAAAGTCGTAGCACTCCTGAAGCAAAGTCTGTGTCTTTTTGAACTTGTGGGTCAGTGACAAGTCCTGCAGCCACACCCAGGATCTGCCAGCGACCATGTGATTGCACCATATGATCACCACACTCTTGAGCATATCCAGGTAACTTTTTGGTGTTGACTTTCAAGCCGACTTTGAAGATGTGAGGTGGCAATGTGGCCTTTCCTTTGAAACCACACCAAAGACCATAACTGTAGCCAGAAACGTTGTTTTCATCACCCTGGGCACGTCCCTGTAATTTGTGGCAATTTTCCTTTTTTGTGTATCCAATTTTAGTTCCAATGTGCATATGGAGGCTGTTGTGAACGAGATCAGTCCCATAGAAATTGAACTGGATTTAAGATTTATTTATTTTTAATTTCGTTTCAAACCTATTGTAATTGTTTAAACCTAACAATGTAGGGTCACTATTAACATTTTAATTGTTTTATTACGTGTATTTATAATTTTATTTGTATTCTTATTTAAAATTAAAAGATTAATACTGATTCTACATCATTAGGATTAAAGAATTATAATGGATGGGAAACAAAATTTAAAAAAAAAAAAATCAATCTTAAATCCATTCCAATTTCTGCAGACCTGCTCTCCATATGTATAATTGAACTTAAGTTGAGCATATATCTGAGGAAGGAAAATATTCCCAAAATATTATATTGTACAGAACTACATTGATACAAGTAAGAATATAATGCAATGTTTTATATATATATATATATATATATATATATATATATAAAAGAATATAATGCAATGTTATAAAAGTATGATATAAAGTTATCTTGTATTTTGGAATTTAGATACTTGATTCTAACTAACCGTGTTTTTTTTTTTACAATACTAAAGCGTCTTTGGCTTCAGTTTGTTAAAAAAAGAAACAACAAATTATCCTGGTTAGGAAGATTGTTATGATGACAACAATCTTAATACATAAAATAATGTAAAAAAGATACATTTTTGCAGTTGAAAATTTGATTTATCTTTCTTACATTATTTTATTTATTATTGGCCATTTTTTATCTCTTCTTCTCTTCTCTATATTAACAATATTTTGTCACCACTTTGCATGTTTTGTGTATATACGCATTTCTCGCCTATACTTAACTTACATATTATTATTATTTTAATTTTACTTTTAATCAAAATTAATTTAACTCATTACGTTCCAGGGTATCTGATTTCTGGGGGGGTTTTTTTACTATTAAGTTGAAATTTTTTTGTAATAACTAAAACTGAGTTAAAATACTCCAATTGAAAGGAAAAAGTTACTTAATTTAATTTAGAAAGCGAAATATTGACTCTATTCTAAATAGGATACTAGATGTGGTATATTTTAAAAAGCAAGAGGTTATACATTCAAGATAAAGTTTACACATTATGCTAAGGAGCAAAGCAGTTCACGCAAAGAGTTATATTGCACTTTTAGTGGCTTACAATTGCAAGACTCATATATACACAGGCGGCAAAAAGAAAGTCTGCACTTGTAATTTTTTCAAAAACTGCAAATTTAAGCTTAATTTAATGTAACTGTTTAAACAAACTATGCCTCATTTGGATGGCCTATAATTCTTCTATAATTTTACCTGTTCATATTTGACTTTTAATTGAAATATTCTAGTGTTCACATCAATTTAAAACAATTTCATGGTAAATACTCGACTGGACTCCAATATATGCCCCCCCCCCCTGCCAAACTTTCACAAAAATATTTCGACTAGTTATAATCATTATATATGATTTTCCCCACTTTCTATCTGTGCCTAAATCTAACCACAGATTCTATGAACAAAGCTTCTTTCCCAGAACTGCTTGCGTGTGAAACACTGTTCCAATGGCCTGCTTCCCAGTTGAATACAACATAACAGCTTTTAAATTCAATGTAAACAAGTTCTTGTTGAGCCATCCCTATAAATAATCAGATTCTACCTAATTTATACTACCACCTTATATTCATGAAACCCTTATCCTCAAGTGGCCTTCGGGCCTTGATAAGTGGTGACTCCCAAGTAAAAAAAAAAAAAGAAACTCACCGCAATTACTGTGGTCACCAATATGTGTATAGCAAACAGCAGGACATCTTGTGTCAAGACAATGTCAAAAACAATCTAAATTACAACGAAACAAAACAAATGAAAAAACATAAATACTCATCGACATATATAGGAAAGGTATCAAGACTTGCATAGAAATCTCTGGAATAAACAAATAGAAATATTTCCCTCATATTCTACCACTTTTTCTACCAAATTTGTATGCTCTATAATTTGTACGCTCTATAATTTCTGTTTTTATTTCAAATGTTGTTGACGTGAAGAAACTGATAAATCTCTAGAAAATCAAGAAAACTGACTATCTGAAAGACCTCAGTGATGGTAATATCAACAATTCATGAGTGCTGTTTCCAACCATTTCCCCAGCTACCAACCAGCCACCCTACTCGCTAAATTTGGCACCCTCTGACTTCCACCTATTTTCAAACATGGAGAAAGATCTGGCAAAATGGTGTTTAATCACAGATGATGGGGACGTTCTGGACATCTACCTACATGACCAACATTCAGAGTTCTATAGTAAGAGGATGGAAGCTCTTCAGCACTGATGGAAGAAGTGTCTGGATTAGAGAGAAGATATATTAAAAATTAAAAGCCAGGAGCATTTGTAATAATTCCCATTTTCTAGGAGTTCAGTATTTTTTACTCACTTCACATATATTGAGACCTAATTTCCAAAGTAGGACAATAAAACAACATTCACAACTATGATCTGTTTGGATTAATATAAAATATGGAACAGCTAGATATCCAAATTTCAATTGGTGATTATTTTTTGATAAATGTTGTGATGATTATAACTGTCATATGTATACTCATAAAAATATGTATTTCACTTGCTTTTAGTGCAGAAGAAAACTAATGTTGTTTAATGCAATTTTTTCTTTTCCTTCTTTTTCTTCCTTATTTCTTTTCTTTTTTCTTATGTTGTGCACTCTACAACTTCATGTTTTTTCACATTGAAAAACATCAACCTTTTAACTTCGGTTTAAAGATCCCTTGAGAGAACATTGGTCATAATGTCCTATACATATAAATAGCAACTTGGAATAAATCGAGATAACTGTCACCAAACTTTAGATTCTGAGTTTTTTGGGGTTTTTTTTTTTTTTGGTGGGGGGAAGAAACATTTTAAAAAATATAGCTTTTTTATATTTTTTTAATTTTTGATTGTAAAATAGTTCTAATCTTATTCAAAATATGTTAGAACCGTAAGCGACTGTTGTGTTGTTTAAACACCACAATAATTTAATTCGCAACTTCTTTGCTTAGTGTGAAGATCAACAAGTAGCAACCTAGCGTTTAGCGCTTAAACGCTAAGCAGGGGAGATAACTATGAATGTTTTGACATTTTAAAAATTATTTTTATAAGAATTATATATAGTAATAATTAAATCATTGTATAAAGTGCTCAGGTGAACTACATCTCACTAAAAGTGCATGTACATGTATATGGAAGGAAGAAGGAGGGGGTCAAGTGTAGTTTTTGGGAATTTCGAAAAGCATAAAGGGCGTAGTATTTCAGCAGACCACAACTGCAACAACAATGCTTCAACAATTCTGATTAAGTAAAAATAGTTTCATAACTTAAACATATAGAGATCAAAACAATGCTCTGGGTTGTTGGTGTCAAGAAAGTTAATAATTTTATGGTGCTTTCTAAGTCAATTATCAGAGATGGGATGAAATATATATTAGTTTGACAAAATATTACTAGATCGGATTCATAATTTAATTAATTTTTCCTTGTGTTGTCTAGTTTGCCTTTGGAATGGACAAAGAGAAAGAAAAAGAAACTAAGACAGATTTATAATCTTTATATTAATGAAATTGAGTGACAACTTCTTGTGTGTGTGTGTGTGTGTGTGTGTGTGTGTGTGTATGTGTGTGTGCATGTGTGTGTGTGTGTGCATGCGTGCACGCATGTGTGTGTGTGTGTGTGTGTGTGTGAGAGCAGTGCGCATGCATGTGTCTTGCCTATGTGTGACTTACAGTTTCTTTTTGCTATTAACCAAATATTTATTGAAACAGCATAAAATAAAACATTTTTTAATCATACTGAAAAATAATGTAATTATGAAATAAAATCTACCAGAATGCATTTCCATTTCTTCATAAACAAGACAACCATTTTAATCTTCTGTTAATAGCTGATAAAAACGAATATGAATTACTTTGTGGCCTTTGTAAATTGAAAAGGCGTTTGGAAGCACTTAAACTGTCAAATAGAAAGTCATTTCTGGCTTTAAAATTCCTAATAATTCCTTGTGTATCTAAAAGATTTAAAGTTTTAGGAGATATTTACATTAAATAAATAATAATAATAATAATAATAATAATAATAATAATAAATAAATAAATAAATAAAATTCTATTAAATACATGTAAATGTATTTGATAGAATAATTAATAGTGTAAAAGAATAATTTTACAAATAGAAACTAAAAAAAATTACTTTAGTAACAAAATTAGTTACATTTTCATAATAATATGATTCAATTAAGAATCTAACAACCAAACAATACTGCATAATTTAATTTAACTTCAAAATATTACTTTAAAAACATAATATGTTAAATAAAAACAAAGCATATTTAAAAACAAAAGTGAAGCAAAGTATAAAATAAAAATGACTCCCAAGTAATGTTAAGTAGGAACAGCTAGTATATATATATATATATATATATATATATATATATATATATATATATATATATATATATATATATATATATAAGTTATGAATATATATTAATGACAAGTAAGCTTTACAGAGGCTTCCGAATTTCATTTCCATAGGGAATCGCTAGGCGAAAATGCATAGAATTCATGTTACCAGATGTTTTCATATATACACATGATGTTTAGTTAGCTAACCAATTAGATTTTTATTTATTATTCCCTTCCATGAATTAATGTTTCCATTAGCCAATGGCAGGGCTTCTTCTTTTAAACAAACGTTCACCAACGTTGCTTCCTCTTTAGTTCTGTTTAGCATTGGAGTGAATGTGCCGAATTAATAGGTGACCTTATTTTAACACGTGTATTTAGAATACATTTTATATTTCTATTTTACTTGTTGGTTTAGTTTAATTTAGTATTTTATTTAATTATTTCATTATATTTTTTTATGTGTTGATAATATTGACAAATGGCCGGTGATAAATTTTAGGTGAGTAATTGTGAAGTATTAAGTACTCAAATAATAATGACTTGTCGGTTTCTTTTCAAAGGAGATGCCAACTTTTGGAAGAAAGGCATCAGGCTAGTTCAAAACAATGACGACTGAATAATTTTGGATAATTTGACTGAACACAAATCAGAAATACATGAACCCCCTTTGTTACGAGACAAACAAAAAACTGACATATAAAATTTTAGGACATGTCACAAAAATATGTTCCCTTGTCATAAAAAGAAATGATGATGCTGCAGAGAAGTACTTCGACTTTCTCAAGAAAGTCTTTTGGTGTTAATTGTGATTGCAAGAATCAAGAATGAAAAAGTAAATTTAGGAAATTTCTGCTATTACTAACCAGCAGAATGTTAACTCTTGATCAAAGGTTCCCTCTATCGAGCTAAAAGACTACTCACACCTGAGAGTATCCTATATATCGACAAAGCCACCATTCGTCCATGCATAGCGTATTGTTGCCACATCTTGGCTAGTGCATCTACCACTAGTCTCTCCCTCTTGGATAGGGTCCAAAAAAGAGTTTTCAATCTAATAGGTCCCACTTTGTCAACTAAGCTCCAACCCCTGTCCCATCACCGCAATATTGCATCTCTGTGCCTGTTTTACAAATATTTTAATGGAATGTGCTCTGACAAACTCGTTGCACTTGTGCCCCTTTGACTTACATATCCCTGACAAACTTGCTTAGAAACAAAATCTCACCCCTTCACTGTTGCCAGAAAGCTTTCTACTCTAATAGTTTCTTCCCTCAAATAGCTAGACTTTGGAATTCACTTCCTGCTGCCTGCTTCCCTGACTGTACTGATATGCAGAAGTTTAAATGTAACGTAAATCAACATCTTGGTATTCTTTCCTTGGCATGGTCCCAAATAGTAGTCCCTTACGTCCAAGTGGTGATATGCCTTGTTAGGGGTGAATGTGAGTAAAAAAAAAAAAAAATATCATGCATATGTACGTAGTGTGATTATGTATAAAAGTGAAATCTGGTTGGTCGGGGTTGAAGACATGTGTGGCATGGAGAGAAATAATATGTGAATGATACGAGGTGCCTTCAATAAGTTTCCAGACATTTTAGTACAGGCATTTAAATTGTTGTGGACTCTTGAAAATTCAGTATGTTATTGCTTTACATTTAATGAGATGACTGACCAGTTTTTATGATTTTCGGTTAAAATGAAAAACTACGGCAGGAATTGGAATACACTCTACTAAAGCCTGATTGTCACAGCTGGTGAATGTCAAAAATGCAATCTGGACGTGAGGACACTTTTAGAAGAATGATATGCAATAAAATTCTGTTTTAAACTTTGAAAAAATGCCACGGAAACGTATGGAATGCTGCAGACTGCTTCTGGATTATCCTTGCATGAATTGAGTATCAGTTTGTGAGTGACATAAGAGATTCAAGGAAATCAGGGAGCCTGTGAGGGATGGTGAGAGGTGTGGGAAGAGTAAGAAAGTTAGAACAGCAGAGTTGATTGGTCAAATAAAGAATTTCATGATAAGTACTGTCGTGTGTCTATCGAGACAATAAGTGCACAGTTTGATGTCAGTGTGGGAACTGTACACACAATTATTTGCGACTAACTGAAGATGCAGATGATATGTATGAAGTTTGTTCCAAGGTTTCTTCATCCTTGTCATAGACTATTTGACTTAGATGGGCACAAGACAGTTCCTCACCCTCCCTATAGTCCAGACCTTGCTCCCTGTGACTTTTGGTTATTCCCTAAGTTCAAGGAAAACCTTAGACACTGTCATTATGAGACAATTGAGGAGATGAAAGAGATTGTGATGAGGGTCATTGACATGCGCACACAAGAGGACTTTCATGCAGCCTTCCAGAAGTTGCTGGAACGGTACAACAAGTGCATTGCAGATGGAGGAGATTACTTTGAAGAGGACTAGACTTTCGTGTGTGTACTGTCAATAAAAGTGTCCATATGAAAAAAAGTTTGGAAACTTGTTTAAGGCAACTCGTAGAAGAGATGTGTAACGTGAGTCTCAAAGACAGACATAGATCTGATGACCTCAGAGGAAGATTAAATCTGTAAAGTATAGGGAGATGTGTGAAAAACAGGAGACTTTGTTGGTTTAGTCACATGGATGAGTGGATGAGAGTTCTTGGCTTAGTAGATGTGGGGCAGTTTAGGTAGCAAGATCAGTTGGCAGAGTAAAGTTAAGGAAAACGTGAAATGAAGTAATAAGGATGGATGTTAGTTTGGAAGTCAACTTCTAAAATCCGTCCAACAGATGGCAGTATGTAACAGACATTAAGCCAATGATGATGCTCATCCTCCTCCTCATCATCATCATCAGCAGCAGCAGCAGCAGCACGAATCAGCAATAAATTTTGCTGCTGAACAAATTTTAAAGATTTATTTTCTAAAATATTTTTTTTTTAATTCGCAAACAATAGACAAAAAAGATGTAAATTTGTAATAAAAACTGTCGTAAATTTTGTAAATAATGTTGCATTTTACAACAATAAAGAAAAGCTTTCATTGGATAATGTTATAAAAAATATTGTAAAATATATTTAAAAAAAAAAAAAAAAAAATGGCCCAAAGAGTATTTATTCATAGAGAAACTTTTACTCCTCATATTTATTTTGTGTTATTATAACTACTCACAAGTCGTCACACAGATCATTATCAGTGTTTACTCACTGAGAATAACCAGTGGTATTCCTTAGAGTATGAGTGACAATAAATCTTCCCAGATTTCCAGTACTCTCTATCTCTTACGATAACTATTGCAAATGCTTTTGCATTATCGCTACAACCGTTTACCATTGATTTCTCGCTGGCAGCTACCATTGGTCTTTACTAAGATTCAGGTGGTAATAATTAGGTCTATGATAACAGTATATTCTTTTCATTGTTTTGACTCTCGAGTATATATCCGACACAATTAATCACCTGAGAACCACATCACCCTACATAAAGTTTCTTTCCTTCTTGTTAATTATTATGACATCTGTGGTCTTCTTGTTTTGATGAGTTCATCTGTTCCAGAAGAATTTATGTTTTTCATTTTCCAATACTGTCTTTAGTTTGTGTCTCTAACATTTGTCTGGATGTTCAAACTGCAGTCGTTTGCATAGTTCCAAGTGTATTGCTTTTCTTGTGCAGTTATGTCTGTTCTTATTTTCTTTTGGGGTTAGTTTTCTGCATTCACTTATTATGTGATTTACCGTTTTATCTCTTTGTCCATAGAGTCTATGTTTACTGTTTTCCAGAGTTTTATCTATTTTAGCTTTGATGTAGTTAGTTCTAATTGCATTGTTCTGTGCAGCTGTCAGTAATGATTCTGTTTCTCTGTATAAGTGACCTTTACTTAGTCATGACAATCTCTTCTCTTGTTATTCTTAAGAATCATCCATGTAACTGATTCTCACGCCGATTTTCCTTGCCTTTTTGTTTCTGGTTTCGCTGCCTCCTGAATTATTCATTTTAACAGTGTTGCTTGCTACAGTAATTAGTCTGTTTGTGTTCATAGTTATGTATTTTTCCAAATCTTTTTTTCGTCTCGTACAAACAGTTTTCTATACTTACTAGTGTTTTTCCTACTTCATTCCTTTTCATGTATGTTACTATCAAAGCCAAAAGTAACTTGAGAATAAAGGCTAATGAAATGAATAGATTTTTGATTTAATGATGAAGAACATTATGAGAAGATTGAAATTATCATTGGAAGTTTGGTTGGTCTTAAGGACGGTTTATGATCAAGTATTGATTGATGATCGATTTGCATAATTTTTTGATATTACTTTTCTGATATAAAAACAACAACAAACTGTTTGCATATTTTTGTACCGTTTTATATTTTGCAGATAAAACATATAAATTGCCAATAAAAATAAATGTTAGAATGTGGTTATATATATATATATATATATATATATATATATATATATATATATATATATATATATATATATATATATATATACAGGGTGACCTGAAAGTAACTACCTATTCTAAAGTAACTATAATTTATTCAAATGTTTCTCAATTTTTTAGTGTAATTAAATTTTAAATAAAAGTCCATATAATATATTTTCTTCTCATATTCATTAATTGTAGAAATTATACTTCGAAAATATATTATAGTTACTTTAGAATAGATAATGACTTTTAGATCACCCTGTATATATATATATATATATATATATATATATATATATATATATAAACGGGATTAGAACAGCAGTCTAAAGAGCAGAGTGTATTTAAATGTAATAGTAAAATCACTAATGTAATTAAAATACAGTGCTCATTGTAATGTAGATATATAATAAGCTCAATAGGCATATATACCCTAGAGCTATTTTAATATTTAGTAAGATGATTATAATTAAAATCAAAAATTAAAAATCGGTTTCATAAGGAGGAACAAAACAAAGTTTGTACATTTCAACATTTTCAAGCATTCATAAGCTACATTTACCATCCAAATGAATGCTTTGACGATGATACTTACGAATTTTAAAAGGCGAACCATTATAAGGCATATATATCTTTGTTAAATTTTCTTAAAAACATCTTATTTTAACCTTACATTTAAATCCAATTTAACTTTATGATTTTATTCTAATTTTTATTTTCAATTTATCTTACTTTGTTTATCAACATCAAAAAAGTAAATATTTTCTTTTATATTTAAATATTTTCCAAATACAGCTGCCTTACTAAAAAAAATACTAGGTTTATTTTTAGTATTCTTAAAAAAACCCACCCAATATCTTTACTGATGAGGAGATTTTGTTTAAAAAAACTATGTGTTAAAATTATTGTCCATGACTTAGTGTCTATCTCAATAAAAACATCGTTTCTGAAACGATCGTACAATCTATTGATTTTGTTTTGTTCCTCCTTATGAAACCGATTTTTAATTTTTCATTTTAATTATAAACAACCAATCATCTTACTATATATATATATATATATATATATATATATATATATATATATATATATATATATGTGTGTGTGTGTGTAGCCGAATGGATACAGTCTTTGTTAATCAAGGCAGAGATGGCTTGTGTTGCCGGGTTCGAATCTATCGACTGGTGTTAATCGTGGCACCCTGCACTGAAGATTCCCAAAAGGATGAAACATTGGTGTCTGTAGGTATTTAATTATTATACTAAATAATTATATCAGCCCCTTTAAGAAACTCGTTTCTTATCGTTGAGCACTTTCAGTTAAATTAAGTCGGTCAATTTAGCTCTTATGCATAGATCATCGTATAACGATTAGATCACTCTGACTTATGTAAAAAACATTTAAAAATAAAATGATTAAATTCAATGTTATTTCACGCGGTTAATGGTAGCCGAATGGATACGGTCTTTGCTAATCAAGCTAAAGAGGGTTCGAATCTATCGACTGGTGTTAATCGTGACACCCTGCACTGAAGATGCACAAAAGGACGAAACACTCATGTCTGTAGATATTTTAATTATTATAGTAAATAATTATATATATATATAGCCGCACTGATGAGCTGTGATACAGCGAAACAATACTGTATGTGGATGAATATATATATATATATATATATATATATATATATATATATTGAAATAGAGACACAGCTATTATCGTATTAGAGATGTGAGATAGTCACTATAAGACGAGCCTTGACTGTGCCCTGCTTAGTTTCAAACGGTAATTATGCTTGCTATTTGGTTCATATGCAGGATGAGAGGGTGGGTAGAGGCAGAGGAGATGAAGTTGAATATGATGAGAAGAACAACAGAGGAAATAAGGTCCAAAAATGTTGACTTGTCTTTTTTTTTTCTTTTTTTTTTTTGGTCTTTTTTTAAATCTATGATGCTGCAAGGTTATTGGCTGGAATGTTGGTTACTCCCTTTCTAGAACGGAAGAGAAGCGTGGGGTGGGGGTCGTTCAACTGACTCAAATATGCACACCGTAAATTACGTTGAATTCTTTAGATTACTCTTTCATTTTTTTTTTTTTTTTTTTTTTCAGTTTAAATATAGATCAAACATTACAAGGGTATATTCTTACTCTCAAAGGTATAAAATTCCATTCCTGCCATCTCAAATATCATATCAACAAGTAGAAGTCAACAACAACAACAAAAATGTCCAAATAAAAATGGAATATTTACCGAATGGCATCATTTACAAAACACATTTCAAAAGTTGTTTGGCTAGCACCCAAGCATATTTCATTAAAGAAAAGTATTTTTTATTTATTTATTTTTTTTTTTTGCAGAATATTTAATATTTACAGCAAGAATTCGTCCCCCTACCACCGCTACAGAAAATGTTATTCTCTTTCTCTGTGTATCAAGAACCAAACGGAATTTCCTGAACTAAGTTTCTTTCCAAGAACACTCCCATCTTTGGAACACGAAGTTGTAAAGGAAACAACACTTTTTTATATTCCTCAACTAAAATATGAGTTATTCCCCTTGCTGATTTAGATGTTTTTTTTTTTTTTTCAGTTATAATTAAAAAATGTTTTCATATTATCAGTTTTCTAGTCGAGGCTACATAATTTTTGTTTCAAATAAACTGTATCTGATTCATTAATCAATCAAATGCTAGTCCACCACATTGTAATTGCTAAACATCTTTCTGACCAACAGTATGGATTAAAGCAAGCCCATTCAACGGTGGCTATTTTGATGGTCATCTTTGAATGCATATACCATGCATCGGATAAGATAAGGGGAGCTAAGAAAGTATCCCTTGATATACCAAAACTTTTAACAAGGTTTGGGATAATGGGGTTCTTATGAAAATTAAATCATATGATATTTTTGGATGAATATTTAATATGATTTGATACTTCCTAGACTAGAGAAAAAATCCTGCTTGTCCTTGATGACCATATATTCAAACAACATGATACTAATGCGAGTGCGTTTCAGGGAGTCGATTGTTGGACCTTTATTATTCCTGATATTCATAAACAACCTCCCTAAGAAAAATGTGTCCGAGATGGGTATATTTGCTGAAAATACCATGCTCTATAACAGACATGATAGGAAAATGGATGTACAGATATCCAAGAAGCATGACACAAAGATGATGATGTCATCAGCAAATGCGGAGATTCTGGCTCTCGATCCACCAGGCAAAGTAATCCCATGCAGAACCAGACTTGCCTCCCCACACCTTAGCTTGCAAAGTAGCGGATTTAACACAAGGATATAAAGCAAACTGGTCAACAGACAGCCTTGATGCACCGACCGAGAGATGGCAAAGGAGTTTGAGTACTTTCCGTTAACCTGTACACTTGCCGTTGGTGCGCAATACCATACAGAAATCCATTTGTGGAAATCCGGTTTAAAACCGGCAGTTTCTAAAACAGATTCTAGGCAGTGATGGTGGACTCTATCGAAAGCTTTGAACTGATCCAAATTGATCAGTGCGGCTTCTGTGTTGACTTCTATCCCTCTAAGATCGTACAGATCAGGTGCAAGTTGTTTTGAATCGATCTCCTCTAAACGACATAGTTCTGCTCGTATTCAGTCAAGTTGCTGATAACCTGCAGCCAATTTGATAGGACCTTAGCTAAAATCTTTAGCTCTGTGTTTAACAGAGTTATGGGCTTGTAGACGTATAGCTCTTTCTTGCTTTGCTTGTCCTTCTTCCTCAGCAATATGATCACTCTTGTGGTAACTTGACCCAAGATGGAACTCTCATCAAATCAATGAAAAGGGCAATTTGATTTGCTGCTGTTGATACTGCTGGTGTCTTCTTCAACTCCCTGGACTTGACAATTGACCAAGTAGTTGGAGTTGGTGGTCTCTTGACCCTTGAGCTGAATTGACTTTTTCTGATTTCCTTTAAAACGAGCCTTACTACAATGAACATGCCTAGGTCACAATCAATCAGCTATAATTAACTGATGACCAAATTTGTTGCCATCAAAAATATCTGGGATATTGCTTGATAGTATTTAAGTAGTTTTTAGTGATGCTTTTCGAAATGACAGAAAAAAAATTTATTTATTCATTTATTTGTGGACTGTTATCTTCATGTTCATAATTGTTACTTCACAACGTTTTGGCCAACTATTCCTCTAGCCTTCGTCAGAGAAATAGTTGGCCAAAACATTTTGAAACAACAACTATAAAAATGAGGATAACAGTCTACAACTAAATAAATAAATATACAGATTGCTCATCTTAAAGGATTCCAATAAAAAAATAAGGAAAAGGTTTGTTTGAAACTAACGTTTTAATAGAAACAAACTGAGCGCTAACCTTATACTATGGGAAATGGCTGTTTTCTGGTTTCTGGGTTGGAATCCATCCATCTAACACTTATTGTTGGCTAGTTTTTGGCCTTGAAGTGATATTTTTAGCTTCTTACGTCAAGTGGCTTTATGCCTTATCCGAAGCGATTTCCATAAACCAAAAAGAAACATCCAATAACATCGTAGAACAATATTGATTAAAAATTTGCTAGTCAAAGTTTGATATCTCAGGTTACATGCTATAGGATAAGGAAGTAGACAATCAAAAGCTAAAGAGCGATTAAACTCACCTGAAAGACCTAAAAACATATACCCAACAGCTCACCCCGTGCTTTTGGTTGGGGTAGTCAAGGCAGAGGGAAATCTTCAATGACTCACATACAAGCTTTCTGCATCTTGTGTACACATTCTTACACACTAGCGAGAGTCAAAAAAACAGGAATGAATTGCTACTCACAGCTATACACCCACTAACAAGAACAAGGTAAACCAACACACATCCATAATGCCATGTCACCAAATACGCACATACATATATTACTTATATACATATATTATTATGTACTCACATACATATATTATTCACACTATAAACATTTACTGATTGAAAATAAATTTTATATTCTTATAAAATTGTAGACATGTTAACTCAAAGTATTTTCAACCAATGAGAATCGTTTGAAACCCAGAAAGTAATACGTCTATGTTTAAGTTACTATGAACTTAGAAACTCCTAAAAGACCTGATTTTCTCCAGAATTCTCAAACTGGCTGCAGTACCACAGGATCTCAATAATATATGCTCAACCCCCTCCCCCAGGCCTTTGAAGGCCAGAGTGGGTAAGTTGTAAAGGAAAGGACTCAATGACTCACATATTAGTTTTCTTCATCTTGCGCACACATTCTTACACACTAGCGAGAGTCAGACAAACAAACGAATTGCTACTCGCTATTTGACACGCACTAACAAGATCAAGGTAAACGAACACACATACACAATACCACGTCACCAAATACTAATTTACATAAATGAATGATTACTGGTTGAAAATAACTTTTATATTCTTATAAAATTTTAGCAACAAATATGTTTATATATATACATACATT
The DNA here is from genome assembly GCF_053919585.1 of Euprymna scolopes. NCBI lineage: Eukaryota > Metazoa > Mollusca > Cephalopoda > Sepiida > Sepiolidae > Euprymna > Euprymna scolopes. Next base: position 111,278,525 of record NC_136500.1, read on the forward strand.
ATTCACACCAGAAGCATATTGATGTAATGTATACATCTCTAAGCTATATGAGTACTTACTCAAATTGATTCACCAAACATAAATTTGCATAAATGAGCATTTATCCACTGAAAATAATTTTTACATTCGTATAAAAATTTAGATATAGAATGTTTTTGTTTAAAATTTCGTTTTTCTCAATTCTTCATTTACAAAGCTATGTTTCTGTTTTTAGTTAGCACTTGCTAATTGGTGACCCTTCTATTTTCTTAATGTTTCATTTATTTCCATTTTAATATGCATGCACAGCCGTATATATCCTTCATTTTATTCCTTCTCCATAACATAATGTTATGTTGTTAGTTTACCGGAAAACACCGGAAAGTATTAAAATGGCCGATTATTATGATGAAATTATAAAAGTCGATTATTATGATTGGTAAAAGTATAATTGTTAGATAGAAAAATGTTATCAAAGTGAAATAGTTATTTACTGTTGAAGTGTTTACATTAAATAGTTTTCATTTACAAAATTCTGTTTATGCTTTGAGTTAGCACTTGCTAACTAGTGACCTTTCTATTTGTTCAATGTTTCATTTATTTAAGTTTTTGTATGCATGCCTGCATATATATCATTCATTTTGTGTCCTTGCTATAACATAACTTTTAGAACAATTTATATTAATCGTTAATGTGGTTCTTAACAATACACAAAGATGCTATCGTTTTCTAAAATGGACACACCACAACCAGACACTTTATTTTCAATGTGTAGGCAAAATGAATGCACACATATACAAGGCAATGGCTGAAGCTTCAGAAAATAACTTTCAGTCGATAATGGAGCAGGGTAAAAAAATTAATGTTTGTGAGACAAAGTTTAAGAAACGTTTCCAACCACCACTTGTCATTGCTGATAGTACCCTACCTGAAAGTCCATCATTCAACCCTCTCGGCCTAACATTCACAGGTAAAATGAATTGGGATAATTGTTTTTATTACATTTTCACATTTTCACCCCAAACAAGGCACATTGCTACTTTGTTGTAGAGGGCTACTATCAGGGACATAGGCATCAGGGGTACTGTGCAGGGAGTTGGGCAGCAAGATGTCGGTTCATGTTGCACTTGAACTTCTGCATGTCAGTACAATTGGGGAAGCAGGGACCCGGAAAGGAATTCCAAAGTCTAGTGGTTCTGGGGAAGAAACTACTGGATGAGAAGGCTCTCTTACATCTAGGGATCTCTACTGTGAAGGGGTGTGATTTAGCTACTTGTCGGGTTTGTCGGGGGTATTTATGTCGAGGGGGCACAAGTGCTTGCAGTTCGTCAGAGCATTCACCGTTAAAGTACTTGTAGAACAGGTAGAGGGATGCGACATTTCGCCGATGGGACAGAGGCTGAAGTTTAGATGACAGTTCAGGACCTATCAGATTGGTGAACCTTGTCTAGGAGCGAGAGACTAGTGGCAGATGCATATACAAATCTGCTATAAAGGAACTGAGCTCTTTCGACTGGGCTAGAAAACCTCTCACATCTGCCAGTATCCTATATCTTTCCAAAGTCACCATTCATCCATCCATAGAGTATTATTGCATCTAATCTAGTGTACCAACTATTAATTCCTCCATCTTAGACAAGGTGCAAAACTGAGCCTCTAATCTAATAAGTCTACCAAACTCCAGCCTCTGTCCCTGCAACATGGACGTTACATTTAAACCATGTTCATTACAATTCAAACCTCTCTCAGATTCCCATGTCGTCCGGCACCGCCAAAAAAGAACAAACAAACAAAAATAAATATATCCGACTCCGCTTTTTTTTTCTTTTTTAACACAAGTCGTTTATGAACGTTTTTCTTTCTCCCCTACTAGACATCAGCTTAAAACTTTCTTGCTTCTGCTCTGCTACACGCTGGCCATAGACAGCCATTTCTTATACATCCATCTTTTTCGATCGCACTCTTTTTTCTCCTGACCACGTGGTGTCCCTTTTTTTTTTTCTTCTTTTGCAAGCTCGTGCACACTTTCTAATTTGCATATGTTTTTTTTTTCCAGCTCCTGCTGCTAATATCCTCACAAGCCAGCTATCTTACAGCTACTGCTGATATTTCCCCACATGCTCATACACGCTCTGTTGCATCCCATCGCTACAATGTTACCTCTGTGGCCCCTCAACATAAATACCCTCAAACAGCACGTCAATCTGCAAAATCATACTTCTTCCCTTCACTGCAGATGTCCTCAAATGCCCGAAAAATTTCTATTCTAATAGTTAATTTCCTTGAACTACTTGTCTTTGGAATTCCCTCCTTGTTTCCTATTTCCATGATGGTACCAACATGCAGAAATTTACATGTAATGTGAAAAAAAAAAGAAGAAAAACATTTCTCTACTCAACTCCCCACTTAGGATGCTATTATAAGTTTGGCTCCTAATTCTCATTAGCCTCTTATCTCTCAGTGACAATGTAGTTTGTTTTATTTGGGGGGGGGTAGGCAGAGGGGAATACAAGTAAATAATACCTCAGTAGGAAGTCAGAAAACAGCACAGCTGCCATTATTTTCCGAATTACTGAAGCATCAAACAAACTGCCTGCATTCATTTACAACTATCATGCTTTCCAAAATCCGCAAAAACTATATCTGATACTGCATACACATGCACACATGTGCATCATACTTTACACATTTCAGGCAGTACAAATGCACTTTTGATGAATTTTTATGTACTTGAGCAATGTACATGATCATTTTCTTATCCTCATTATCTAGTATATCTAATTATCTTGTCAGATCTTCAAAGTCAGATCCAAATAACATTTAAACTGACAAATCAAACTTTGTTTCTGACTAGCCAAATTTCATTTGTTATTGTTGTAGCATGTTATTTGGAATATAATAACATACCAACTACAATTAATTTTTTTTTAATTACTTAGTTCAGTCCAGACGACTGCTAATATGAAACATTTATAAATCATGCATATATACAGCTTATACAGCGTATATTAATATTAAATACCTAGTGAGATTAATTAGGATATTTTTGTCTTAATGGGAAAATCAAAATTAAGAAAATCAACTTCATTTACCTCATCTGTATATTTGCTATAGTTACAACAAATCGGGGAGTAGATCAGTTCCAGACTGTTAAGAAAATAAAAAAAGAGAAAAAGAAAGTGTGAATATCATTATCATCATCATCACCACCACCACCACCACCACCACCACCACCACCACCAATTTTATTATTGTATTTCCCTTAATCAGGGGTTTGACATTTTTTGACAATTGGCAATCTTATTAGTGATTTTGAGAATTAATTCCGTTCAAATTCTGCTGTCTAAGATCATTGTTAATAATTTGCATCCAATTATTTTTGTGTCATGTAACTTTCATGCGACCCATAACTTGAAGGGTGAATCATGCCTGTTCAGGTGACCAAACCAGCGTAGCTGACTAATCATCAGCAGTTTGTCAAACTTTGGTATATTCAGCCTTGCTCACAGGGTACCAGAGCTGATATACCTGGTCTGATCTTAACCAGTATTGCATATCTTGATAAAATCAATTGTAAAATTATTGAATTTTTAATAAAATATATTTAAATATATCCATCCAACATATAGTAAATGGGCTCTTATGCACATAGATCTCTGATGTAGTAAGCAGATTTTCCTATCGCACGGGCTGGCACCAGAATGGTGAGAATTCAAAACAAAAAACTCCAAAATATTCTCATATTAGTTTGGAGTAACCATCTTCTATCCATCAACTCCCCAGAAGGCAGACTGAGGGAATGGCTTTCACATACCTGCTTTCGAATAACCAATTGTTATTTCATTCTAAATGTGGGGATGTCCTAGTCAAACATGTCTCCATGAAATGCATCAGATGTCTGTCATAAAAGAATGAACTTGCAAGGGTGCCTGACAAACAAATTGATTTTCGAGTGAGAAGTATTGACCTTGGCCGGTACCTCACTTACAAGTTGTATCTTGATAAAACACACATGCCTTTAGTCTGTAACAGGTTACCGTTAGAAAGGGCATCCAGCTCAAAAGTCCTACTACAATTCTTACTATGAGTAAATTCCGGGGACTAGAAACGGTTGAAGGTGTTGTTTCCGGTAGGGGTGGAGGTGGGCCATTCTATCTGATCATTATGCAAAACGTTACTTGTACACTTTGATTTCAATTGTATCTTTCTGTTTTTCCCATTTTTTTATTGCAAGATTTGTTGGGGGGGGGGGTCGTTCCATTTTTTTTTAATTGCAAGATTCGTTTTTTTTTTTCATTCCATTGTTTTTTCATAGCAAGATTCATTTTTTTTTCGCTCCATTTTTTTTATTTTCAGGGAGACAAGAATGGATCAATTTCTAAGATGCATTCATTAAATCAAAACGAAAATTACAAGTCACAATATAAGCAGTATGAAAGCAGAACAAATGGACTTGTCATAGTACTATTTCAAAGCAACGTGTCACTGACTAATGTGATGGACAGAATCTATTATAAACCCATAAGTAAAATAAATCCATCCAAGCTGTCTTTAGTGATGAAAAATCTATTTCAAAACTAAATATCTAATAATAAACTAACAAATAGAACTAGTGTCGGAAATTTATCTTTTTCAGATAAATTCGACGAGAAGCGAAAAGTCTGCACAAAAAATAAAGAATAAAATAAAAAAGGGAGGAGTAAACGAATAAAGTAGACAGAGGTTTTGTTTTAAAATGAAAAAAGGATTTTATTTACAAAATAGGTTGCAAATTTTTCCCTTTGCAGGCATTCAAATACAAAAAAAAAACGCCAAGTAACAAAAAATAGCGCACAAAAAACAAACTGGTTCATAAGTTGTAAATGCTGTGCTACGAACACATACCATAGAATGAAAAATTACCAACGAGTACTTCTCAAAATATGCGCACAATAAATTTGATAAATTTTAAGGAACGTACTCACAAGGTTGAAGATATACTGTACAGTCCTTTGCCTTCTTTTCCAGTTTAAAATTGCTCCTAATTTCTTTCTCTCAAAATACATGCATACCATTGCCGCGTATATAAAAAAATTGTAAGGAAGTATTCGCCTCGCTGTGACCGGTATTTCCTTCTTGCTGGGTTGTACGTCCAGAAGGAAAGGCTCAAGAATCCTCATCTACAGTAGGCAATGAAGCATGCATCCACTCTCCTTGGTGGCAGGATTCGAAAAGAAAGATGTTCACGTTGGTTTCAGTAACATCATTTAAGGAGCTAGCCTTGCTTTTTATTAAAAATTAAAAGTGTATATGTATATCAAATTGTACGAAATTAAGTTCAATAAAAGTATAAAATACAAAAAATAAAATATATGAACTAAAATAAAAATATAACAAATATATATATGGGGATACACAATTGTTGGTACAAAGAAATATTCCAACACAAGTGCATTATGGCATTGTCTTTTAATATGTTTTTTTTTATTTATTTAAAAAGAACTACTACTGCTTATTTATTATTTATATATGTTTTTTTTGCTTATTTATTATTTATATATGTTTTTTTGCTTATTTATTATTTATATATGTTTTTTTTGCTTATTTATTATTTATATATGTTTTTTGCTTATTTATTATTTATATATGTATTTTTGCTTATTTATTATTTATATATGTTTTTTTGCTTATTTATTATTTATATATGTTTTTTTGCTTATTTATTATTTATATATGTTTTTTTTTGCTTATTTATTATTTATATATGTTTTTTTGCTTATTTATAATTTATGTATGTTTTTTTTGCTTATTTATTATTTATATATGTTTTTTTTGCTTATTTATTATTTATATATGCTTTTTTGCTTATTTATTATTTATATATGTTTTTTGCTTATTTATTATTTATATATGTTTTTTTTGCTTATTTATTATTTATATATGTTTTTTGCTTATTTATTATTTATATATGTTTTTTTTGCTTATTTATTATTTATATATGTTTTTTTTGCTTATTTATTATTTATATATGTTTTTTGCTTATTTATTATTTATATATGTTTTTTTGCTTATTTATTATTCATATATGTTTTTTTGCTTATTTATTATTTATATATGTTTTTTTGCTTATTTATTATTTATATATGTTTTTTGCTTATTATTTATATATGTTTTTTTTTTGCTTATTTATTATTTATGTATGTTTTTTTTGCTTATTTATTATTTATATATGTTTCTTTGCTTATTTATTATTTATATATGTTTTTTTGCTTATTTATTATTTATATGTTTTTTTGCTTATTTATTATTTATATATGTTTTTTTTTGCTTATTTATTATTTATATATGTTTTTTTGCTTATTTATTATTCATATATGTTTTTTGCTTATTTATTATTTATATATGTTTTTTACTTATTTATTATTTATATATGTTTTTTTGCTCATTTATTATTTATATATGTTTTTTTGCTTATTTATTATTTATATATGTTTTATTTGCTTATTTATAATTTATGTATGTTTTTTTGCTTATTTATTATTTATATATGTTTTTTTTTGCTTATTTATTATTTATATATGTTTTTTATATATTATTTATATATGTTTTTTATATATTATTTATATATGTTTTTTGCTTATATATATATTTATATATGTTTTTTTTGCTTATTTATTATTTATTTATGTTGTTTTTTGCTTATTTATTATTCATATATGTTTTTTTTGCTTATTTATTATTTATATATTTTTTTTTGCTTATTTATTATTTATATATGTTTTTTTGCTTATTTATTATTTATATATGTTTTTTTTGCTTATTTATTATTTATATATGTTTTTTTGCTTATTTTTTATTTATATATGTTTTTTTGCTTATTTATTATTCATATATGTTTTTTTTGCTTATTTATTATTTATATATGTTTTTTTGCTTATTTATTATTTATATATGTTTTTTTTTGTTTATTTATTATTTATATATGTTTTTTTGCTTATTTATTATTTATATATGTTTTTTTTGCTTTTTTTCTTTATTTTTTGTGCAGACTTTTCGCTTCTCGTCGAATTTATCTGAAAAGGATAAATTTCCGACAGTAGTTCTATTTGTTAGTTTATTAAAAAGCATATATAAATAATAAATAAGCAAAAAAAAAACATATATAAATAATAAATAAGCAAAAAAAACATATAAATAATAAATAAGCAAAAAAACATATATAAATAATAAATAAGCAAAAAAAACATACATAAATAATAAATAAGCAAAAAAACATATATAAATAATAAATAAGCAAAAAAAAACATATATAAATAATAAATAAGCAAAAAAACATATATAAATAATAAATAAGCAAAAAAACATATATAAATAATAAATAAGCAAAAAAACATATATAAATAATAAATAAGCAAAAAAACATATATAAATAATAAATAAGCAAAAAACATATATAAATAATAAATAAGCAAAAAAAAACATATAAATAATAAATAAGCAAAAAAACATATATAAATAATAAATAAGCAAAAAAAAACATATTTAAATAATAAATAAGCAAAAAAAACATATATAAATAATAAATAAGCAGTAGTAGTTCTTTTTAAATAAATAAAAAAAAACATATTAAAAGACAATGCCATAATGCACTTGTGTTGGAATATTTCTTTGTACCAACAATTGTGTATCCCCATATATATATTTGTTATATTTTTATTTTAGTTCATATATTTTATTTTTTGTATTTTATACTTTTATTGAACTTAATTTCGTACATTTTGATATACATATACACTTTTAATTTTTAATAAAAAGCAAGGCTAGCTCCTTAAATGATGTTACTGAAACCAACGTGAACATCTTTCTTTTCGAATCCTGCCACCAAGGAGAGTGGATGCATGCTTCATTGCCAACTGTAGATGAGGATTCTTGACCCTTTCCTTCTGGACGTACAACCCAGCAAGAAGGAAATACCGGTCACAGCGAGGCGAATACTTCCTTACAATTTTTTTATATACGCGGCAATGGTATGCATGTATTTTGAGAGAAAGAAATTAGGAGCAATTTTAAACTGGAAAAAAAAGGCAAAGGACTGTACAGTATATCTTCAACCTTGTGAGTACGTTCCTTAAAATTTATCAAATTTATTGTGCGCATATTTTGAGAAGTACTCGTTGGTAATTTTTCATTCTATGGTATGTGTTCGTAGCACAGCATTTACAACTTATGAACCAGTTTGTTTTTTGTGCGCTATTTTTTGTTACTTGGCGTTTTTTTTTTGTATTTGAATGCCTGCAAAGGGAAAAATTTGCAACCTATTTTGTAAATAAAATCCTTTTTTCATTTTAAAACAAAACCTCTGTCTACTTTATTCGTTTACTCCTCCCTTTTTTATTTTATTCTTTATTTTTTGTGCAGACTTTTCGCTTCTCGTCGAATTTATCTGAAAAAGATAAATTTCCGACACTAGTTCTATTTGTTAGTTTATTATTAGATATTTAGTTTTGAAATAGATTTTTCATCACTAAAGACAGCTTGGATGGATTTATTTTACTTATGGGTTTATAATAGATTCTGTCCATCACATTAGTCAGTGACACGTTGCTTTGAAATAGTACTATGACAAGTCCATTTGTTCTGCTTTCATACTGCTTATATATATAAGCAAAAAACATATATAAATAATAAATAAGCAAAAGCATATATAAATAATAAATAAGCAAAAATATTATAAATGTTTTTTTGCTTATTTATTCTTTATATATGTTTTTTTGCTTTTTTATTATTTATATATGTTTTTTTGTTTATTTATTATTTATATATGTTTTTTTGCTTATTTATTATTTATATATGTTTTTTTGCTTATTTATTATTTATATATGTTTTGTTTGCTTATTTATTATTTATATATGTTTTTTTTGCTTATTTATTATTTATATATGTTTTTTTTGCTTATTTATTATTTATATATGTTTTTTTTGCTTATTTATTATTTATATATGTTTTTTTTGCTTATTTATTATTTATATGTTTTTTTTGCTTATTTATTATTTATATATGTTTTTTTGCTTATTTATTATTTATATATGTTTTTTGCTTATTTATTATTTATATATGTTTTTTTTTGCTTATTTATTATTTATATATGTTTTTTTGCTTATTTATTATTTATATATGTTTTTTTGCTTATTTATTATTTATATATGTTTTTTTTGCTTATTTATTATTTATATATGTTTTTTTGCTTATTTATTATTTATATATGTTTTTTTTGCTTATTTATTATTTATATATGTTTTTTGCTTATTTATTATTTATATATGTTTTTTTGTTTATTTATTATTTATATATGTTTTTTTTGCTTATTTATTATTCATATATGTTTTTTTGCTTATTTATTATTTATATATGTTTTTTTTGCTTATTTATTATTTATATATGTTTTTTTTGCTTATTTATTATTTATATATGTTTTTTTTGCTTATTTATTATTTATATATGTTTTTTGCTTATTTATATTTATATATGTTTTTTTTTGCTTATTTATTATTTATGTATGTTTTTTTTGCTTATTTATTATTTATATATGTTTCTTTGCTTATTTATTATTTATATATGTTTTTTTGCTTATTTATTATTTATATATGTTTCTTTGCTTATTTATTATTTATATATGTTTTTTTGCTTATTTATTATTTATATATGTTTTTTTGCTTATTTATTATTTATATATGTTTTTTGCTTATTTATTATTTATATATGTTTTTTACTTATTTATTATTTATATATGTTTTTTGCTTATTTATTATTTATATATGTTTTTTTGCTTATTTATTATTTATATATGTTTTTTTGCTTATTTATTATTTATATATGTTTTTTTGCTTATTTATTATTTATATATGTTTTTTTGCTTATTTATTATTTATATATGTTTTTTTGCTTATTTATTATTTATATATGTTTTTTTGCTTATTTATTATTTATATATGTTTTTTTGCTTATTTATTATTTATATATGTTTTTTTGCTTATTTATTATTTATATATGTGTTTTGCTTATTTATTATTTATATATGTTTTTTACTTATTATTTATATATGTTTTTTGCTTATTTATTATTTATATATGTTTTTTTGCTTATTTATTATTTATATATGTTTTTTTGCTCATTTATTATTTATATATGTTTTTTTTGCTTATTTATAAGTTATATATGTTTTTTTGCTTATTTATTATTTATATATGTTTTTTTGCTTATTTATTATTTATACATGTTTTTTTCTTATGTATTATTTATATATGTTTTTTTTTGCTTATTTATTATTTATATATGTTGTTTTTTGCTTATTTATTATTCATATATGTTTTTTTTGCTTATTTATTTTTTATATATGTTTTTTTTTTGCTTATTTATTATTTATATATGTTTTTTTTGCTTATTTATTATTTATATATGTTTTTATTGCTTATTTATTATTTATATATGTTTTTTTTGCTTATTTATTATTTATATATGTTTTTTTGCTTATTTATTATTCATATATGTTTTTTTGCTTATTTATTATTTATATATGTTTTTTTGCTTATTTATTATTTATATATGTTTTTTTTTGTTTATTTATTATTCATATATGTTTTTTTTGCTTATTTATTATTTATATATGTTTTTTTGCTTATTTATTATTTATATATGTTTTTTTGCTTATTTATTATTTATATATGTTTTTTGGCTTATTTATTATTCATATATGTTTTTTTGTTTATTATTTATATATGTTTTTTTTGCTTATTTATTATTTATATATGTTTTTTTGCTTATTTATTCTTTATATATGTTTTTTTGCTTATTTATTATTTATATATGTTTTTTTGCTTATTTATTATTTATATTTGTTTCGTTTGCTTATTTATTATTTATATATGTTTTTTTTTGCTTATTTATTATTTATATATGTTTTTTTGCTTATTTATTATTTATATATGTTTTTTTTTGCTTATTTATTATTTATATATGTTTTTTTGCTTATTTATTATTTATATATGTTTTTTGCTTATTTATTATTTATATATGTTTTGTTTGCTTATTTATTATTTATATATGTTTTTTTGCTTATTTATTATTTATATATGTTTTTTTTGCTTATTTATTATTTGTATATGTTTTCTTTTACTTATTTATTATTTATATATGTTTTTTTTGCTTATTTATTATTCATATATGTTTTTTGCTTATTTATTATTTATATATGTTTTTTTTTGCTTATTTATTATTTATGTATGTTTTTTTTTGCTTATTTATTATTTATATATGTTTCTTTGCTTGTTTATTATTTATATATGTTTTTTTGCTTATTTATTATTTATATATGTTTTTTTGCTTATTTAGCATTTATATATGTTTTTTTTTGCTTATTTCTTATTTATATATGTTTTTTTGTTTATTTATTATTTATATATGTTTTTTTGCTTATTTATTATTTATATATGTTTTGTTTGCTTATTTATTATTCATATATGTTTTTTTGCTTATTTATTCTTTATATATGTTTTTTTGCTTATTTATTATTTATATATGTTTTTTTTGTTTATTTATTATTTATATATGTTTTTTTTGCTTATTTATTATTTATATATGTTTTTTTGCTTATTTATTATTTATATATGTTTTTTTGCTTATTTATTCTTTATATATGTTTTTTTGCTTATTTATTATTTATATATGTTTTTTTGTTTATTTATTATTTATATATGTTTTTTTTACGTATGTATTATTTATATATGTTTTTTTTTGCTTATTTATTATTTATATATGTTTTTTTGCTTATTTATTATTTATATATGTTTTTTTGCTTATTTATTATTTATATATGTTTTTTTTTGCTTATTTATTATTTATATATGTTTTTTGCTTATTTATTATTTATATATGTTTTTTTTGCTTATTTATTATTTATATATGTTGTTTTTTGCTTATTTATTATTCATATATGTTTTTTTTGCTTATTTATTATTTATATATGTTTTTTTTGCTTATTTATTATTTATATATGTTTTTTTTTGCTTATTTATTATTTATATATGTTTTTTTTGCTTATTTATTATTCATATGTTTTTTTGCTTATTTATTATTTATATATGTTTTTTTGCTTATTTATTATTTATATATGTTTTTTGCTTATTTATTATTTATATATGTTTTGTTTGCTTATTTATTATTTATATATGTTTTTTTGCTTATTTATTATTTATATATGTTTTTTTTGCTTATTTATTATTTGTATATGTTTTTTTTTACTTATTTATTATTTATATATGTTTTTTTTGCTTATTTATTATTCATATATGTTTTTTGCTTATTTATTATTTATATATGTTTTTTTTTGCTTATTTATTATTTATGTATGTTTTTTTTTGCTTATTTATTATTTATATATGTTTCTTTGCTTGTTTATTATTTATATATGTTTTTTTGCTTATTTATTATTTATATATGTTTTTTTGCTTATTTAGCATTTATATATGTTTTTTTTGCTTATTTATTATTTATATATGTTTTTTTGTTTATTTATTATTTATATATGTTTTTTTGCTTATTTATTATTTATATATGTTTTGTTTGCTTATTTATTATTTATATATGTTTTTTTGCTTATTTATTCTTTATATATGTTTTTTTGCTTATTTATTATTTATATATGTTTTTTTGCTTATTTATTATTTATATATGTTTTTTTGCTTATTTATTATTTATATATGTTTTTTTTGTTTATTTATTATTTATATATGTTTTTTTTGCTTATTTATTATTTATATATGTTTTTTTGCTTATTTATTATTTATATATGTTTTTTTGCTTATTTATTCTTTATATATGTTTTTTTGCTTATTTATTATTTATATATGTTTTTTTGTTTATTTATTATTTATATATGTTTTTTTTACGTATGTATTATTTATATATGTTTTTTTTTGCTTATTTATTATTTATATATGTTTTTTTGCTTATTTATTATTTATATATGTTTTTTTGCTTATTTATTATTTATATATGTTTTTTTTGCTTATTTATTATTTATATATGTTTTTTTTTGCTTATTTATTATTTATATATGTTTTTTGCTTATTTATTATTTATATATGTTTTTTTTGCTTATTTATTATTTATATATGTTTTTTTTGCTTATTTATTATTTATATATGTTGTTTTTTGCTTATTTATTATTTATACATGTTTTTTTTGCTTATTTATTATTTATATATGTTTTTTTTGCTTATTTATTATTTATATATGTTTTTTTTTGCTTATTTATTATTTATATATGTTTTTTTTTGCTTATTTATTATTTATATATGTTTTTTTTGCTTATTTATTATTCATATATGTTTTTTTGCTTATTTATTATTCATATATGTTTTTTTGCTTATTTATTATTTATATATGTTTTTTTGCTTATTTATTATTTATATATGTTTTTTTTGCTTATTTATTATTCATATATGTTTTTTTGCTTATTTATTATTCATATATGTTTTTTTGATTATTTATTATTTATATATGTTTTTTTTGCTTATTTACTATTTATATATGTTTTTTTGCTTATTTATTATTCATATATGTTTTTTTTCTTATTTATTATTTATATATGTTTTTTTGCTTATTTATTATTTATATGTTTTTTTTGCTTATTTATTATTCATATGTTTTTTTGCTTATTTATTATTTATATATGTTTTTTTGCTTATTTATTATTTATATATGTTTTTTTGCTTATTTATTATTTATATGATTTTTTTGCTTATTTATTATTTATGTTTTTTTGCTTATTTATTATTTATATATGTTTTTTTGCTTATTTATTATTTACATATGTTTTTTTGCTCATTTATTATTTATGTATGTTTTTTTGCTTATTTATTATTTATATATGTTTCTTTGCTTATTTATTATTTATATATGTTTTTTTTGCTTATTTATTATTTATATATGTTTTTTGCTTATTTATTATTTATATATGTTTTTTTGCTTATTTATTATTTATATATGTTTTTTTTTGCTTATTTATTATTTATATATGTTTTTTTTGTTTATTTATTATTTATATATGTTGTTTTTTGCTTATTTATTATTCATATATGTTTTTTTTGCTTATTTATTATTTATATATGTTTTTTTCCTTGTTTTTTTACAAGGGTGTCACCACTTATCAAGGCCCAGAGGCAACTCGAGGATAAGGGTTAATAGGTATACATTAGTCATTGTGATTTTAGCATAGTAAACAGTGGGAATTTTGAAACTTGGATTACTTAGGGGGACGATTCAATTAGAACTTGTTCACATTGGACTTTTTCTTTTTTTTTTTTTCATAGGTATCAACTCATTATCAAGGCCAAGAGGCCAATCAAGGATAAGGGTTTAAGAGTGTACAGTAGAAATTGGACAATATAATAATCATTAGTAATGAAAATTTGTTAAATTTGATAACTTATATGGAACGGCTCATCAAGAACTTATTTACGTTAGACTTGAACACAACCATATTGTAGTCAGCCGGAAAGCAGGAAAACGGAAGACAATTCCACAGGCGTGCAGTTCTAATAAAAAAGCTTTGTTCATGGAATCTACGTTTAGGTTTAGGCACAGATAAAGAGTGGGGGGAATTATTGATAGTGTTTACAGCTAGACGAGTGTTTCTTGTGAAAGTTTGGCGAGGGGGGACCATAGATTGAAGCTCAGTCGAACACTTTCCATGAAAATAACGATACATCAGAGACAAACTCGCAACATCTCTTCTGTGAGATAGAGGTTGCAAGGAAGAGAAAAGGACATCTCCTACGAGGCTACGAAGTCTATTTTGAACCCTATCAAGGCAGGCCAAGTCCTTTCTAGCAGCTCCTGCCCAGATGTGGCAACAGTATTCCATCCTTGGACGTACCTGGCTCTTATATAGATAGAGAATTGCATCAGCAGTGAGATATCTACTGGATCGATAGAAAGATCCCACCATTTTTCCAGCGGCCTTGGCAACAGATTTGATGTACATGTTCCATTTAAGATCAGGAGTAATGGTCAAGCCCAGAAGCTTGTCAAAACTTGAGGCCTCCTGAAGACAAGAGCCATTCATTTCAATTGATGCCAGATGTGGATCAGAATGTTGATGATGTAAAGAGAGAAGCTTGGTTTTAGATGCATTAAAAGTAACCAGCCACTCCTTTCCCCATTGTACTACATGCTCAAGATCAGAGGAGAGAGAATTGGAGAGAACTTGGTCGTTTACTGTCTTAGATGTGCTACCATAAATGGTAGTGTCGTCAGCATAAATGTCTACAAATGATGTAAGGATGTGATTTGGAAGATCATTAATGTAGATAAGGAAAAGAGTTGGGCCCAGGATGGACCCCTGAGGGACACCGGCATTAATACTGTGAGCTTCTGATTTTTGCCCCTCAACTACTACTCTTATGAACCTATCAGAAAGAAATGATTTAATAATTGAGAAGACATTTCCAGCTATACCATAGCTAGAGATCTTATGAAGTAAACCTTTATGCCATACCCTATCAAAGGCTTTAGATATGTCAAGAGCAATTGCCCTAGAAAGGTTGCCTCCATCGAGAGATTTGCTAATCCTATGAGATATAACTGTAAGCACATCTGCTGTAGATCTAGCAGAACGGAAACCATATTGAGTGTCACTAAGAAGGTTATTTTTGTTGAGATGGTTGATTACTTCTGTATTTAACACAGATTCCAGCAACTTACTCATGACGCACAGGAGACTTATTGGCCTGTACTGAGAGGGGGATGAACGATCACCTGAATTCTTAAATACAGGGCATACAGATGAAATTTTCCAGGGAGATGGGAAACTATTCTCCTTAAGACAACGTTTAAATAGTTTTGTAAGTATGGGCGCTAGTTCAGGTTGAAGTTTTTTGAGTACTATAATTGGAATACCGTCCGGGCCAGTTGCTTTACTGGAATCAAGGTTTTTTGATTAGCTTGACAACATCACGTGCAGATATACGTATATCACATAGTGTGTTTTCAGATACAGGAGGAAATATTGGGGGTTGGCGACCTTGATCGCAAAAGGTAGAATTAGCTGCAAAGTTCTTGACAAAGAGTTTGGCTTTGTCTGATGCTGACGAGATTACCTCAGGTCCATTGATGATAGTTGGAATGGAGCGCACACTTCTGTTCAGAATTCTGTTTGCTATTTGCCAAAACTGGTGGGAACCAAGCCGCTGCTCAGCTACTTATTTATTATTTATATTGGTGATCTTTTAAACCAACCCATTTCCAAATTAGTCTCTTATGTTCAACCCCAAAGGCAAAAGCAAAATTAAAAATGAGAAGATTACGAGATGAAAGCTAAAACAGGCAAGTTTTAGCTACAACAATGCTGCTATGGATGCCTTATCTCGAATTTGTTCCTCTATTACCTCTGTTGACAGGTTACACTCCTTGCACTTAGATTTATGCCACCCGGGGGTAATCAGAATGCTAGATTTCGTCAGGAGCAAGAATCTGCTATATTCTATGGAAAATGCAGAGTCTGTTCCGAGGCAAAACCTAGGTTCCTTAAGGTGACAAAAAAGCAAGTCAACCATTTGAAAGAATAAGCGTAAATTTCAAGGGACCATTACCATTAAATTTTCACAACCGCTACATACTGACAGTGATTGATGAATACTCTTTACTTCTCCTTGTGCCGCTGTTTCAGCTGCATCTGTCCAGAAATACTTCATTAGCCTATTCTCTAAATTTAGAAATCTTTCTTTTGTACATTTTGATTGTGGAGCGACTTTCATGTCAAAAGAACTAAAGGAATTCTTGCATTTTCAAGGCATTGCTACTAGTTGAACAACTGCCTTCAATCTTCAAGGTAACAGACAAATGGAGAGATATAACGGAATCATCTGGCAAACAGTGAGTTTAGCTCTATGGTCGAGAAATTTTCCTATTGCTAATTGGGAGAGAATACATTCGTTCATTGCTTTCCACTTTCACTAATTATGTTCCTCACAAACGGAAATCAGCCACTGGAGATTCCATTTCTATGTGGCTAACAAATGCTAAATCTATCCTCTTAAAAGCGGCATGTATGCAGAAGCAAATAGGAGATCTTACTTGAGACTATTGATGTACTTAAAGTCAATTCAAACTTTGCTCATGTATACTTCAGATGAGAGACTTCTATGCCCCTACTCCAGATATCTCCATTGGGTGATAGAGTAGTTTGGAGGCAGAAATTGATCCTGAGCGAGACAACTGACAGCTACAAAATAGACTTCTGCAGTCCAATTCTTCTGATCCTCTGCCAAGTGCTCTCAAGAACTCCATCATTGATAATTCAATTCCTCACCCTCATCTCTTGGATGATCAGCTGAGAGACTCATCAGAGGACGCTGATGTGCTGAATCTTCAACGCTCTACTAAAATTCGTCGTCAGTATTTCGTTGAAAACTACTAGTGTGATGCCCTTTTCTCCTCCTTGCAATCTTTTCCCCACAGAAGAGACATTGCGAGCCTGCCTCTGCTCTAACATTATTTTCATGGCAAGTGCTCGGCTGAAATCCAATGTATGGTTCCCCTTTGCCAAACTTTCACAAAAAAACACTCGACTAGCTACAACCACTATATACCTTTTCCCCTAGTGTAAATCTAAATGCAGACACCATGAACAGAGCTTCTTTCCCAGAACTGCCTGCCTGTAGAACACTGTTCCACTGGCCTGCTCCCCAGTTGAATACAACATAGTAGCCTTCGAATCCAATGTAAACAAGTTCTTGTTGAATCGTCTCCATAAATAATCAGATTCTACTAATTTACACCATTAACGATTACTATACTACCACCTAACATCCATTAACCCTTATTCTCGAGTGGCCTTCAGGCCTTGATAAGTGGTGACTCCCGAGTAAAAAAAATTTTTTAGATAACAAACATTGTTTAGTTTTTTTGTTTTATTTTGTTTTATTTTTGTTTTTTTCAGTTTAAGCAGAAACCCACTCCTGAGATTCCATTTAACACTTTTCCCCACAACAATCATATGATTTTAGATTTCCTTTAGTGGTAGAGAATGTGATAAAATAAAAGAACTTTTGTAGCAGTCGATACTCGCTACAAACAGGCAGAAGCTACTTCTCTAGACTCGAGATTTGAAATCGATTTTCTCCTTGGCTTGTCCAATCACAAGCCAGCTCTCAATCACGTGACAGAGTATATAAAAGGCGAAATCTGAAACCCTCTTCCTTTTTCTTGCTGCTCTGCCAAGCAGCACACATCGCTGCAGGGGGAGGGCTTGCCCCCCCCCCCCCCGGACGAACGTGAGTACTACAAGCTAACAATGGCTCTCTTCTAACTACCATTTATTTCCATGTGCGGTACCCAAACGAACATTCTTTCTCCTGCTAAAGAACATACACCGACACACACCCACAGCAACACATTAATACACTGAAGACTTTGCCCTTTCTTTCTCCTTTAACCAGTTTCCTTCGTACCGACAGCTACTAGCTATAAACACATGTAAACAGAACTGAACTGTTCTCTCCTTCAACCATCCAGCATGATATTAATTCTATCTCTACACAAGAACACTTCAACATACTAACCTGTTTCTCTCTCTCTCTTGTACACTCTACTAACGAAGATAACAAATAAAGTTGTTTATTAATATAGAATGAAACTCCATTGCGTTTCTCTCATCTCTATACTTTTACTTCTGTTTATGCTCTCTGGAAGTCAATTACTTCCCTTGAGCATTGTTTTCATTTTTTTCCCTTCTTTATAACTATCATCAACCTGCATAAAGTCCATGAAAAATAAAGCTTCTTCAAGCTTACTTTGACTTTGACTCTTTCATTAAATGCATTACTTCCGGTTTAGCATGGTAAATTAATAAAAAAATATCTTATCCAATACCCTTTTCTGAGCCACTTTCATTTGCCTCACATACAATGATCTGAAGGATCCTTCAATGAAATAATAGGAAAAGAGCACACAATCAGTAACGTCAGTAATTTGTGCTAACTATACGAAGTTTTAATAAGTATGGAACAGTAGAATCGACATGATGATATTTTAAAAGCTTCTTTTTTTCTTTTTCAAACCCAAATGAATAATGGAGGTAAGATTATTGGGCGCTTCTTCACTATAACAAAATTCTAAAATCAAAGTATTGAACTTCAAGTAAAACCAATGCTATCTACTTAATTGTCATGTTGTGGTAATGAACATATATATAAAATTACAAAAAGATATGGTAGAAAATCAATTATTAATGAAAACAGTTTTCAAAAACAATTAGCGAAAATTGAATTTTTCTAAATTGACCTAAGATTTTCAAAGTTTTCAGAAAGTAATTACCTCATCTGTTACGATCCGAACTTTCTGGGGTTTTGTTGTTGTTGTTGTTGTTGTTGTTCAGCAAATTTTCTTGGCTTGTTTTGCTTAATCAATTATATCTTCATATTCTATCTACAGACTCATTTTTTGTTTTAAGGGTACAATGGCTTCGCTTAGATCTGGGTCAGACCAGTTTTTCATTGGCAGATGTGTCATGTTTTTCTTTTTATTATTTTGTTATTTCTTATTTTCTGACAAGAATTTTACATGTAAGGAATGCAGAAACAATGTCTACTTACGGTTTGCCATATGGCAGCTAAAACCAGATTAAGTTGCTTAATGTACATTAATGACTTATATAAATTGGGTTTTATTTGAAAAAAAATTGAAGAGGGGAGGGTTTAAATATAAAGTTAGAAAGACCAAATTAAATAATCCCAATATAATAATAGCAGCATTGGTTCTAAATCTTTAATTATCACATTAACTAACATTAATTAACATTAAATCACATTAATTAACCACATTACATACTACTTATATCCACTATGTGATATCCACAATTTTCTTCCTATATTGCATTAATTCCTCTAGTTCTGCTTTCTTCTTTCTTTCCACATTTACAATGTTTTACCCTCTCCCTCTTATCCCATTATTACATTCCTAATATAATTATCGCTCGACGTCACATCTCTAATATGTTACCTAGCACATTCTTTCCTCTTCTGATGAGAAGCATTAGGATTCGAAACACCTAGGTATAAAGGGCATATTTATCCTACACTCCTAATTTGAATCAACGATTAAATTTATATGCATTAGTATATATCATCGTTCTTTTATTATTCCCACTAATGAAACAGCCATAATGGAAAAAATTCCAGGAAATAAACGAAGGTTATAAAAAAAAGAAACATGAGTCTTTGAATTTTCAACAAAACTTTGCACTATATATATATATATATATATATATATATATATATATATATATATATATATATATATACAGTTTTGAAAATAATAAGCGGAAGTTTCTCAAGAGCTCTTTCGGCTATCATCTCATCAGGAGAAAATCGATAGCGTACAAAATAATATTGTGTCGAAAATAAGAGTTCTAATGGGGAACTTATTAAATGTGCCAAAAGTACGCGGACACTAAATAAATTTATTAACGTTTAAAAAACGATTAAATATTGGCACAACGAGGGAGAAAAAAAAACAAAAAAAAACGGGAGAAAAGATTCAAAGTTCCCCAAAGAGAAACAATGCGTTGGATGTTTCCTTTCGCCGGCACAAAGAAGGTTGACACAACGCAATAGAGATAGACTCCAAAATCTTTAAATGGTTTTTGGAGTCCGCTCTATGCATATATATATATATATATATATATATATATATATATATATATATATATATATGTATATATGTATATATA
>NC_136500.1:111301770-111594270 GCF_053919585.1 Euprymna scolopes
AAATCTGTGCCTAAATCTAAACAGATTTCATGAATAAAGCTTATTTCCCAGAACTAACCGCCTATGGAACTCTGTTCTATTTGTTTGCTTCCCTGTTGAATACAACATGGTAGCCTTCAAATCCAATGTAAAGAAATTCTTGTTGAGCTGCTCCTGTAAATAATCAAATTCTACCCAATTTACACCATTAACAATTACTACACTACCATCTTACATTCATTAGCCCTTGTCTTCGGGCCTTGATAAGTGGTGACTCCTAAGTAAAAAAAAAATAACTTTACAATTCATGCAAATACTTTTCTCTTCATAATTATCTGATGTAAACATCGTCATTTCGTTTAATATATGTTCTCCTTCTTTGTATTCCTTGTTCCACTTACTTGATCCGCATTATCATATCTTTGTAAGGACCAGAGTATATAATACCCTAGCTCGCCATAAGAAAATAATGAAACGAATGGAATTGAAGGAAACAAAGACTCAATTGATGGATAAGATAAACGTCGTTTATTTGCTGTTGAAAGAATGAACGTTTTAGTTATAACATGTGTTCATGTCCGCGCGTGTGTAACCAATGTTCGTTGCGGGACTGGTGTTGTAGCAAGAATAGGAAATATGTATTCATCTCAAGTTCGGGTCACTATCGTTTGTTCGCGCATGGGAAGAGAAATGAGTGTTGTAGTGAAAATGAGAATGATAGTCCAGCGTGTAGACAAAGAAGAGGATATGAGAGTTGACGTCAGTTAGTAGTCAGCTACGCGAAGGTGTTCTCAGGGACCAGTAGTAGATAGATAGAGAAAGAGTGGGAATGTGTACATACAGTCTGTTAGCTCGTGCCCCATACATAGTAGTAAGTGGGCGTGACGCGCTTGAGCGTGCGCCTCCCAAAAGGGAGGCGGCTGGTTAGCCCAACCTCTCTGGTCGAGAGTTGGTCCTAAAGAGGGTTAGAAAAAGCTTGTCTCTTTGTTTTATACTTGTTTCCGGTGGTCATTTGCACATGTGTATAATTCCTTAGAAAACGGAAGTGACGTCGGCCATGTGTGCGTTCGTGTGCGCGTGTGTGAGTACATATGTGTACGTTAGCGTGTGTGTCTATACACGTGAATGTGAGTGTATGTACGCGAATGTGAATATGTGTACATGTGTGACGTGGGCGCGTATGTTTGTGTGCGCGTATGTATATGACATAGCTTGAAATGTGAATGTGTGTTTTTGTGTGAGACTTGAAAAATTCTCGTACATCTTAAATAGAAAAGTTATATTCAGTCTAAAAATATTTATTTTTATATCATTTATTTTGTGTTAATTTAATCTTGTTGGTTTCTTGTTTTTTTTTTTCTTTCTGAAATTTTTTAAACACAAACAAAATTAAATTATAAAAATGAGAATACAGGCTTGGATGATAAAATTGTCGTCCTAGAAAAGACGACAGGATTCAATTTCCGGTGTTCTGGGGTAGTTAATACCCCTATATCTATGATAGTATGGATTCGTCTGACACTATGTAAGCCAGACATTTCTGCCATCGAGAAGAGAGCACACGCATAGTTTAACCGCTCACAGTGAACACTAGGACTCTTTCACCTTAATATTGTGACCCTCTAAACAGAACCACAACACTATAATCTAGACCTTGCTCCCTGTGACTTCCGGTTATTCCCTAAGCTCAAGGAAAACCTTAGAGGCTGCTGTTATGAAACAATTGAGGAGATGGAAGAGGTTGTGAGGAGGGTCATTGACACGCTCACATAAGAGGACTTCCATGGGGCCCTAAAGAAATTGTTTGAACAGTACAACAAGTGCATTGCAGCCGGAGGAGATTACTTTGAAGGGGACAAGAGTTTCAGGTGTATACGATCAATAAAAGTGCTTATATGAAAAAAATGTCTGAAAACTTATTTAAGGCACCTTATTATATATATATATATATATATATATATATATATATATATATATTGGAAATAAACACAGCAAACCAAAGATGCATTTAGATCACATTTTCTTTTATTATTAGCATAATTCGTCTTAAATGTGTTTCGTTGAAAATGGTGGAAATTCACCAAACATCTAATCAGAGACAGATTTATATTCTTCAGTTTGATATGTTTACTTCCGATATATTGCTCTGGAAGTGTAAATTCATTGTTATATATATATATATATATATATATATATATATATATATATATATAACTACTTCATTTACTCACACAAATTTAATATACGAAAGTATAGATTTATGCGTAAACTTTAAGTATTTACTTCAAAAGTGCTCAATACGTAGGTAGAGCTAGTTAGTAAAAAAAACACCGTATAAAAACAACACTAGCGAATAAATACTGGGAACTCAAAGAAAGAGGACATTCGCCGGTAGTCGAATGGAAAATAATGAGAAAAGCTACCACGTGCAGACATTTAGATGACCCATGTAAATTATGCCTCCATGAAAAATTTGCTATCCTGTACTTTAAAGAACCTCAAAATCTATTAAACTGTAGACGAGAAATAGCAAACAACTGTGTTCACAAAATAAAACTTACTCTAGGATAGCGATACAAGATAGCTTTAAAACTAACAATAACAATAGAAAACAAACAAATAAATAAATTAAATAAACATGAATATACATAAACGATCACACATATATGTATGTATATATATATATATATGTATATATTTGTGCATGTGTGTGTACATATAGGTATATTCATATAAAAAAAAAAATACACATATATATATGAAAAAAAAAAGGAGGGAAAGATCCACCTTAAACCACTAACCTAGTTCTAAAACAGATCCTTTGTTCGATAAAATGCATGCCCATTGGCTGATAGGAGGGGGTGCGGTGGATACTAGAAAGCTGATTGGCTAACTAGAAATCCTCAACATATATAAAAACAAGAAGCAACCACAAAATTCGCGCATAAGCCTGACGAATCCTAGAGTGGATGAAACGCAGAATATTCAGTGTAGCTTAATCGCCATATATATTTTATAAATTACTAACTATATATATATATATATAGCATGTTTTATTAACTGTTTGCTCGTATATATATATATATATATATATATATAGTTTAGGGATAATTATATCCACATCAACAACTGTTCAGTGAAATGAAATGGACCTTTATTGATAGCAAGTCTCATGGTATAGATACCAAAGTACGAAGTCAAAAAAGCAGCAAAACTTACAGTACAATCTATAAAAATGGCTTCTTGGAATAAACATTGAAATATTTATTAAACTCACGTGTTTTTCTGATGAAAATATATCAAAACAGCGATGAACATTCCAATGGGAACCAGCCTAAAAACAAAGACAAAAAAAAAAGTAAATACATTTTTATCTGACTTTTGGGCTAAGATTAAATGTAGTATCTGACCAGTATCTATCACTCTCGTGCCACAAAAAGCCCTGAAGCAAAAAGATTTTATGTTAATCAACTTACACACACACACCTTCTTCTATGTTCAGCAAGCTCTCTAATGATCCCTGTTGGAAGAACATAACATGGGATGTCCTTGCTTGTTGAAATCAAATAAACATTTCCCAAGTTTTCTAACTAATTCACTGTATGAAACGTCCTTTATTATTTTTATACATTTTTTTCTAAACAGAATAATAATTTACATCATTCACAAAAATAAATTGAATTTCAGATGAGATCAAATTACACTATTCACATTTCATTCACTAACTTTGGTTTTGTGTAACCTATTTCAACAACAACATCTTCCATGGCAACAACATCTTTGACATGTGACATACTTGTTATCAGATTAAATATTATTACAAAAGCAGCATTGTTTTATGTAAACATTAATTTCAATATCATTTTTAACCATAGTTCAGATGATTTCTCTTAATCACAATTAATAAAATCCAATTATTTTGCTCGCATGCTCTGTATTTACATACTTCTTACTAATGATGTGAGGGGGACTTATCTTCTATCTAAATTTTATTCCTTTAGAAGTCAGAAGAACTTTCTTTAAGTAGATACTTATTATTTATATTTTTCCTGGCAGAGATGTAGAAATGCCTGGTTTAGAACCCAGATGCAGGGTATCCCATCTCTGTGTGATGAATCTGCAGACCATATCATCCATCTAAGAGAAGGAAAACTCTGTGTTCCTGATGTCACAAGTCATTTCACCAAACTACTGGATATGGAAGGCTTCATTAGTCCTGAGCAACTGTTATGCTGTCATATCATAAAATGAGCGTTTGTTGTATATTGGTTGAAACTGGAATGGAGATTATATATTAAAACGTGTCTTTTTATAAAGGATTGTTGCATTGTGTGTGTGTGATCATCTAATGGTCTTTCTATTCCATATGTTCATATGCTGTTAAGTGTGAACATGTGTGACATGCATTTTCACATACCTCTGCTTCTTCGTTGGTCCATCTGGAAATTCTCGTCTGGGAGGAAGACTTGATACCTGTTTTTGGGGACGAAGATTTATTTCACACCAAGACAAGAAATTGGTTCTATAGTTTATTTCACTTTGCCAGATTTCTTGCAGAAGGTGGAAAGTGAATTTGGCCTGTGTTGTTTTCTTCTAGGTCTTATTTCTACCACGTCAGCATTCGTTCCCCACCCCCAGTGAAGGGAAGGAGACAGCGGCGAAGCCGTCCGCTTTTGCCCAAGTCACAACCAAATTTCGTCGATTCAGCTAACCTGATCACATGACTCACACGCAATCCAATCAGCTGATCTTTAACTTCCGGTCAACGTGTCTACACTATAACTCACCATCTCCCCCCCTCTCTCTCTCTCTCTCTATCCATTCTCTGACGCAACAATCTTCCTAGAGCTGGTGACTTGAATAAATTATCTGGCTTACAAACCTAAATTGCTTAAGGATTAAATAGGCTCTGTCTATCGCCCACTTCTTCAGGGACTCATCAGAGACACTTAGTGCTGGGACTTGTTTTCTGACTAGAACAATGAATGCGTCTCTCAACACTTTCCTCCTTCAATTGCTTTTGTTGCCCATCTTTCTTAAAATAAGCAACTTTGTGACGCTTGTCATTCATTTCCATGCAGCTAGTCTGATCTGCACTTTTTTGACAGGTTGGGGGTACAGATTTGGTAATTTATTTGGCTGCTGATTCTGACTGGCAGTACAGGGGCCATAATTCTTTGGTAACACTTAGAGCAGCTGCTCTATCATCAGTTCTATAATATCGGGATGGTTGTAGTGCTATGTCGCACATAGAAAGGCACCCTTCAGTTATTTCCAATGAGCTTTCTCAAGGCCACAACCATCTAGACAAGACTCACTTATATATTATTTAATTGGAATTCATTATTAAGATGAGTATATTTATAAGTTATTTATTGCGGACTATTATCCTCATCTTTCTTAGTTATTGTTTCACGATGTTTCGGCCAACTTTTTCACTGGCCTTGGCCGTCATGGTAAAATGACAACAACTATGGATGGCAGTAATTGCTGAGAATGCAGTAAGGAGATTTGGAGTTCCTATTCCATTGCGGTTACCACCTGATGAAGAATAGTTGGTCGATATATTGTGAAACAACAACTAAGAAAGATGAGGATAATAGTCCGCAATAAATAAAGACTCGCTTAATAGTCTACTTTGGTGTACATATTTGATATCAAATTGACCCATCTCTCCCAACCTACTCTACCCTTAAACTAAAAAAAAATCAAATGAAATGATATCCAAAGCAAAAAACAAGTTCAAATTAGATACTAACCCAAACAAAACCAATTCGCCTCCTCCTTTTGAATTTAACATTCACAAACATCTGTGGGCTTAGAAGTAACCTAGATGATATAGAATCTCTTCTAGTAAACTCCCTGGATATCCTAGCATTAAGCGAAACCAACCTACACTACTCAATCCCCTCTAACTGCTTAACATGACAGGACACCTTCGTCTCTGTCATAAGGACTCATACTTATGCACAGACTTGGAGTCTACATTTGTAACATTCTCTCCTTAACTAGAGAGTCAAATCTAAAATCAAATGATCAGACCTTTATGTGCTTTATACTGCATTATTTATATTTTCTCTACCGTTCTCCCTCAAACCATTACTATAACCTAACTAACCCTGTCTCTGAGAGTATAGATGCACCTCTCTCTTTAAATAATAACACCCAAATACATGTATTTGGGGATTTTAATGTACACCGCAGTGGTTGGCTTGGTTTTTCAAGTTACACAAATGCGGCTGATAGCAGCACTCATAGCTTCTCTATATCAAATCTCTTAACACAGAGTCACGTTCCTGACTTCCAGATCGGGAAAATCAGCAAGCCTCAATTCTAGATCTGTTCCTAACCACAATAGCTGATGATTGTGTGACAAGAGCCCGTAGTCCACTCAGGGATGCCAATCATCTTGTTATATTGGTTGACATCATCAAATCTCCACACTAACGTAATGTACTTGCAATAACCCTTATCCCTGAGTGGCTTCCGGGCCTTGATAAGTGGTGATCAATGTGTAAAAAAAAAAAAAAAAAATCCTAAGTTCTCGACCCTAAGCTGAGGAGCCATTGCTCAAAATGACATAATACTTTAAGGCTGATTGGAAAGCCATCAGAGAACATCAGAGATGCCCAATGGACTAATATCTGAACATCTGAACAGTGTGCCAATGAGACAATTGAATGGTGCAAAACAGGTGTTGAAGCACATGTTCGCACATGAAAGTATTAGGTTGGTGCAAAAATAATGTCGTTTTTTGACTTGAAGTTGAACATCAAAAAACAACATTATTTTTGCATCAACCTAATACTATATCAAACCCCACTCTCTCCAATTGTCCATTTCAACTTGCGCAGCTGCCATTGTGCAAAAGCATCATGCATTCCACTGATTTGTCCGCCACAAGTCAAGTACAAATAGGCAAAAGTTTATAGAAGCTAGAAATAATTGTAAGAGTGAAATAGATACAGCCAATAGCTAAATAGTCAAGGCCAAGAGAAAGCATACCGAAGTGACCAGGAAATATATCGAGTTGCAAAAAATAAGAACTCCTGATTTCTGGAAAATTTATAATAGTGTGATGAATAATGAACAGTAAACAATTCCTCCACTATCCAACAACTACAAGTTCACTTGCAGGGCAAACAAGAAAGATGACCTGTTTGCCCAGTGGTTTGCATCTAACTCCGCATTAGACCCTTCAAACCACCTCCTCCCAAATTTCTCTTTGTGGACAGAAGTCATACTCGCAGATCTGAAGATCAATTCTTCTCATGTTTGTGCTATCATAAAAATCAAGACATTTCCAAGGTGTGAGGGCCTAATCTCATCACTGCCACACTAATTAAAAAATGCTCTGCTGAGCTAGTTCTCTTCAAACTCTTCAACAAATGTCTAGCCGAGTCTTGCTTCCCTGATAGCTGGGAAATTGTCTCCATTGCACCAGCATTCAAGAATTCTGTTGAAAGAACTGACCAGTTTAATTATCGCCCCATCAGTCCCTGGCCCTTCATTAAGATCTCTGACTCTTTAATCAATCAAGCACTAGTCCATCATCTTGCAAACGATAAACTTCTTTCTGACCAACAGTATGGATTTAGGTAAGCTTAGTCTACTGCAGATATTTTACTGTCAGCTCTGAACGCATATACCACGCACTGGATAAGGCAGGGGAAGCCAGAGTTGTAGCCCTTGATATTTCAAAAGCCTTTGATATGAAGGACATCTCATGAAAATTAAATCGTATGATAAGTATATTTTCTGATGACATCACGTTCTATAATAGACATAACGGAAATAACGAATATACACATATCTAAGGCAATGGCTGAAACCCTAGAAAACGACCTTCAGTCAGTAGTGGAATGAAGTCATAAGTGAATGGTAACACGATTAAGCTTCTTTCCTTTTACAGTTACAAAAAAGACACCGATTGCTATGACAAATAACACCCTACCTGAGAGCCCATCTTTCAAACTTCTCGACCTAACATTCAGAAGCAACATGAATTGGAACAAGTACATTGAAAACATTGCCAAGACTGCTGCAAAGAAGGTGGGCTTCTTCTGCCATGTGAGAGCATCCTATATCTTTACAAGGCCACAATTCGCCCATGCATGAAGCATCCGCCACTGTTATTTCACTCTTAGAGAGGGTCCAAAAAAAGGTCTCAAATCCAATAGGTTCAGCACTATCGGCCAAGCTCCAGCCCTATGTTCCATTGCCACACTGTTGCATCCTTATACCGGTTTTGCAAGTATTTTAATTGGATGTACTCTGATGAACTCATGGCACTTGTCCCTTCTCGGCAAACCTAATCCCGACTAACTTGACAAGCAGCAAAATCATACCCCCTTCACTATTGAGGTACTTAGATGCCAGAAAGCCTCCTACTCTGCTAGATTTTTCCCTCGGACTGCAAAGCTTTGAAATGCCCCACCTGTTTCCTGCTTCCTTGACTGTACTAACTTGTAGAAGTTTAAATGTAATGTAAACAGACATCTTGCTGCTCAACTCCCCTCAGTCTCCTGTTAGACAAAATAAATACTTAGCTCAATAGCATTATCAAAGAGTTAGTAATGATAAACGATATTTAGTTCTAATCCAGTACCAAAATGTGATGTTAGAAATTCATTATCTTAGCATACTAATATTTTTAACACTGAGAATGGTTTTTGGTTATATCTTAGACGTAAGTAAAAGTAAGAATTAAAAAAAAACACACATTTTGTATATTTTTAGAAGTGCCTACCAACCATAGGAAATCTTATTTTATGTTGTGCCTGTGGATAGTCTCCCATTCAGTTGTTCAATCGTCAAGTAGATACAATGGAGAGTTCATTTTTTATTAAGGACTAGCCTGGGTGCCCGGCGTTGCCCGGGTGTTTAGAGGTACGTGTTAAGTAAAAAAAAAAAAAGTGGTAGTAGGCAGGCAGGCTCGAACCCGTACCACGAAGGAGGAAATATTTGTGAAAAAAAATGTGATGTCTTTGCTGTTGCATCCATCGCCAAACCAGAAGTAATGAAGGTTTAAATTAAGGATAGTCAATCGAAAAGAGGGGATGACTTTCGAAAATATGGTAAAAAAAGCGAAAAGTAGAAAAGTGCACAGTTGAGGGTGAAGGAATTAATGTTTTCAGCCAATTTTTCGATATTTGTTATCTGAAGGGTCGCACTTCAAAATGATACTCGTGAAAATCCATTGCCTCTGTTGAAATTGTTAGGCAGACATACATACATACATACATACATACATACATTTAAACAAACAGGTGAAATTTATATCATAAATGGACATTGCTACATAGTTTTTTAATGATCAGGTGGTATGGGGCTGTGGATATTTTTCATGTATTGTAGAGCAGGTGGGTCTAGGCTATGGAGTCAGTAATGTCATCTGAACAAGAAACTTGGACAATGATCAGGAAGGAATGTGGATGAAGACAATTTGATCTAAAACTTACTTTATCAAACCGATAGATCAACTTTCCTAAACTCTGAGCTCAACTACAGCTAACTAATATGCTACAATATTTTGTTGTTGTGTGCAATCAGTAGAAAAAAAAAAAAAAACAATTGTAAAATAACTTACCAGATTATAACATTCATTCCTTTGACCCATCGACTTGAGATTTTAGTCTATAAATTAAAAATAAATGTATATTAATTGTACTTAATTTTTAATAATCATAAAGGAACAATTTTAGGATAATTTAAAAAAATTAAGAAAATTAGAAAGTGGATCTTGGGTTTATTTTCAGCAGTCTTGTAACTCTTGCTTCCCTTTTTCTATCCTTTAACCTTCACCTTTCATGTTTCTGACAAAGGAGGGAGAATTGCTGTTTACTGAGCTGGAATCTATTTATCTAACACTTATTATTGGATAGTTCTTGACCTTGAAGTAATAATTTTTAGCTCCTTTCATCAATTTACTTCATGCCTTGTTTCGATCGATTTCTATATAAAACAAATGAAGCATGCATGGTCCTCCATGAGTGCACAGTGAACGAGGCATAAAAATTTGACTAAGTTCAGCATTACTCTCCCCTCCCCCTCCACCAATCCTGGTGAAAATGAACAAACGGTGCAATTTTAGGCTTTAACATATGTAAATTTGAGTTCTGCACCATGCAAAAAAAGAAATGACTAAGTCCATCATTTGTCCCCCCCCCCCATTTAGCCCCAAAATGGAGTGTTTTTATTAGCCATAAAAGAGCCCCTGGGGAACCCCCAAGTGTTATCATAAAGTATAGACAAACAAAATTATATAGAAATCAGTTAGTTACAACAGAAAGTTTTATAAAAATCCAAGGCATTAATTTTTTTTAATAAGTAAAAAAGTGTCAATTTTAGCCATTTTGACTCGAAAGACACCCCTAGGGGAACTACTGGAGTTTTCTCGAAAAATCCGTTCTGTTACTTTTTTTTACTCATATTGTGTTTCATGTTTGTGCAAAATTTCCAAAAGTTCTAAGACATAGTTATTGAGAAAAGTGCGGACAGACAAACAGATGAACAAGCAAAGATGAATTTACTGGTCCACCCTCCTTTTGTCGAGGGACCAAAAAAAAAACTAATATAAAGGAAATAACTCATTTCCGTTTTGTAACCATTACATGTTTTGAGGTACAATTTTCACTTGATATAAATAAACAAAGTTTAGCACTGAGTAATTGGCCCATTGACCAATAGAACAGCTTAGTATATGAATACGGTTAGTTAAAACTCCTAAGCAAGTTCTTTTTTCTATTTTCAAACATTATGAGTTTTTTTGGGGGTTTTTTTGGGGTTTTTTTTACACAGGCATCACCACTTATCAAGGCCCAGAGGCCACTCGAGGATAAGCATTAAAGAATGTACGGTAGTCAATTGGACAATATAGTAATTGTTAGTAGTGGAAATTCGGTAAATTTGTTAATTTAAGTGGAACGGCTCATCAATTTATGTTGGACTTGAAGACGAACAGATTGTAGGCAGCTGGAAAGCAAGAAAAAGGAAGACAGTTCCACAGGCATGCAGTTCTAAGAAAGAAGCTTTGTTCATGGAATCTACGTTTAGGTTTAAGCACAGACAAAGAGTGGGAGAAAATTATTGATAGTGTTTTCAGCTAGATGAGTGTTTCTCGTGAAAGTTTGGTGAGGGGGTACCATAGATTGGAGCTCAAACGAGCACTTGCCATGAAAATAATGATAAAGCAGAGACAGAATCACAACATCTCTTCTGTGAGAAAGAGATTGCAGAGAAGAGAAAAGGGCATCCCTTATGAGGCTACAAAGTCTATTTTGAACTCTATCAAGGCAGAGTTAGGCTGCACAAGGAATCAGATAAAAAAAAAAGTTCATGATTCAGTGAGTCAACAGGAAAGATAATAGACAGTCATTGAAGGATGGTAATGATGGCTGTCTTGGCCAAAATGTTCTTTAGTGATGATGTATAGATCGGTTGATAGTTGCTGTAGTTACTGTGATCATAGTAATTATGATGACTTGCTGTAGAAGGAAAAATTGAATCTGCAACTGCTGACTGTTTGAAAATGTCGTTTCATGTGGCAGGGGTTTGAAGTTGCTGTTTTTGTATGTTGTTAAGTGAGTTAGACTTCTGCATAGAACTCACAAATATTGTGTCCCGGAAGTGTCTAGTCTGCATTAAATGCTCCTCGTTGATTGAAGCCATTTTTTAACCTGCAAGATTGTAGTTTTTTCCAACACTAAGAACAGCAAAGCAATTGCATGCAATGTCGGGGAAGGTTTGGTCCAGAACATATAAAGAAACTGTGCAATGATTTGCAATTCTTTGCTTACCATATGCAGAATCGTAGACAACCAGACAATGATGAATCCTGATGTCGACCATTCTTGGATTTTCATTAGACACTATGACATTGCAATTCCTACCATCACAGTGAGAAAAGGTTGGATTATGGGGGGGGGGGCTATTGTTGTCGTAAAAGTGAAATGATGCCATAAGGTCTAGTAAGAATTTGTGGAGTAAGTGCAATCAGCAGAGAGGGCATCTTGTCAGGTATCGGGAACAGGGGGGAAGGCTGCTCAGTGAAGAGATGCACCCTTTTTATATTGTTTCCTAAACTGCTGCTGATACAATGCTTTGATGAGATCTAACTGTTTGGCTCAAGTGACGATACGGCCTGAAAGAATGAATGTGTTAGTTTCTGCCACATGGGTTAAGGTGTTCAAGGACTGAACATCCTCATAGGAGTGCCACATTATAAATGGGGTCAGTACAACAACTTTTAAGAGTGGTTTATACAAGTGACATGTGTTTAGAGCATAGTCTTTTCTAAAAGGAAGTTGCATGCATAAACAAACCTTTAACTAATATTCAAGTTAGTTTATTTTAGTATATTTTTAATTTTATTAATAACTTCATTTAAACAAAATTACTCTTTTTAATATCCCACTGAAAAAATGTGAAAAATATCAAAAATCTAAAAATTTGTTTTCATTCTCAAACTTACCAAAGTTTGATTGGTCCGTGCAAGAAGAGTCTGCATTGATTGTCGTCGTGCATAGAAAATGATAAATTTCATCCCAAAAGTTAAAATGATGAGACACTGTAAATGGCAAAAAGATTTCTTTATATATATATATATATATATATATATATATATATATATATATATATATATATATATATATATATATGATTACTTCATTTAATCACATAAATTAATATACGAAGATATAATTTTATGCATAAATTTTTTTAGCATTTACTTCAACAGTGCTCAATACATAGGCAGAGTTAGGTAGTAAGTTATGAAAATATATATGGCAATTAAGCTAAAGCCTGACGATGTGTAGCTTAATTGCCATATATATATATATATATATATATATATATATATATATATATATTTAATTAAGTTAACCGCTTTGTATACAGGGAACAAAATTCGTTATGAATTCATCAAAAAGTTATCTTTTATTATCCATTATTACTATAATTGTTTCGGCCCATAGTAAGATATATGTATTTATTTTTCTTTTCGGTGCTCATCTATATCGACAAAGCAAACAGCAACTTCTACAGAAAAATAAAACTTTTTTGCATTCTGCATTCAATTTTACAATCCATATAAGAAGATTTTTTTCCCCAGTTATTTAACTCCATATATGTAGTAACATCCTCTTACCATATGTCACGCACAAGCTATCTTGTTTCATCGACATAAATTATATGAACTGGTTATTTAGAAGTATTTACTTTAACATGTTATCCTATTCCTAAACTAAAATATTAACTATATATAGACCATACATTAACTCCTCTCTCTCTCTCTCTCTCTAACTAACTAATCCTGTTGCAAATTTAATTGCTTCCACTGCATGAATTCCCACTTATTCCTACTTAACAATGAAAATGAAAAGCATAGTAATGTCCTTTTTAATCACTTCAAGGAGTGTAAATTTCCAGTAGATATATAACCTACTAAATAACTGATTAACATTAACTACCCATGCGGGGTCGCAGAAATACCTGGTTTAGGACCCAGACGCGGGGCAAACCCTCTCAGTGCTAATGGACCCATAGATCTTCCCAGGTCATCCGTCTAGGAGAAGGAAAACTCTGGAGCCAGGGGAGGGAGGCCTCTTCAGTCCTGCATGACAACCTTCCTAGAGCTGGTGACTCAAACAAATTACCAGTTGGCAAACCTAAACTGCTTAAGGAGGAGATAAGCTCTGTCTATCACCTGGTTTTCATACTCCTTCTTTTAGCCAGGCATAGAGGCGCTATCACAGGGATTCGACAGAATCACACATTTTCTCTGCTCCCGCCACATCCCATCCCCCTAAACTGGACACTGTGGGGGTGCTTCAGTACCATATATGCCGTTGCAGTTGGACTGGGTTGACTTTTGTCTGATGGGTTGGGGGTACCAGATTGACAGTTCCTGGCTGCTGTTTCTGACTGATAGTACAGGAGTCCTAACTCTTTGATAGTGCTTAGAGTGGCTGCTCCATCAACAGTTGTATAATATTGATCGGGATGTTTGTAGTACCATGTCGCACATAGAAAGGGACCCTGCACTCATCCCCGGTGGGCTTTCCTGAGGCCACAATTCTGTAGGTAAAGACAGCTGATGGTCTATTTGTATTGCATGTCTGGTATTCTGCACAACCACTTGTCCAGCACCCCTCACTCACCCTAACTAAAACTTTTAAATTAAATAAAATGAAATGACAGTTCAATCAAAAATTACGTCTAAACCAGAACCAAACTAAAAAAAAAAAACAACCAGCCCCCTCCCTTGAGGCTTGCATTTACGAATATCTGCGGATTTAGAACTAACTTAGATGATGTTGAATCATTTCTCCTAGTAAACACCTCGGATATCTTAGCATTAAGTGAAACTAACCTTCACTCCTCCATTCCCTCCAACCATTTTAACATGCCTGGTTATCTCCCACTCTGCCATAAGGACTCAGACAGACATATGCATGGGCTTGTAGTCTATATTCGTAACACCCTCCCCCTAACTAGAGAAACAAAGCTAGAATCAGATGACCAGGCCTTTATGTACTTCAGACTAAACATGCAACATAATATTAGCTACTTGTATTTTCTTTACCACTCTTCCTCGACCCAAGACTGTACCCTAATAAACAAAGTCTCTGGCAGCATAGATACAGCACTCTCCCTCGATACTAGTGCACAAATACATGTATTTGGTGACCTCAATGTTCACCACAGTAACTGACTTGAGTTCTCTACCTACACAGACGCAGCTGGTAGCACAACACATTGCTTCTCTATATCTCATTTCCTATCACAGACGGTTACATTTCTGACATGACAGCAAGATCAACATGTCTCACTTCTAGATCTATTTCTGATCACAGTTCCTGATTATTGTACAATGAATGCTGATCATGCTGTGATAATGGTAGAAATCGCCCTAAATTCTCACTCAAAACTGAAGACCCACAGTGCAAAACAACGAGGTATTACAAAAAGGCTGACTGGAAAGCCATCAGGGATCTCATCAGAGATGTCTCATGTCTTTTCTCTTCCAGCTGAACAGTGCACAAATGAGACCACTGAATAGTTCCAAACTGCAATTGAAGCACATGTCCCCACACGGAAATTCTATAGCAAGCCCCACTCTCCCCTATGGTTTACTTCTATTTGTGCAGCTGCCATTGCTCAAAGGCTGCATGTGTACCACAGATTCAGCGAACATAAGTCCAGTTCAAACAGACAGAAGTACATAGAAGCTAGAAGTAATTGTAAGAGAGAAATAGTGACAGCTAAGACAGAATACACTGAAACCATCAGAAAATACATTGAAGCACAGAAATTAGGAACCTGTGATTTTTGGAAAATCTACATCAGTGTAGTAAATAATGGGCAATCAACGATTCCCCCACTATCAAACAATCATAAGGTTGTTTGCACGGCAACCGAGAAGGCTACCCTGCTTTCCAGTCGGTTTACCTCTAACTCCACATTGAACCCAGCACACGACTCCCTCCCTGAATTCCTTTGTGGACAGACGCCACACTAGATGATTTGAAAATCAACCTTTCTCAGGTACATGGTATCATACAAAACCTAGACACCTCAAAAGCATGTGGACCCGATCTCATCCTGGCTGTGCTATTAAAAAAATGCTCCTCTGAGGTTGCTCCAGTTCTCTCCAGACTTTACAAGAAATGCCTTAACGAATCTTGCTTTCCTGACTGCTGGAAAACCACTTCTGTGGTACCAGTTTTTAAGAATTCTAGCGAAAGAACTGACCCATTAAATTATTGCCCCATTAGCCTTCTCCCGCTTTTT
Source organism: Euprymna scolopes (assembly GCF_053919585.1). NCBI lineage: Eukaryota > Metazoa > Mollusca > Cephalopoda > Sepiida > Sepiolidae > Euprymna > Euprymna scolopes. The sequence goes on from NC_136500.1 coordinate 111,317,545, forward strand.
GCCAAAATATTTGAGTCCTTAATTAATCCAGCTCTAGTCCATCACCTTAAAGCTGCTAAACTCCTGACCGACAATCAATATGGAATTAGGCAAGCCCATTTCACAGCACATATCCTGTCTGTAATCTCTGAATACCATTCACTGGACAAAACAGGTAGAGTGGTAGCCTTCGATATATCTAAGGCTTTTAACAGGGTATGGAACGATGGTCTTCTACGGAAATTAGATCATATGGTATCACTGGAAGAATACATAATGTAATTAAATCATTCTTAAGTAAGAGAAAAATCCAGGTTGTCCTTGACGGTCGTACATCTAAACAATATGATATAAATGCAGGAGTACTTAAGGGGTCTATCCTTGGACCTTTATTATTCTTGATATTCATAAATGACATCCCTGCTAAAATTGTTTCGGAGATGAGTATATTTGTTGATGACACCACTCTCTATAGCAGACACGAGGGGAAAACAAATGAACATATATCTAAGGAAATGGCAGAAACACTAGAGGATGACCTCCAATCTGTAATGGAATAGGGACAAAAATGGAGGGTCACATTCAATACTGCCAAGACTAAGCTTGTTTCCTTCAATAATTACAAGAAACCTTCCCTACCACCAATAGCAAAGGCCAAGAACAGATTACCCAAAAGTACTTCCTTTAAACTCGTTGGCCTAACGTTTACAGGGAACATGAACTGGAATAGATACATTGAGAGCATTGCCAAGAATGCTGCGAAGAAGGTGAATTTTCTCTACCGTGCTAGAAAACTACTTACGCCTGAAAGTACCCATACTTCTATAAGGCCACCATTCGCCCATGTATAGAGTACTGTTGTCACATTTGGGTTGGTGCATCTGCTACTTGTCTCTCACTTCTTGACAGGGTTCAAAAGAGAGTCGCCAAAAGGGAGTGAATTGTCATCTAGGCTTCAGTCTCTGTCCCATTGACGAAATGTTGCATCTCTCTGCCTGTTCTACAAGTACTTTAATGGTGAATGCTCTGACAAACTACAAGCACTTGTACCCCCTCGACGTAAACACACCAACAAACCCGACAAGCAGCTAAATCCCACCCCTTTACAGTAGAGATCCCTAGGTGTAAGAAAGCCTTCTACTCCAATAGTTTCTTCCCTAAAACTGCTAAACTTTGGAACCCCTTTCCGGGATTCTGCTTTCCCAACTGTACTGACATGCAAAAATTTAAGTGTAATGTGAACAGACATCTTACCACTCATCTCCCTTCATAATACCCCTGCAACTTATATCCCTGATAGTAGGCCCCTGCTTCAAAGTGGCACTGTGCCTTTTTTGGGGTGAAAATTTGAATTAAAATTAATGGAAATAGTATGCACACAAAACAGTAAATTAAAATGATATGTAAGTTTTAAAGAAATATGCAGAAACTAAAAAAAGATTACGCAATCTCCAACCGTTCCTCTTAAAATCAATAACTCGAATACTACAAGGTAAAATTCCTGATTTGGCATTGCTCAAGTCCAGTAGCAAAGACGCCTGAAGTAATTCTGGGATAAATACAGAAAGATTTCAGAGGTTTTCTTTTTCCTAGACTAGTTGCCCTACCAAAGCTTTAGAGTATAGTTTACTCTATTATTTCACTTAAAGCTAGGGAGAGAGGAAACAGATCCATTGCTTTCGCTAGGGTATTAGAGAAAGCAAAATCACAAACACTCTTGTTCCACCTGGCCCCAATTGAAATGAATGTCGTCTTGAGACAAACTTCTGAATCTGACCTTCACTTCTGATTGATTGGCTATTCTTTTTAAAATGCAAGAAATTTGCTTTCTCTGTAATTCAGTAACTTATCTCTAACTCTTACTCCATTATTCATTTTTTCCTACTCAATTGGTTTAACCAGAGTGTCAGCTGCATTTAAAACAGGCATTCGGTCATTTTATTACTTCATAGTCGTTCAGTTACATGGTGTCCACTTCTCTTACAACTTTTAGATTATGCTGTACTCAGGTGAATGACAACATTTTGATTTATAAAAATATAAATCTGCTTACTGTGGATGTTTGTGTTGGCGGCAGTGAAGTGGGAGCAGATAGTTTGGGTTTGAGTATTAGCTGACAACACACCACGGAAATTCGATCTCTGTTGCAAAAACAAAATGAAACTGCTCTCAACCAAACTAAAACTGGTCCACAACACTCGTGATCGGGATTATTAAGGAATTTTTCCTTGATTCTTTTTTATTATTGCTTACCAGTTTCGACTCAAACAGAATATTAACGTGATTGCATTGATATTTTCCCACTATAACACATTTTGGTTTCTTATATAAAGAAAGTCATTTTAATGAATTCCTTCTAAAAATGAAAATCATATTTGGAAAAAATAATTCATTTACACTAATTCATTTTCTGAATGAATTTAATTCACCAGAACGCATTTCGCGTTATTTATAAATAATGTATTATTTACAAAAAAAAATACTATTTTACTTAATATATTAAGTTAACTAGGATATATTTCGTTTTTTTTTTTACTAGCAGTTCAGCCCGGTTTTGCTCAGGCTCTATGTACTGTTCATAACTTTATATGCATATATATATATATATATATATTACATATTAAAAAGTTTAACTCATGTTCAGGTAACCTACATCTAAAATTTAAAGTGGTTACACCCAAAATTGGCAGTAGAGTTTGGTAGAATCTGCAAAGGTCAACTCTTTCAACTTTGACTTCTTGGCAGCCAAATTTTCGCCCAAAAACTGATTAAAAAGCTTGCCTGAATACCCTTTATGTAAAACTTCAAATGTTTAGACCCAAAATTGGCTAAATAGTTTGCTAACGACCGCAAAGGTCAAATATTTTGAACTCTGACCTCTTGGCAGCCAAATTTTCGACGAAAAACCGATGAAAAAGCTTGCCCTATCTGAATACACTTTATGTAAAATTTCAAATGTTTAGACCAAAAATTGGCTGAGTAATTTGGTAGAGGCCGCAGAGGTCAATTTTTTAAAAACTTTGAACTCAATTTTGACCCCTTAACATTTATGGTTTTGGGCTCAAATCAAATTAAAGAGTTTGATCCATGTCCAAGTAACCTACATTTAAAATTTCAAGTGTTTAGACCCAAAATTGGCGGAGGAGTTTGGTAGAGTTCTCAAAGGTCAAATCATTGAACTTTAACCCCTTGACGGCCAAATTTGTGACCAAAAACTGATTAAAAAGATTTTCCCAAATCTCAATACCTCTTATGTCACGGTATTACGTGTCTGTCTAGGGATATGAATACGCAGGAATTAAAAAAACAAAAAACTAATAAAACTCCAAAACTACTATTTTAACATAAAAATAATATTTACAAGTAAATAGACTTTGTTAATACTACTGCTATAAGCTTTAAAAGCAATTACAAGGTCTATAGCATTGATGGTGAAAGGGATATAAAAGCTACTAACTCCAAATCAAATGTTTTATGTACGAGTAAAATCTAATAATAAGAATATCAAAATATAGTTCTTTTGTCAGTGAGAAAATATTCAGAAATCTTTGTATTTACTGAAATTCCAGTTTCTTCAAATGATGCGATGGTTGGCTTTTAAGGAGTTTCTTTTAGCTGGATTTTCATCCTAGAATCATTACCAGAGTTCTTAACAGCAAGTCAACAACTTAACAATTTAACTGATGCGGTTAATAGTGCAGCGTCCTTATATAGGTTTCTCCATGAAATTTTCTTGATTATTCCAGATTGTTTTGCAACGTTCTAAATAGAATATTTTAATATTTCATTCATTTTTATGAGGAAAAATGGAATGTCATAATCTATATAATTATAAAACTCAAATGACCTTGTAACGAGTGTTGCAACCCAACATCCGGTTTACGACTTCCAGTTGCGCATGCGTACACAAGCATAAACCCATAACAGTGTAAACAAATAAACACAAATCGCTACTTTTGCAGAATTTGACCTGCGCACTGAAATATTAACGTTATTATATAGAAATGATTATTTAATATGGGAAGGGTGAGGATGTTTTGCAACTATTCTGTATTACAAGTATACTGTCACAATTTTCTTACAAATAAATCAACTTTGACCCGTTGACGACGTATTGTTTTACTGTTTACGTTTTCAGCGACCCAATTGTTTTTTTTTTGTTTTCTTTGCATTTAAATTATCTAAATAATTGTTAATACTTTCTGCATTTTTTTACATCGTTTATTTCCATATTACCTTTAAGTTGTTTTAACGCAATTTTCTTACAAATAAATCTACTTTAACCTTTGACAACCATAAAAGCATTTTACAACGTATTGTTTTACTGTGTATGTTTTCAGCATCCCAATTGTTTTTTTTTTTCGCGTTTAAATTAAATGATATATCAAAATTTGAATAGTGCAGATTTACCTATAAATATGGCAAACCACTTATAATTCAATGACTGTAAGTTTTTTTTTTCAAAAATAAAAAATTATAAACAGAACAACTCATAGAAATCTATCTATATTCTTTTTCATTTTTAATATACTTTCAAAGAAATGTTTCTGTTATGTTCAAAAAAACTATTTTCTTTACGTCACAAGTGTCATGCTCATACATTAATTCCATAGCTAATATAACATACTAACCCAACGGGTCACGGGTAGTCTAGTACTTTTTATAAAGAAAATGCCCTCGCATAACACAAGGCCTGAAGGCCACTCGAGGATAAAAGTTAAGGATTATGAGGTGGTCAGTGAGACAATGGCGCAGTGATCAGTAGTGATGGAAATTGGGTAGAATTTGATTATTTAAGAGGACAGCTCAACAAGAACTTGTTTACATTGGACTTGAAAACGACCATATTGTAGTCAGTTGAAAATAGGCTTATAGTGCAGAGTTCCACAGGCGGACAGTTCTAGGAAAGATACGTTGTTCATTGAATGTAAAAATTGGTATTTTTAAAGAATTATAATCTCGGATTATTTATTTTTGTTTGAAAATCGACTATTATACTAGTTTTATGTTGTTCACCATTAACGAAAATGTAACAGCTTTTGTAAGAAACATATTTAGGCTCCAGCTTGAAAAAAATCTTGTCAAATTATTTAAAGTTAAAAGAATGATGAAGTTATAATAACAAGGATTACCTCCCCGTTGTTCTCCAATATAATTATCTTCTTTTTATTATTTTCATTATGACGATGAATTAACGTGCTTGAATTTCTAAATATTCTAATTTGATTGGTGAAGACATTTCTTCTTAACCATCAAAAAACATTTAATGTGCTTCACCTTATTTACTGCATGCAACTAGCTTGTACAATCGATGCCTGATCCATTGGCCTCTAGCATCACCCCAGTTGCACGCGAGGTAGCAAACTGAAAAAATGTAAATTCACTTCCATTCACACACCGATCGCCTTGTGTAAACTAGTCTTGATATCTATCCATTTTTGTAAGCTGTGCTTGATGAGAGGAAGCGCTAAGAAACGTTTCTTTCTTCTATTTTAATGTGATCACCAACCAGTCAACAGCACCTTCACTTCATTTTGAATCAGACGCACTGGGGTGGGGGGCGTCTATACTTGTAAATAAAATTGAACTTCGATGGTATGGTCATGTTAGATGAGCATTCTTGGGTTAGTAAATGTAGAACAGTTGGATAGAGGGTTCAGTTCATAGGGGAACACAGAGGAAAGCATTAGATGACGTGATAAAAATGAACTTGAGAGAAAGAGGGATAAATAAAGACCTGGCCAGATGCTGATGATGATGGTTTGAAACAGCTAATATTTTTCTTTATGTTTTCTGAATTTTTTAGATGAGGAATGATAACTTGTATTGTTTGTATTTTTCGGACTACTGTTCTCATCTTGAGTGTTATTCTCACAACATTTTGGCCAATGTAACTTCGGGAATCTGTATATTATATTCTAGGTATCGGATCCGTAAGTAATATGTAAGTAATATGTAAGTAACATCTATAGTGATAAGGAGTGATACTGCACTTCTAAAAAAAAGCAAAAATAGGTTCTAGATTCCCAAAATTCATGCTAAAATTGTCTGCAAAGGCTTGTGGCATAATGAATAAAGTACGAATTTAAATTCAATTCTGGGATGTAATTATTGAAATAACATATTCACCTTTTTTCACTAACCCTTTTCAGCCCTACTTTGAGGCATCGGCCACCTTGTTTACAATTCCACACATTTTATAATACATTTTTTGTTTTGTTACATAAATCAAACTGCAGTACTAAAGTTTAAATATAAAAGCAAAAAATTTAAAAAAAAAGAAAAAAAAAAAAGAAAAAACGTTTGGATGCAATTTTTCATGAATTTAATTTCTCTCATATTTTTAAAATCAAAACCCAAATATACAAGCAAGAATAAATCCAACAAAATGTATTCAACTTTAAAAAACGATTAAAAAAAACGAAACATGATTGCTTACAAAAGTCAATGATGAAGCCATTTTGCAGTGTGCAGCGAGATTCATGAAAGGGTAAACGATGATAGATGTAGATGTCAGGATGTTTACAAAAATCACTTGGACGATTATATAAATCTGAAAAGAAAAAAACAAGAGGCCTAGTAACAAGAGAGACAACCAAAGTAGCAAAACCGACAAATGTAGGGGAGACAATCGCATAAGCAAAACCGAAGCTGTTTGCCAGGACACTATATATACAAATGCAGGTAAATTTGGGTATATTTTATTGGTTTGAAAATGTAGGTTCTTTTTTACTAATTTACAAATACAATTTTAACTATAGAATAGTACTATAATCTTCAAAAAGCCTGCAAATTTTCATGTAGTTTCGTCCCATAGAACCAAAGATATAAGCATTTCAATATTCAGTTTGGCTATGAGTATAGATTTATTCATATATAAATATACCAACATTTTTTGGCAATTTTACAAGTTCCAAATCTCGGCGACTATTGATCAGAATTAAACAAATGAAGGCTCGTTGGAAATCTAATGACATGAGTTGCATAATGGGCTGTGACATTTTCCCTTAAGGTCACACATTTTTTCAAAAAATGGGGGATCATTTTCCTATATTACTTTACCGTAAAATGAGCACCCACTTTATAGCCAACTTTTTTTTTTTGGGGGGGGTCTCCTATTTTTTTTAAAAGGTGGTATTTATAGTGGCCTGATAGACCAACATAAAACTTACCGTAAAAAAAACTTATTTTCTACAGATTTTCAGATGTGCTGAAAATGAATATCGCATTTAAATTTTCCACAAATAAGTATTTTTCTGGGTATTAAGCAAAAATATGCACACTTGTGTGTACACTATTGACCATCATATATAGCATAAACAATTGGGGAGGCAAGTAAATTTCAAAGTTTTTCTTTTTTGTTTTTATGAAAAAAAATAAGTTATTAAAAATTGTAAATAAAATGCATTTTAAAAAATTTTTTTAATTTGTTTGCAAAAAAAAAAAAAAACGCAAACTTTTATATAATCTGAAAAGTTTAAAAGGAATAAACGTATATATTATTTTTATTATTCTGTAAAGTGTACACAATTAAAAAAAATATATTTTTAATAAAAAGTTTTTGCGTATTATCCATTTCTGATTGATTATTTGTCTTTGTTATATATTTGAATATTTAATTGAATGTTTGTTTATTATTTGATTAAATATTTATTTATATATTCGAATTTCTTTTACAGGATATTAAAACAATACATAAAATTTTCGAAGCAGCACCTCCACTAATCTCAGGCATGAGCCGTCACTGCTGAGATATTTTAAATTTGATTTTTCAATGTGCATTCTCGAATCTTTATCACCAGTTGTGGGAACACTGGCATATTTAAAAACTCGGTATTTCCTCATAAGTTCTTAAAACCTCGTTGCCAGTTGTGGCCCTACGAAAGGGTCATGGACAAAGATGTGAAGAACAGGTTTAGGTAGAAAGAATATATTGTACAAGAAAGTGGAATACAAAGAAAGGTTGTCGGTATTACCAACTGTTAAGTTAGACAATCAGTATTCTTGCATTCAACCGTAATATTTTCCCCATGAGAGTATTAACCTTGTGGTTTATATAATGGTTAGCAGAGTTCATTATGAGTGAATGGGTGAGACTCCATAACATATATATATATATATATATATATATATATATATATTAGGGATGTACCAATTAGCAAATTGGTTGATTACTGATTACCAATTAATCGGTATTTGATAATTAGCCAATTCATAGGTTTTCTAATGCGAATTTACCAGTAAATTTTCTTGTCATAAATAATACTAATATTAATCTCCATCTCCATATATAATAAAATGACTTCCAAAATTCCCCTATGGACCTAAGTATCGTAGGTTTGCAATAACAGATGCCACATACACATTCAATTCATCCAAGCTAACAGTCACTATCTTATGTAGCTTTTGAACACCATTTTTGACACATTCAGTCTTGATATTAAAATATTACATTGCATTCTATGAGCAACACCATCACAATTGCAACATCTATAGAGGGAGGAATCACTATTTTTCTTTCTAAATATTTAGTACTACCACTGCTACTAGTTGTCACCAGGACGAATTCTACATGTTCCACAGATTGTGTGATTTCACCAACAATAACTTTCTAATACATACATAGACCTACCATAATCTTTCAAATTTGCAGTTCATAAATAATAAAGGCTCCCTCTCCAAAGTCCGTCCATTCTAATTGGCTGAGCTCTGAAAATTCTCATATTCCAGAATCCAATTCTTCCCTTCATAAAAGAACGGTTACTAAAATTAAAATATAGCATTACTAGTTCGCATGGCGTCAAGTTCATTTAATGCTTAGGTCATTACAGTCGTGTGTGTGGGGGGGAGGGGGATGTGCTTGTGTACAATACAAATCACTCTAATTACTCTTTGCAGTTGTTGGACTGCTGTTCCCTATTATTCTATGTGTACAGGGTTACATTTCCCCCTCCCTCTCTTTCTCTTTCACTGTGCATAATTTCTAATTTCTTCGAGAACTATTTTCTTTGTTAATTAATTTATATCTTATCGTTTTTCATGAGTTGTGGATATTTTCATTACTGCGACATGACAATTCAGTAGATACTACTGGTTTCACTTGAACATCAATATTTCGATTTCCCGCTTTTGCTACAATAATGAAGAAGCACCAAAATGTTTACGAATATTCTCATTAATTATATTTGGAAGTAATATTTTTTCTCCAAATAAAATTTGCGAAAATAAGGATATTTATTTGAATAAAAAAAAAACAGTTTTCCAAACTATTTCCTTTTTTAAAACTTATCCTACAACATTTTTAAATTCTTTTCTCCTTTCTTTTTTCCATTCTGATTTATCCTCTTCATAAGTTTATTCTTTAAATAGTTTTCTTTTCAATTTTTCCATCAATTTATTTATGACAAAACACTATACTTTCATACAAAAAGATAAGCGGCTAAATTTTTTAATTTACAAGATTTTCCAGTGCGTGCTCACATACATGTCCATAGTAAAATATGTTTTCTCCCCTGTCAACCTAAGGAATAACGAGCAGTGAACATGCATTGAATGACTTCAACAGATATACCATTTTCATTTAAGATATTGCATTTAACAATTCTCTGGGCGTTTACAATAACCATTAACAAGTCTCAAAATATTGTGATCCACAAGTAATGAGAACATAAACATAAAAAACATTTTGTCTTTTTTGTTTTCTGTTTGTTTTGCATTTAAACAAACTGAGCCACGTTTTATCAACACACAAATTTCAGATTTTTCCAGTTTTGAAAACTTGCAACAGCAACTTCACTTAAATGACGGTAATTTGTAAAGCAATAATCCAATTGAGGTAAAATTTTTATGTGCCATTTGAAGGCTAGTACTTTATAAAAATTATACTTTTATTAGTGGCGCCATCTATATTTCAGAAATTTCTATCACTGTTTTTTTTCTATTACAGATGTTGTCGATGTTTTTTTTGGGTTTTTTTTACACTACATTACAGATTTTTTCTTACATTACAGTTTTTATGAAATGTTCCAGTAGACACGAGTTTCATCTATTTCAACTTATCTGGAATTTGAGTGGTGATAGCAAGAAGAGAAAGGATAGAAGATTTTCTTTCTTTCATTCATAGGACTTACCTCCTCTAATTCCTTTTTTTTTTTCATGGACAATGCGCAGGCCATCATCAGAAGAGAAGCAGCCAAACTGAAAAGAAATTCAAAGGAGAAAAGTTTTGCTTTATTTTATGATAGATTTTCACTTGCTGCTCACCTCAGCAAGATGAACAAACGAGAAAGATTTTGTTTCGTATTTATAACAAAGGTAGACATTTATTTGCTGCCCACCTCAGCAAGATGTTACACAAGGTCAGAAAGTGGGGATGTCCAGCCAGCACTCCTAAAGGAGGGGCATACTGGCCTAGCTAAAATCATCTAAGCATCCCTATCGGCATTCCCCGGTAGGGGCGCCTCAGGCAACAAACAATGAACTTGCCTCACCCAAAACCAGGTGGTAAGGCCTGAGAAGATGAACCTCCAGTGTACCTCAATAGGCACGAGTTTCAGACACGAGGAGAGAGGAGAAGAGACACTCTTGCTGTGACGTCGCAGTCGACAAGTGAAACGTCTTGTAGTCTCTTCTCAATGTGATTTATTGAGACACAGATATACAAATAATCACTATCTTCCTAAATTTTTTAGATGAAGATTGATAATTCATATTATTTGGATTATTCGGACTACTGTCTCATCTTAAGTGTTATTTTCACAACGTTTTGGTTGATGTAACCTTCTTCAGGTCCACAAAGTCCAGTGGCATAGTGGATAAAGTACTTGGTAAAATTCAGTTGTTAGTTACACTCTTCTTGAAACTGAAGGTTCAATTCTGTGTGTGACACTAAAAACACATTTGTTCAGTCACGACTAATGAAATGAGAGTATGTTACCGTCGTGGATAAATAAAGGATTCCATTTGAAATTCTTTGCAGATTCCCGAGTTCGAGATGAAATTATTACTAATTGGTGACATGACACTCAAAACCGGTGATGGTTTAAGGTACAATTAAATAGATAATGAAAGCTATTGTTTTTGTTAGAAACAACTGCACCGATCTGACTGAAATTTTATATGAATCTTTGCTATGATAAGGTGCAACGAACTAAGTATTATGGTATATGTTCGATGCACAGTGAGGGATTAATAGGGATTAGTATTTAATGCAAAAATGAGCACAAATTTAATCATATTCAAAATTTGGCATACCATCCACTCTGAGTCAACAGGCTGTAACTGCTGCCAGTTTTTAACCGTATATATTTTTTTTTCATAAAGGAATCAATACTTATCAAGGCCTAGAGGACACTCGAGGATAAGGGTTAAAGAATGCACAGCAGTCAAAAGGACAATATAGTAATTGTTAGAAGTGTAAATTTGGTAAATTGGATTACTTAAGGAGAACAGCTCATCAAGAACTTGTTTACATTGGACTTGAAGACGACCATATTGTAGTCAGCTGGAAAGCAGGTAAACGGAAGAGAGTTCCACAGGTGTGATGTACTAAGAAAGAAGCTTTGTTCATGAAATCTACGTTTAGGTTTAGGCACAGATAAAGAGTGGAGGAAATTATTGATAGTGGTTTTAGAAGGCGAGTGTTTCTCATGAATGTTTGGTGAGGGGGGACAAGAGATTGGGGCTCAGACGAGCACTTGCCATGAAAATAAAGATAAAACAGACAGGCTCAAAAAGTCTCTTCTGTAGGAAAGAGGTTGCATGGAAGAGAAAAAGGCATTTCCTACTAGGCAATGAAGTCTATTTTGAACTCTATCAAGGATGAATGAGGTGTTTCTAGCAGCTGCTGCCCAGATATGGCAACAATACTCCATCCTTAGACGTACCTGGCTCTTATATAGGTAGAGAATTGCATCAGCAGGTAGATATTTACAGGATCGATAGAAGGATCCACCATTTTTCCAGCGACCTTGGCAAGGGATTTGATGTATGTGTTCCATTTCAGATCAGGAGTAAAGGTCAAGCCCAGAAACTTATCAAAACATGGAGGCTCCCCAAGATGAGAGCCATTGATTTCAATTGATGCCAGATGGGGATCAGAACGTTGATGATGTAAAGATAGAAGTTTGGTTTTAGATGCATTAAAAGTAACCAACCACTTTTATCCCCATTGTACCACATGCTCAAGATCAGAGGAGAGAGAATCAGAGAGAACTTGGTCGTTTACAGCCTTTGATGTACTGCCATAGATAGTGTCGCCAGCATTAATGTCTACAAATGATCTAAGGATGTGATTTGGAAGATTATTAATATAGATCAGGAAGAGAATTGGACCAAAGATAGACCCCTGAGGGACTCCAGCATTAATACTATGAGCTTTTGATTTCTGCCCATCAACCACTACTCTTATGAACCTATCAGAGAAAAATGATTTAATAATTGAGAAGACATTCCCAGCTATACCATAGCTGGAGATCTTGTGAAGTAAACCTTTATGCCATATCCTATCAAAGGCCTTTGATATGTCAAGAGCAATTATCCTAGAAAGGAAGTCTCTGTCAAGAGTTTCGCTAATCCTATAAGAAATAACCGTAAGTACATCTGCTGTAGATCTAACAGAACAAAAACCATATTACATGTCACTAAGAAGATTATTTTTGCTGAATTTCATAATTCTGCTTTATGATTTTACCCACTTGTTTGACTTGGTGGTATCTGTTCGTCAGTTTTAGAAATTGACTTCTGCATGAGCACATCACTCAATAAGCCCCGTGCCTGATGCATAGATGATGCCACTAATGAAAAATCCAACTGACTTTTATAAAGTACTAATCTTCAAATAGTGTGAGTCAGAATTTGAACCTAATGATATCATTAGTTTACAAATTACAGCCGTTTAAGTGAAGCTACTGTTGCAAATTTTCCAAACAATTAAAAAAAATCTGAATTTCCATTTGTCTTAAGAGAAAAATATTGTTTGGACGCAATTTAAGTTCAACTTTAAAAATTTCACAAAATAACTTTATAAGAAAAAGAAAAGAAAATATCTTTTTACCAAAGAAAAAAAAAACTTAATTTTTCCATATTTCTAAGATGATCTACTGGGAGAAAACTGGTTAAGATACCTTAAACAGAAAAATTACATTCAATTTATTTTAGTAATGGTTCATTTCCTTCAAGAACTTGATGGATGCTGACGTTTTTTATAGAAATCGCTCCAGACAAGGTGTGAAGCCTGTTGATATAAGAAGCTAGTAAGAATAAAAGACTATTGTCAAAAAAGACAGAAGATTCCTATTGACCTTAGCCTTGAAAAGACCAAGGTTATAGGTAGGAGGAAAACAGTCAGCAGGAAGAGATTTCCCCAAGCCTGCAGTTTTTGAAAATCAGTTACTGGAATAGAAAACTGTATTACAATGAAGTATCAAAACAATAAATTGATGAAGACCACTAGATCAACGAGTCAAACGAGCTGGAACAAAGGAAGCATCGAATAGATCAGACAATTTTAAAGAACACACGCCATAATAGTATTTATAGAAAAGACTGAGACTAGCAACATGACGTGAAAAAGAGGTTATAGAGAAAGAGAAAGACTGAGGCCAATCTAATTACAGATGCGTTTCTGTACATTATCAAGAACCTTCAAATGAAACAGAGATTCACCAGCTCAAATATGATAACAATACTCTTTTGTGAATGGGCAGATCGTATGATGCTTACTGGGAGTGCTGACTGTATAGGCGTCGGATAATGTGTTCAAATTGAAGTCATTTTCAGCAATACTTTTGGGAAAAGTATGAATTCATATCCATAGGCCACAACTAAAGGAGAAATAGTATGGCTGTATTTTGCATAGTAAAAATCTGGAAAGCATGGTGGTGTTATAGTCGGATCGAGATATGTTGATGTGACTAACCTGACAAATCTATTACAATGGAATGGCGTAGATAAATGGAGTGGCGATTATTTTTACCATAACCTTTTCTTTTGCAATTCTGAATTTTTGAGATGAGATGTAAACACTTTTTATCACTAACATTAACAATTAGTATAGATATCCCGAAAAATTGAACCATAGGAAAACCTTTAAACCCCTGATGATTGAACCTTCTTTATGATCTACAGACCCACCCTTAAACAAACGGTTCAAATTCTTGTAATGCAGAGCCAACCCTCTTTTTCCTTAGTAGGAAAAGAAGCATGCTCTCAACATTCGAAGAAGGTCGTAGGTTGCAGCGACCGAAACTCAAGATGAGAATAATAGTCCGATTAATCAACATAACACAACCTTTTATTTTGAGGAGTGTTCTAGATGGATGTTAGATAAACTCACCTTATCAATCCAGAAATGCACGTCGACATAGAATAGGCAGAGATCTGCAAATAAACAAGCAAAAAAATATTTTACATCTTTATATTGTTGTTTAAGTTAGAGAATAGTTGACCTTCAGGCTAGGATCACAGTGTAGTAATTGTTCTATTCCCAGTCTGAGGTGAAGAAATCCTTCTTAACAGAAAAAAAATTGTTTGTCCTATCCAAAGTGTTCCTTCTTTGGAAGCTGTAAAAACTGACTTTATGTTTAACTTTTCCCAGGGTTATTGGTAATTTTACAGCAATAAGAAATCACCTGACATTAAATTAAAAAAAAAAAATCATACATTAAATATATTTGAAATGATCCGCGAAGCTCAATCTAACAGTTTCTTGTATTCTGTTTGTAATATTGCAATTCTTTGTTTTCATTTTAATATTTTTAATTAAAAAAGTCATTTTTTTTTCTAGTGGAGTGTGCCACTATGTTCTTCAGAGCAATAAAATGCAATTTGATTGAATTTCTTTCATAAAATACTTTATTCGACTAGGAATGGATGGCTCTGCTCTTGATGAAAAAATCGACTCTAAAACTTCTTTCTTTCTCATCAAATCTCTGTTGGAGTCCATATATTAAATCTATTGCTCTTTCTGCTTCTTATAAAATCAGTTTTCTCTGTCACTCTAAACACTTTCTCACACCCATGAGAATAGTCTCTCTACTATCAAGCCATGTATGGAGTACTGTTGTCATATTTGGACTGGTGAATCTGTGTCCCATTTGAAGATTCTTGATAAATTGCAGAAACGTATCTGTAATTTGATTGGACCTACATTTTCTTCTTCACTGCTACCTCTCTCACACAGACGTGATGTTGCTAGTCTCAGTCTTTTCTACAAGTACTGTTATGGCATATGTTCCTCAGAATTGTCTGATCGATTCCCAGCTTCCTTTGTTCCAGCTCGTTTGACTCATTGATCTAAAAATCTCCATCAATCTGTTATTTTAATACTTTATTGTAACGCAGCCTTCTATTCCAGTAGCTTCTTTTCAAGGACTGCAAGGCTGTGGAACTCTTTTCCTGTTCATTGTTTTCCGTCTACCTTTTCTTTTTTTTTTTTATAGTTGTGTGGAGTATTAACTCTCTTTTGTCTGATAATCCGTTACAAAATTAGGAAAGTTAATGTTCATTAGTATGAAATTAAAATCCATTATATTTTTTTTATTAGAACACGCTTAGAAATGTTTTCATGTAGACAGCTACGTATAAATTTATACGTCTTGATAAAAGAGAAAGACTTAAAGAAAGTCATTCATTGCTAATTACATAAATAGAAATCCCTTGGTAAAGTATTTATCCATTGGTGTAAATCCTCAGTGTGCATTTTTACTGCTAAATAATTTTTACATCTTACGATGGAGTTAGGAGGACTGGTTTCTCACTAAAACTGATTTGATTTTTCCCGCGTGATGTATTTATAATCGAAATTGCAACACTCCCAACTTGTTTACTGTACTCATGCACGAAAAGATAAAAATTACTCCTTGTAGAATTTACATGACTTTGGAGAGAAGCACGCAATAAGCATTTCACCATCTGTTTGCGTGGGTGAACCTGTGTTTTTTGATCTAGCGTCTATTTTGAAACTTAAAATAATTTCAATTGAGTTATTTCCCTTTGAAGGTATGCAACGAATTTGTTTGTGAAATAACGATTTGCTACACATTTATTACAACAAATAATAGTTAATTAAAGTAATAGTTTTATTAAAAAAAAAAAAGAAAAGAGAGATGGAAATAATTAGGACATCTCAGGAATCTTTGAAATTTCACTGCCATATCACGTGACTTCACATGACTAAAAGTTTTATCTGTTATTTATTATGTAGGGAAAAGGGGTATCGATAGCCCTCCAAATTAATGACAGTGATGAGAGCATAGGTCAAAACTCCTTTCCCTAACAAGCAAAATAATAAAACAAAAAGGCATCAGTAAATAACAACAACCTGGGAATAAATTCTAAAATGTAAAATAATAAATTTTATTCAATCAGAAACAATTCATTTTTGTGTATGGGAGATGTGCTAGTTATAGCCATTCTTATTTGGATTCTCATGAGCACAGATTAAATGAATTAAAAAGATTAAATGAATTAAAAAGATTAAAGTCCATGAATAAAACTGTTAGATGTGTATTTTTATAAGACGAAAGTCCAGAATTATAATCCAAGTGAAAAAATAATATTTGTGTTATTGTACGGGTATTTGCTGGAAGTCTCTTGTGACTGAGAAAATCCTCCATGACTGACGAAATCATTATGGTCGACATATTTTATGAAGAAACATCGCAAATGAAAGTATACCAGGAAAGTAAGAGTTTTGCTAGGAAAAATATTCGTCTTTGTTGCTTGCATGAACTTCATTGGTAAAGGATTGAGTAATTTGTCCGCTTGCAGTTTGAACTTGGATTTCTTCACAGCGCAGTTTAATGTCTTTTGGACAAAGTCAGCCGCAAGTGATAATTACAGGCGGCGACGATGGTAACTTGCGGAAACACTGTCTAGACTGGTTTGTTTTTTGGTGCGTCAACGCTTTTATTTTGGCTTTCTAGAATGTTCCAACCCATTCATTGTCTACATACGTAAACAGACAAAAATATAGTCCCATACATACGTCTGATAGAATTGCGTGTGTGAATGATGACAAAATTAAATTGTTCCTGAATTCTTCTGATTATGTGACGAGCATTTTTACATATTTTCAACATGGGGGGGGGGGCTGCATAAAAAATAAGCGCACGTGTGCATACACAAATGACTACCACTGATAACATAAGGAATTGCATTGCTTAATATCTGGAAAATTACTTGTTTGTGACAAATTTTAATGTAGAATTCGTTTTAAACATACACCAAAAAAAATATAAAAGTCGTCATTTTATAAAAATGATTGTTAAAGTAGAAAGTAAGTAAAAATATTTAAAAAAAAAAAAAAATAGTAAATTTCAGGCAGCCCAAAAACAAAACAAAGACTTATCAGTAGGTGGGCAGAAAGTGGGTGCTCATTTTATATTAAATTTATATAGGAAAGTGATCTCCACTTTTTAAAAAAGAAATTTCTTCATATCATGAAAACTATTTGTCTGCACCACTTTTAAATTCATTTTCAGCACTCACGAAAACCTATAAAAGCCATCAATGATGTCTGCCATCATTGTAAAAGTGTTTTTGGAGTTGGAAAGAATCTGTAGCAAATGGAACTTCTTTCTTCCTCGAATCAATGCCTCTCCCCTATTTGGCCACATACTGACCAATCAGGGGTATGGCGCATTGATCCTTCTTATCCCCTAATGAAATCGGCCAGCGTCCGGTTTGAGGAAGAAGAACTTGTCCTTACTGAGAGAGACACCAAACAGAGCGGACCTCCCTTTTCTTCTCTCTCTCTCTCCATCTCGGTGATTTCTAATAGTTTTGACGATTCCACTGGAATAACTACCGTGATAGCACCAGGTGGCCAGAGTCCAGCTTTTGACCAGGAACATATCACATTCTCCTTAATAAACCTTTGCTGTGTTACCTTTTATGAAGTTGTTGTGTTCGTCATTTCAGAAGCTTGTATTGAATTATTTATTTTATTGGGTTGTGCCCTAAAAGCATTCTAAACCCTAAAAATCTGGACATTATTAACAAAAAAACAAATAAATAAATAAAAAAATAAGAGGTCTCTATCGATAAAGCAAGAGATTCTGCTAGCAAATCGTGGGAAGGAGAACTAATTCATTTATATCTTCGACAAAGTTAAACTGTGTGGATTGAAGCCCTCCAAGGAGAAAATCGCCATTTCCCCTCACAATCCCATATATATCTACAATGGAGCATTTTTACCTCCCCGCATTTGATCTAATCGAGGTATGTCCTTAGCACTAATCAAAGGAAAACACTATTCCTAACTAACTTTTAATTTCCAGTGTTCATTAAAAAAAACAAAAAAAAAAACAAACATTGAATATAACATTCTACTAAAAGAAAATACAAACGAAACACAGAAAAATAAACACGGAAGATTTACAAAATTTCAACTGCGAAGGATTCAATCAAACTGACAACACAGTCCACCAAAGCGCATAGACATTCTCTTCGTTTTTCTGTTTCTTTTTGCATTAATAAATGTTGTTCAGTTTAGCCTGCCCAAAGTTTTCATTCTCTCTAACGGCATCAATAATTTTTACTTTTCCTTGCGTGACTGCCTGCCTCACCGAGAGAACCAAGAAGAACATGTATAAATAAAAACATCGAACCTAACAAATATTCTTCAATAAAAAAGAAAACTGTTTAAAACACATAGATAAGGTAGCATACCCAAACATAATCTCAGGTTAAAAACCACGAAGTGTGAGTTCTTTAGAAAGGAGATACAGTATCTGGGGTTATAACTTAGTGAAGGGAGAGGTATACACCCAGACAGAGACAAAGTCAAATCTATAAAATCGATTTTGACTCCAACCACTGTGAGACAAGTGAGGGCTTTCATTTGTATGATTTTATACTATTGACGGTTTATAAAAAAAACGTTCACGAGTCATTAGTTTGTCTAACGAAAAACATACACGTTTTCAATGGGACGACGCTTGTCAGTTTGCCTTTGATAACCTAAAAATAAAGTTCGCACATATGGTTATACTGGCTTATCCTGATCCAGACAAGGATTACACTTTGTACACATGCTTCCCCAACTGTACTGACATGCAGAAGTTCAAGTGTAACGTGAACCGACATCTTGCTGCCCAACTCCCCACCTAGTACCCCTGTAGCCTGTGTCCCTAATAGTAGCCCCCTACATCAAAGTGGCAATGTGCCTTGTTTGGGGTGAAAATGTAATAATAAAAAGAAAAACATGCCTCCAATCATTCGATTGGGGTATGTTTGTCACAAATGGTCTATGATCAGTGAGAGGCTAAAGAAGTAGAAAAACCTATTTACTTTTTATCTCATAAGCTAAGTAATACCACGACCACCGAGACATAGAAGGCCTGTTAACTGAAAAATGCCTGCAGGCAATGTAGGTAAGATTTGTCATTACTATATGAGGGCCATTTGAAAAAGAGCAATAAAACATTTTTAAAAAGAAAAAGGAACACAGTTCGATTAATACTAAAACCGAACTTTATAAAATATAAATATTATCTATGTAAAATTAAGTAATTTTAAAGCAATATACAATTTAATACTGATAAAACTGAATTATGAATTTAGGGGACAATTGAAGAAACGTTAAACACAAATAATTTTTGGCCTTCAGAACAAGATCAGTGTAGTATCTGTTTTGATGCTACACTTCACCTTTTCTGTCCTCGGTCGGTGGAGGAGAAATCTTTCATGACGGAAATTATTTTTGTTTCTATCCAGAATGCTCCTAATTGGGAAGCTGGATTCCCCCAACAAGATTATATGTTGAAATATTTAAATAACTATTACTTTTAATACAGAAATTATATTTAAAGTTTTGATTTTCTGTTCTTCTCTGTCTATTTTTTCCCCATGTTTTTCATCAAGCCATCAGTGATTGCTCACAGGCAGTAACCTGTGGTGTTCCCTGGAGACCAAGTGACAACAAGTCTCCCCAGATTTCCAGTGTTCTCCACCTCTTGACTACTTGTGCAGATGATTGCATGTTATCGCAACAGCCGTTGTCACTGATTTCACGTTGGCATCAGCCATTGGTGTTTCCTGGGATTTGGGTGGTAAAATGTCTCCCCAAGGTATCAGATTTGAACTGCACACTTCCAGTGGCGATTTGGCTAGTACTCTCCCACCTCAGTCTTTCCATCCTCCCTGACTCTTCACAACTAGTTGGTGTGGCGCCAATCGATGTCATCTACACCAGTTTTTATTATTATTATTATGATGATGATAATAATAAGGGTGCTTGCGCAGTGTATGTGCGTATTTTAAATAGTATTTCCAAGTTAAATTAAAATGTATTGTGTAATAAACAAAAAAATCTTTAATGTCTAGTTAAAGATTCAATAAAAAAAGGAAATCAGTAAAATGGCCGAAATGTCAGTAAATTGCTAATTAACTTATTCAGGTATCCAATTAATGCCCTAAAATTTAGTGTAAAAATATTTGACCTAAACTTTTGAGAGTTGTAAAAAATGTCTGAAAAATAGTAAAACCAATAGCATTCTAATTTACTTTTTTTTTTCAAGAATTGAAGTTTAATTCGATGTTTGAATTGCTGGCAGCCATGTTATCTTCTATTGCATCTTTTTCTTTCACTAAAAATAGCTTTTAATTATTTAAAAAATGTTATTTTACACAAAAAATAAGGTTCAATGTTATTTAACAAACTTAATAGCAAAATTAAAGAGGTTAAAACAATACTAGTCAATAATCTTGTTATGTTGGGCCTTTTGGCTATGATCACAGCATAGTGTCTGTGTTATGTTGTGGCAGGCAATGCCAAAGGTCTGAACGATTATTATCATTGATTTGTTAACTGTTATGTAGAAAAAGATATGCAGAGAGAATATTTTGAAAGAAAGGAATGTTTAGCTAAAATATTTATGTTAAAATCTAACGAAGGAATTTTAACTTAGATTTAAAAGTAATAAAATATTATAGAGATATTTATGTAATGAAATAGATTTAGGAATTTAAAAACAATGGAATTGACATGATAACAAAGAAAGAGTAGGTCTTGATATATAGACAAGTGACACAAGTAAGAGGAGAACAAGAGAGCCGTCCATGAGAGGAGGTTGACTTTGTCAGTTGTGGAAGCATTCAACTGAGCTACTAAGAGACGATATAAAGAATAAAGGGAGAAAGCGTTGTACATCTCTGAGGGAAACACCTAACTGTGAAAATGAGAATAAACAAGGAAAAACAAAAAGAATTTCTGTTGTTACTGCTTCACAGTAAAATGTTTTCTTGTAGTGTCCAAAAGACGAAGGGAGACACAACCTAAGATTAGTAGTCCGTTATCAAATGGACATTATGTGCTTATGTGTTATGTTTATTGAACCTATGTTACCTTGTCCATGTTACGTGGACTCTGAATATGTGTAAACACATACACACAATGAACATTTATAACCACTAAACGATACGAGCACCGGTTTCATACACACATATATTTACATAGAGCATGAACGCACATATATACACTCGCTATATACAACAATTTGATCCAACAATTCGATACTAAAAATTATTGGTGCTTTTTAAGATAAAGTCAACAGATCGATTTGTTTTTTTTTACATGTGGTATTAAGCAAAAACAGTACTTACTTTTCATGTCGAAAATAGTAATATATCCCAAAATGACAAAACTTCATTGAGCAGAAATTTATAGATAAAAGTAATTTTTACAGAAAATTGAGGAAAATTGCATTTTCCCTAGATGCGAACACCTTGAAGATTGCAAATATAGGGGACATACTGATCTTTCTTTTCGCCACTTTAATAGCAACCAACCTTATCGTGAGACACTTTTTTATTAAAAGCACAATAGCAATTGTTCTACTCAATTAAGTTTCGTAATTTTTGGATATATTAATATTTTCAACATGACATGTTGTTTTTGCTTTAAAACCACATGTTTTTCTATCCCGAGGGATGTATTTGCATTATAGTCATGAAAGATTAAACAATCTTTCGTGAGTTTATTTTTTGAAACATTTGATTTTATCTAAAATTTGGACAAACGAATAAATAAATAAGCAAAATATGTTAAATATACCAACAGTGTCTATGCTACAATTGAACCGTTCTGTTTCCAGCGAAACTAAGAAATGTAAGATTCCAATTATTAAGATTATGATTTCTGCACTGACGTAGAGTGATTTTATTATGGAAAAAAAAAAATAAATAAATAAATAAAAAAATTCGCCGCCATAGGCGCTTCTGTTTTAGAGGTGGATTATCTAAGGGTGATAACTCCCATTTACTAAAAAAAAAAAGAAAGAAAGAAAGCATTTTTGCAATAAATAATTTGGGATAACCATTAGTACTAGAAATTGATGAAACAGTTTACGAAAATAAAACACATTAATTAACAAACTTAACAAAAAATGAAAACAAGAATCTTTGAATAATAACAAAACGGGTATTTGTTTAGTTCAATCAAGACACAAAAAATGAAAATATTGAAAAAAAAAATTATACTGTACATACTCGTTATGGAATTAAATTCTCATAAACAAAATCACTTAATTTGATCAAGTACTTTTTTCTTTACAAAGGAAAATCAAATTTTAATAAGTTCGATCGTATCCCGCCATCTTGCCTATTTTGCGGAGGAGAAGGGAGCAAGGGAGATAACTCCATCACTGCTTAAAGTTTGTTAAAATTTGACAAGATTATTTTGAAACAAGGGCAGGAAAAATACCTAGATAAATATTTTAGTTTTTTCAGTTTCTGTCCTTTTTTAATAATCCCTTTTCATTTTGTACTTTGTTAAACCCTTCCTTTTTTTTTTTAAGGCACCCTCTCCTCATCTGCAAAATAAGCAAGATGGCGGGATACGACTGATCTCATTAAAATTTGATTTTTCTTTCTAAAAAAAAAAAAAATAAAAAAAGGAACTACTTGATCAGATTAAGTGAAATGTTTTTATGAGAACTTAATTCCATAACTTGTAATTTTTTTTTCCAATATTTTTATTTTTTAATGTCTTGATTAAACTAAACAAGTACCCCAAAACGAATACAAATGAAAAATATTAAAACACAAATATTATACCTGTACAATTATAATCAGTTAATCAATAGAAAAGGGAAACAAGTTAATCAACAAGAAATAAATAAGCTTTTTTTTTTTTTTTTTTTAGTAAATGTGAGCTATCTCCCTTAGATAATACATCTCTTAAACAGAAGCGACTAGGGTGGAGAGTTTTTATTTGTTTATCCCCCCCCCCCTAATAAAATCATTTTACGTCAGTGCAGAAATCATAATCTTAAAAATTAGAATCTTACATTTTTGTTTTGCTTAAATAAACAGAACGGTTCAATTGTAGCATAGACTCTGTTGGTATATTTAACCTATTTCGATTATTATTTATTTATTCTTTTGTCCAAATTTTAGATAAAATTGAATGTTGTTTCAAAAAATAAACTCGCGCGAGATTTTTTTTTTTTTAATCCTTCATGATTATAATGCAAATACATCCGTCAGCATAAAACAACTGTATTTGAAATATGGGGGTGGGGAATAGTGTAAAAACAAATGTCAATGAGACGTTGAATTGTCTTCAGCTAACATAAGTAATATAAAAACATTAATCAAACATTGAATAAACATTTTATGCAATAAATTTAGCATTTACAATTACAAATGAAAAATATTAAAACACAAATATTATACCTGTACAATACTATACATGAACAATTATAATCAGTTAATCAATAGAAAAAGGAAACAAGTTAATCAACAAAAAATAAATGAGCTTGTGTTAAGAAAAAATATTTTTATCACATATTGATCCCTTATCACAAGAATTATGTGAGGGAATACTTCTCCCTTTTCTGTCAAAGAAACGCCATGAGATGAAGCAGGAACATCTCAATCTTGGTACCCAACAATTTCTGGATACGTCTTTTGCATGAGACCAAAAACCTTTATTTTAAAATAAGAATTTTTTTTTTAGTTAATCGTAATCATTAATCAAAATATGTAAATTTCTTTTTTTTTTCTTAGTCAATGGGAGATATCTCCCTTAGATAATCCACCTCCAAAAACAGAAGTATGCATACTTACATTTTCTGGAAAATCCATTATTGTATTTTTTTTTCGTTTAACCAGCATCAAACCAACATTAAAAAAATAAGTTCCTATCAAGTGTGATTTAAGAACTTACTAGGTTGTATCCATGTTATTTAACAATAATATCACAAGTGATTCATTTATTAAGACAAATAAAACAATAGCCGATAGCAATCAGGTTATCAGTGTAATCACATCAAATGTATATTGAACCACTTGATAAGCCTTAACGCCAAAGATAAAATTTTGATTATAAAATTTATGGTTTTGTAGGTAGGCCATAGTATGAAAGAGATATGCACAAGGGTCACGTCTTTGGATGAACTATGACCCATGCTAACAATTAAAATGTGGAAAAGGAAAAAAGTGGATTTTTTAAATGAGGTAAAAAATATATGCAACATATAAACATCAAGTGGCTTCATACCTTGTCCAGAGTGACTTTCATAAAAAGAAACTAATGTTTAGCGTGTGCCTTAACAAACAAAAAATAAAAACTCTATATAATAATGATAATCTCAACTGTACTGATCTTTTTTCCATCAGACATCAATCCCCCTGTAAGTTGTAGAGACTAGAAGGCAGTTGCTAAGGGTCAATTGCGTCAGTCTGAAAGAACTTTTTCTTCAGTGACCAAAGACAGTATGGGCTAAGTGTAGCATCAGAACAGGTACTATACTTTAATTAACCAAAACCAATATAAGTTTTATAAAGTCTAGAATGGATACTTGGCGTTGCCTGGGTGTAAATTTTATTTGATTTTCTAAACTCTAGCTTTATCAACATCTATTTACATTTTTTTTTTACTTGTCTTCTGATCTTTATTAGGTGTGTCTGCATGATTATACTTTTTTATATCATGGTTGAAGCATAATACCTATTGCAAACATTTCAGTGTATACAATAGATAGAACAAAAGTTGCTATTTTTACCTATAGCTGAGGGAGGAAAGGGTGGTTTGTAGGTTCATATATTTCCCAACTTTTTAAATCATAAATAAATCGAACAGATTTTGATCCCATAGTCTGTAGGATTATCCATAAAGCCAATCATGTACTCCCATGTGAAGTAATAAACATTCAGATGCTGATTCAGAATCTGACATAAGGTTGCATCAGTATCTTTCAGCAGTTGCCAAAAAAGCAGCCAAAAGATGCTGACATGATTAGCCAATCAGCAATCAGTTATCAGCAAAGTTTAAATTAAATCGATTCATTGTAACAAAAAGAAAAAAATTGTTTGACATAGCACAGATGTTGTGTGCAATTATTAAGCCTCCCAGATGATTACTCTTTTTTTTCTGTCAGGAAAGAAGACTCATAGCCAGAAATAAGAAATACAAAAAGTGCAAATGTCTCTGAAAGCTGTCTTGAAGAAACAGTATTACAGACAAATTTGAAATATTTGTTCAAAAAAAAAAAAAAAAAAAAAAGTACTTTTCTTAAAAAAAAAAAAAATTCTTTTATTCTTACAGTAAATCTTATTTTCTTGTTAAAGTTTTGTTTTTAGTGTTTTGAATTTATCATCTGACAGTATACATGTTGGCTTTTTCCAACAAGTTTTCTGGAAGCTTACGATAATCTGCTGGAAGATATTGATGCAACCTTAGGTTCAGTTCTGGATCAGTACCAATATTCCATTATATAGTAAAAAAAAAACAAAAAAACTTGTTTCTTTCTTTCTAATTAATTGATTTGTTTTTACTTATTTAAAATAGATGGAGGAGATTACTTTGAAGGGGACTAGAGTTTCATGTGTGTATTATTTTTTATTTATTTATTTTTTTACATAGGCATCACCACTTATCAAGGCCAAGAGGCCACTCAAGGATAAGGGTTAAAGAGTGTACAGTAGAAATTGGACAACATAGTAATCATTAGTAATGAAAATTTGGTAAATTTGATAACTTATATAGAACGGCTCATCAAGAACTTATTTACATTAGACTTGAACACAACCATATTGTAGTCAGCTGGAAAGCAGGAAAACGGAAGACAATTCCACAGGCGTGCAGTTCTAAGAAAGAAGCTTTGTTCATGGAATCTACGTTTAGGTTTAGGCACAGATAAAGAGTGGGGGGAATTATTGATAGTGTGTACAGCTAGACGAGTGTTTCTTGTGAAAGTTTGGCGAGGGGGGACCATAGATTGAAGCTCAGTCGAACACTTTCCATGAAAATAACGATACATCAGAGACAAACTCGCAACATCTCTTCTGTGAGAAAGAGGTTGCAGGGAAGAGAAAAGGACATCTCCTACGAGGCTACGAAGTCTATTTTGAACTCTATCAAGGCAGGACAAGTCCTTTCTAGCAGCTCCTGCCCAGATGTGGCAACAATATTCCATCCTTGGACGTACCTGGCTCTTATATAGATAGAGAATACATCAGCAGTGAGATATCTACTGGATCAATAGAAAGATCCCACCATTAGAGAGTATTATCAATAATAGTGCCCATATGAAAAAAGTTTGAGGCACCTCATATTTATTGATTTTGACAAAAAAAGATAAAAGGAAAAAAAGATGAAAAAAGATCATAAAAAAAATCTCCACAAAAAACTCAGTAGACATCTAGAAAAATATTTACACAATTTTTATTCATGAAGTTTTTGATTTTTTGAAAATCTATTTTCATCATCTGTGCAATTCTTCAAAATTTATTTTTTTTTTATTGTCAAATAAAACAAGATGGATGCCAATTTGGATCAATAAGCTTTTAACAAGCACAACCTCGTTTGAAAAAGTAGTGCTTGCTTGTTCAGTTAAAACATGCAATATTATGTGTCTTCAAATCTGTATGTCTGGAAATAAAGGGCAGTCAGTATCAATTGAAGGTCATTTCAATAGAAAAAGTAAATAGCTAATAAGTTTCATTTTTAAAAGGATCACAATGAAAATAGTAAAGATTATTTAAAAACAATAAAATAATATTTAAACATTATTTTATATATTATATATATAACATAGCTGATAGAATTGTTAAACTTACAACTTTACCAACAGATCTCAACGTTACACTAATACAATAATCAGGAGATGTTATTTGCGTTAATGTCTAATTCTTAGAAAATAATCCAGAGCAGAGGCAAAATCTTACAATTGTGCATCTGGAGTATGTAACCCAGTGTAATGTTTGGACCTGGAGAGTAGCTGTAACATTAAGAATTCATATATCTAAAAAGCAGGGTGAAAATTACTTTTGTCTAGAATGGATTTAAGATTTTGGAATCTGCAATGCTATCATTGATGTGAACACTTCTTTATTTTTCTCTTGGCATTTGCATATCCGAAGAAGATATGTTATACCAAAACATTATATTATTTTCACATGAAGAGTGTATTTCATATATATATATATATATATATATTATATAGAGTATTTTATTTCATATACATATATATATATACACACACACACACAACTAAAATAAAAAGTCCAGAAAAAGTAGATTCATTAAGCAAAAAAAAAAAAAAAAAATGAATCAGTTGCATTTCACATATATGTGTTATATATATATATGTATCCTTGATTATATCATCACCACCATTTATATATATATATATTTATAGACACACATAAATTCACCCACGATAATAGCATCATTACCATATGCATATAGTCTTGTAATATCACTACCATATATATATATTTATTTATTACTATTATTATTATTCCTCGTTTGAATTTTTGATGGATAAATAAATATTGTATTTATTATCATCATTAATTTTCTTTTTGTGTGTGCATATATATATACATATATATATATATATATATATATATATATATATATATATATACACACACACACATCTACGAAATAATGGTCTAAAGTCAGAACATAATTATAATGGTTAGGTAACTGTACATCTAACCCTTTCCCTTGGTGGGGAAAGCATAAATTTCGCTCAAAATACTCCCCATAGCCAGGATCTATTTACAGATGAGAACGGCTTGTGAATTTCATATTCCCTGGGAGAAGCCAGCATAGCTCGCTCAGGACTAATACTCCGGTCCTTTTTTTATTATTTTATGGAAAAGGAGTTAAATCTTCTAGCATTAAAATAACTGTTTATTATTTTTCCAGTTAACCATCGATTCAATGTGGAACCCAAATGATCTTGATGCTGCTAATTGATCATTAATTTAGTGTCAACACTTCACATCACCTCACCGTGTTGATGATGAAACTGTATTTAAATAAAATTGATATCATCTCTGAAACGATCGTACATAATTTGTTTGTTAATGTTTTGATTTCTTTGAACATGTGTAAATGATCTGATATTAATTTATATCCCATTTAATTTATCTATCTCTATATATAATCTCAATATATTATTATATATAAACTCAATATTTATTACTAATATATATATATATATATATATATATATATATATATATATAAATAAATAAAATGGATTAAGAGATTCCGAGAGAAAAATGTATATTTAAATGACTGAAGTCACCAACAATTGTTGTTTTTTATACTTAATTTATTATTTGATATTTTCATTTTTTATATCATAGAAACAAATTTTTTTAACTCTTTCAAAAAAGTTATTTCAATGATAAAAAATAAAAATATCAAATACAAAAACATAAAAATTGTTCGTGAGCCCACTCATTTAAATATATATATATATAAGCTTCAATAATATTAATATATATATATATGGCAGCAATAGCATGATTATTAATACATATAGATTGCCTCAAATATTATATATATAATTTAATTGCAGAATATAAAGATAAATATTTGATTCTATTGTGATAAGGAAATTCTCAATATTATAGACTATGCATTAATATCATCTAAATTAAAAAGATGAAAATAAAATATTTGTTCACGTAATGTTCAAACAAAATATATAAAAAGGAATATAAACATATCTTTGAAACACCATATATTAAAGATAGACATCTTTATATATTCTTTGTTTGAACATTTCATGAACAAATAAGCATTATAAATTTTATTTTCACCATTTTAATTTGTCTTATATTTTTTCATTTAACATCTGTTTTTCCTTGTTCAGGGATAAACCACTCTGAGATAACGTAAGTTCACTCTCCAGTTTGTAAGATCTTAGTGAGTCAACTGTTTGCAAATTCCAGTATTGTCTAATTACTCGCTTCAAAATTTTCTTTGACCAAACAATCTTCAGCTTCATTATATAATTCATATACGTGTTGCAGAAGATCAAAACATCTACTGTTAGTTTCAAATCCAAACAAAAGATACCTATATTTGATCGCCATGTCAGACTCTTTTCAGTCTCTGTTTATATCTCTCTGTGCACACATTATATATATATATATATATATATATATATATATATATATACACACACACACACAACATATTCCTTGGTTTTTACATATTTGAAGAAGGTATATATAATATACCAAAGGTTTTTTTCCATAAAAATATTTTCTAGTAATCTTATATGCGTAAATAAGATAGATGACTGAATACACTTGAAAGATAAATACAGGTAAAAAATGGGAGACAAAAAGGAAAAATGTTCTTTTCAGATAAGAGAATTTGCATTGTGACCCCCCCCCCACCTGCCAGATAAGCTGCGTTTCACTTCTTCCTATAAGAGGGTGGTTGGTTGTTGCCTGTCAACTGAGGCACCCTCATCTTTAATGGATTATCTACATAATTATGCAGTTTATTTTTTTTTATATTTCCAGTTAAATGTGCTCCTTTTTGGGAAATCAAATTTTCTCCACATAAGAAACTGACCTGGTGTCTAACTTTGCACTCGCAGGGAGGCGGGTAAAAAGTAAAAAGAAAAGTTATGTATGAAATTCTCGGGCATCCAAAATACCCAACAATCGAAAAGAAGGTTGGTACTAATTTTATGCAGGTCAGGTTATTCAGTAATTCGTCAAAGATCTGTAAAAAGTCCATTAGAATTTAAGTCTAGTCATTTATTTAGATTTACTGTATTTTTTCTACTGAAGAAATGTGCCATTTTACTTGCAAAAATTAATATGTTACTTTTAAAGTGTGATTTATGATACAAAATAACAACTTTCAAGAAAACCCCTGACTGTTAATGTATTGCTTGGATTCAAAGCATAAAATGCATTCAAAATTTAAAATTTGTAAGCAAAAGATTCTGTTTTTAGTTAGAAAAATCTGCGATTTATCAGTTGTTTTAATTTATAAAAGTGGAAGTATTTTCAAAATAGGTGTTGAGATTTCCAAGAATTATTTTTATTGCCACATAATCTCTTCCTCATTATGTCAGTGATCACAGGTTTTGATCTTAAAATTATTCTTAAACTCATTCTATTGTTGCTATAGTCAGCAGTCATTTAGAGTTCTGTTGTTATGGTCAAGGGTCATTTTAAAAAATCCTGTTGACTTTATTTAGTCAGGCAAAACAGTGACAACAAAGCTATTACTTTTCTCAGCATGAGAAATCATTGGCTCATCCAATCACTAGGAGGTCATTTCTTTGAACAGTTCTAATCATGGCAAAGGTCATTCAGTATGAAAGGCAAGAAGCCCTGGAGGGTCAGTCACTGTATTGGTGATAATACAATTGTCTGCAGACACAGCCTGTTGAGACACACCATTATTAGTAGCATAACTTTCCAAACCATCCACAGTGTCCACTTCATGCTGCTGTTCTGCCAATTGCTGCAAAAAGAAATAAGAATGTTTGTTCTAATTTGCAAAAACAGAAAAAAGAAAATTTTGTACATGCATTTCATTACCTATTTTAATGAAGAATATTATAACCAAATTACACACACAAATATCTTTAAATATGTGCTAAACAACATTATGCTTGTATTTACTACTTTTCACACCAATTTGGAAAATAAGATCATTCAATCACCAAAAACAGAATACAAACAAAAACGTAACCAACCGATGTCTTTAGGGTAAAAAGAATTTATATTTTATAAAAAAAACTAGGGGTGTTGGGGGAGGGGAAGGTTATAAAATACGCTTAAATATATTTTAATCCATGCAGGTTTTATATTTATTATTACAAAGTCAATTTTCTATTGAATAGTACTGATTTCCAAAGATTTCAAGCAAAAAGAAAAATGACTTGGGTGTCATCAGCTAAAATTGAAATAAAAACATTTAGCACTTCAGCCACATTCCATATTGTTTGAGCTATCGACAGATGGATGAGAAAGATTTAAATTTTACTTTTCTAAATTTTTGAGATGAGGATTGCTTATTCATATGATTTGGATTCATCAGACTTTCATGTTTCGCTTGATATAACCTCAGACCTTCTTCAAGTGTATCTTGTCGAACTTGAAAATGTTTCTGTTGAACTCAGGAATCTGGACGCAATTTTGAACAAAACTCTTTATTTACTTCACGGGGGTAGCATGCTCTCGTTCTGTCAGCCATGATAGGATAGAGGTCCTAATTATTTTGCAATTGTATTTTTCGGTTGTCCTCATTGAGACTTGAACCTTCAATCATCAGGAGAATATCACTTTTATAATTTTTTTTTTTTTGCAGCAAGTACCCATGGCGCAGTAGTTAGAGTATTTGAAAAACTGACTCTTTGCATTTTTTTAAAAATTTTAATAATAAACATTTAACTGTTTAAATTTTAAATGAATAAATTTTTAAAAATTACACGTTTTATTTATTTAAATAATACTTGGCTTTACAATCATTTTTACAGTAATAAGAGAATATGCATTAAGAACATTCAAGCTGCTATAATTGTCCATAAATCAATGAAGAGAAGACATGCTTTATTTAAAAAATAGCTAACAATAACAATTGTATTTCTTTAACTAAAAATTCATTTATTCTTTCAAGAAAAATATTATTATTTATATATTATACAGAGAAATAAAAAAAAGGAAACAATTTCCATGGTCCTGCTAGTGCATATATATATATATATATTATATGCATGCAATGTAGAAGACTATTATAACAATACAGAAAAAAAACTTCATGAACTAAAAGGAACAACAAATACCAAAAAAAAGATTTTTTTTTAAAGATATTTCGTAAATCATAGTAAAAGTAAATGCATTCACACACACACAAAAAAATACAATTAACCTAAAATCGAGCAAAAAAAGTGTATTCTTATTTATTCATTAAACCTCTTTGAGAATTTTTTAATTAAATCTTTAATTCCATTTTATCTGTTAACCTCCATATCAGATTTCTAATTCTCAAGTGTATGATTGGGGGTGGGAACGATATGTTTCCCTGGCAGAAAAAAAAAAAAAATAATCAGTATAACCAAACCGAATTTGTTAACAAAATCAGTGATGCATATAAGTTTTTCATGCAGTCTGCCTTAAAAGGCAGAGATGGTGATTACAATGGCGACCATGGAAACTTCAATGAAGTCTTAAATAAAGTATCTTAAACTGTGCAACACTAGACTAATTCAGCCGATGCTCATTTAATTTTGCTATGCTATAAGTATGAATACAATGTACAGTGATGATGATATGCTTTTAAGGTAACACATCGCTTGATATGCCCCATGCCTCATACATAGATAATGCCACCAATAAAAATAAAGTTGTGATTTTTATAAAGTACTAACCTTCAAATGGTATGTGTCAAAATTAGAGCCCAATCAGATTATAAGTTCACAAATCACAGTTTAAGTGAATTTATTGTTGCAAATTTTCAAAACAATGAAAAAAATATGAATTTGGTGCATGTGATAAAGCATTGCTTTTTAATGGAAAAAATACTGTTTAAGCAAAACCATGAAATACTGTTTAAGCAAAACCATGGCTTGATAAGTGTTATGAAATACTGTTTAAGCAAAACCATGAAATACTGTTTAAGCAAAACCATGGCT
The DNA here is from genome assembly GCF_053919585.1 of Euprymna scolopes. NCBI lineage: Eukaryota > Metazoa > Mollusca > Cephalopoda > Sepiida > Sepiolidae > Euprymna > Euprymna scolopes. Next base: position 111,350,439 of record NC_136500.1, read on the forward strand.
TGATAAGTGTTATGAAATACTGTTTAAGCAAAACCATGAAATACTGTTTAAGCAAAACCATGGCTTGATAAGTGTTATGAAATACTGTTTAAGCAAAACCATGGCTTGATAAGTGTTATGAAATACTGTTTAAGCAAAACCATGGCTTGATAAGTGTTATGAAATACTGTTTAAGCAAAACCATGGCTTGATAAGTGTTATGAAATACTGTTTAAGCAAAACCATGGCTTGATAAGTGTTATTAATCAGAAACAAAGGCTAAAAGATGGTATGCAAACTTTAAATGCAGTTGTACAGACACAAATGATGCTGGGAGTTGTCCCCAAGCAACATTAAAAAAAGTTCACAACAATCATAAATTGAAATCGTATGAAATAGTAGAGATGTTGAATATTTAGAAGTTTACATGAACGTTTGTTAATAAGAAAGCTATGTTCAGAGTGAATGCTGTATTTGCACACAGTAGATCAAAAACAATAACACATTGACATTTCAAACATTGTTTGCAACTGTATCAATGGAACAAAAAAGATTTTGCATCAATACGAAGCAATGGATAAAACATGGATTCATTATTTCACTCCAAAATCAAATTGTCAGTCAACTAAGTGGACAGTAGCAGGTGAAAGCCATTCAAAGCAATCAAAAATGCAAACATTAGTAGGCAAATTTTGGCCCTCACATTTTTGGGATGTTTATCAATTACCTTGAGAAAAAAAACCCATCAATAGAAAATATTGTGTAGTATTGTGTTTGAAGATAAAAATTGCCAAAAACTAATGAAGAAAATGCACTGTGTCATTTATCGATCACAACAATTGCAAAACTACACGCATTGCACTTTGAATTGCTTCTGCGTTGACCTTATCCTTCAAATATGCCTCCAATGACTACTAGCTGCTTTTAAACCTCAAAAGGCATCTTTCAAGGTCATAGACTAACCATTCTACAAAAAAGCATAAAATTCTTAGAGAAACTTTAGAATCAGTGTATTACTCTAGAAAGAAACTATGTTGATGAATAAAGTTGAATTTTGCTTAAAAATTGTTTTATTAGTTTGCCATGGAATTTATTGAATGTTGTGTTAAGTTAATCCCCAAAAGGCACAGATTATTTGAAAGAACCACTAAAAATTCCAATGGAATCCCAAATAAAGTTTCATAATAAAATATAGTGTTAAACCCTAGGACCTTAGATGACTAAGGGTTTTTTTTTGTTTTTTTTAACTACCTCCCAAAAAGACATTTTTAAAAATTTTTATTATCAATTTAAAAATAAATTCTTTTTAAAGAAAACAATTTGTTTGTTACCTGCAGAGCTTGCAACTGTGAAGGATCCGTGACCACAAACACATGTTGGTTGTGATCCCCAAGGCTGATATGAGCTACCCCATGCTGGTGGATGGTGGTTTGCGCCTGGTGGGAAGGGATTGTTTGTAAGGCGACCATTGTGTTGTCATCGGTCACCACATTTACACGTTCAGTTCCAGACATCATTGTGATCTGCACAAAGGAAATATAATTCAAAAGTTTTACAACATGGCAACAGAGCACGTTTTTTTATTTATTACTTACTGACATTTGGTTATTTTTAATTATGATCCAAATATATACTTGTCAAATATAATTTGGATTTTTGTCCTATAACATAGCAACCATGATTTTCTGCAATATAACGTATTCATAGAATAGTCAGTGGATAAGTTCTGCATTTATGGTCAATTTTTCTTTTTTAGTGTAGTGAGTTCTTTGATAATCTATTACAGACAGAGAAATAAATAAAATTAAAAATAAAACAAAATGTTTAGTTCAATTGTAGCATAGAAATTGTTAGAATATTTCTCTTACTTCCCTTGTTTTCAACATAAATTAATAAATGAATATGTAGGAGCCATTTCTTCAACAAATGGTGAAGTCAAAATGCCATATTTCTTGTCTTAATTCAACTTTACACACCATCTTTTTTTTATATATTGTCTATGTATATGTGGTATCACTTGCAATGTTAACTAATTTGCATATTATTTTAAAAAAGAAAAGACATTTTATTACTTAACCATTATTTGTTACTTTTTTTTAATTCAATGATTGTTTGTATCTCAATATAACAAATAGTTCTTATTAGACATTTATTAGTTAACCATTATTTGTCATTTTTTTTTAATTCAATGATTGTTTGGATCTCAATATAACAAATAGTTCTTATTAGACATTTATTAGTTAACCATTATTTGTTATTTTTTTTTTAATTCAATGATTGTTTGGATCTCAATATAACAAATAGTTCTTATTAGACATTTATTAGTTAACCATCATTTGTTATTTTTTTTAAATTCAATGATTGTTTGGATCTCAATATAACAAATAGTTCTTATTAGACATTTATTAGTTAACCATTATTTGTTATTTTTTTTTAATTTAATGATTGTTTGGATCTCAATATAACAAATAGTTCTTATTAGACATTTATTAGTTAACCATTATTTGTTTTTTTTTGTTTTTAATTCAATGATTGTTTGGATCTCAATATAACAAATAGTTCTTATTAGACATTTATTAGTTAACCATAATTTGTTGTTTTTTTTAATTCAATGATTGTTTGTCTAATAAGAACTATTTGTTATATTGAGATCCAAACAATCATTGAATTAAAAAAAAATAACAAATAATGGTTAACTAATAAATGTCTAATAAGAACTATTTGTTATATTGAGATCCAAACAATCATTGAATTAAAAACAAAAAAAAACAAATAATGGTTAACTAATAAAATGTCTAATAAGAACTATTTGTTATATTGAGATCCAAACAATCATTGAATTAAAAAAAAAATAACAAATAATGGTTAACTAATAAATGTCTAATAAGAACTATTTGTTATATTGAGATCCAAACAATCATTGAATTAAAAAAAAAACAAATTATGGTTAACTAATAAATGTCTAATAAAAACTATTTGTTATATTGAGATCAAAACAATCATTGAATTAAAAAAAAAATAACAAATAATGGTTAACTAATAAATGTCTAATAAGAACTATTTGTTATATTGAGATCCAAACAATCATTGAATTAAAAACAAAAAAAACAAATAATGGTTAACTAATAAAATGTCTAATAAGAACTATTTATATTGAGATCCAAACAATCATTGAATTAAAAAAAAAATAACAAATAATGGTTTACTAATAAATGTCTAATAAGAACTATTTGTTATATTGAGATCCAAACAATCATTGAATTAAAAAAAAAATAACAAATAATGGTTAACTAATAAAATGTCTAATAAGAACTATTTGCTAAATTGAGATCCAAACAATCATTGAATTAAAAAAACAAAAACAAATTATGGTTAACTAATAAATGTCTAATAAGAACTATTTGTTATATTGAGATCCAAACAATCATTGAATTAAAAAAAACAAAACAAATTATGGTTAACTAATAAATGTCTAATAAGAACTATTTGTTATATTGAGATCCAAACAATCATTGAATTAAAAAAAACAAAACAAATTATGGTTAACTAATAAATGTCTAATAAGAACTATTTGTTATATTGAGATCCAAACAATCATTGAATTAAAAAAAAAACAAATAATGGTTAACTAATAAAATGTCTAATAAGAACTATTTGTTATATTGAGATCCAAACAATCATTGAATTAAAAAAAAATAACAAATTATGGTTAACTAATAAAATGTCTAATAAGAACTATTTGTTATATTGAGATCCAAACAATCATTGAATTAAAAAAAAATAACAAATTATGGTTAACTAATAAATGTCTAATAAGAACTATTTGTTATATTGAGATCCAAACAATCATTGAATTAAAAAAAAAACAAATAATGGTTAACTAATAAAATGTCTAATAAGAACTATTTGTTATATTGAGATCCAAACAATCATTGAATTAAAAAAAAAAATAACAAATAATGCTTAACTAATAAATGTCTAATAAGAACTATTTGTTAAATTGAGATCCAAACAATCATTGAATTAAAAAAACAAAACAAATTATGGTTAACTAATAAATGTCTAATAAGAACTATTTGTTATATTGAGATTTTTTTTTTTTTTTTACAAGGGTGTCACCACTTATCAAGGCCCAGAGGCCACTCGAGGATAAGGGTTAATAGGTATACATTAGTCATTGTAATTTTAGCATAGTAAACAGTGGGAATTTTGTAACTTGGATTACTTAGGGGGACGATTCAATTAGAACTTGATCACATTGGACATTTTCTTTTTTTTTTTTTTTCATGGGTATCAACTCATTATCAAGGCCAAGAGGCCACTCAAGGATAAGGGTTAAAGAGTGTACAGTAGAAATTGGACAATATAATAATCATTAGTAATGAAAATTTGGTAAATTTGATAACTTATATGGAACGGCTCATCAAGAACTTATTTACGTTAGACTTGAACACAACCATATTGTAGTCAGCCGGAAAGCAGGAAAACGGAAGACAATTCCACAGGCGTGCAGTTCTAATAAAAAAGCTTTGTTCATGGAATCTACGTTTAGGTTTAGGCACAGATAAAGAGTGGGGGGAATTATTGATAGTGTTTACAGCTAGACGAGTGTTTCTTGTGAAAGTTTGGCGAGGGGGGACCATAGATTGAAGCTCAGTCGAACACTTTCCATGAAAATAACGATACATCAGAGACAAACTCGCAACATCTCTTCTGTGAGATAGAGGTTGCAAGGAAGAGAAAAGGACATCTCCTACGAGGCTACGAAGTCTATTTTGAACTCTATCAAGGCAGGACAAGTCCTTTCTAGCAGCTCCTGCCCAGATGTGGCAACAGTATTCCATCCTTGGACGTACCTGGCTCTTATATAGATAGAGAATTGCATCAGCAGTGAGATATCTACTGGATCGATAGAAAGATCCCACCATTTTTCCAGCGGCCTTGGCAACAGATTTGATGTACGTGTTCCATTTAAGATCAGGAGTAATGGTCAAGCCCAGAAGCTTGTCAAAACTTGAGGCCTCCTGAAGACGAGAGCCATTCATTTCAATTGATGCCAGATGTGGATCAGAATGTTGATGATGTAAAGAGAGAAGCTTGGTTTTAGATGCATTAAAAGTAACCAGCCACTCCTTTCCCCATTGTACTACATGCTCAAGATCAGAGGAGAGAGAATTGGAGAGAACTTGGTCGTTTACTGTCTTAGATGTGCTACCATAAATGGTAGTGTCCAAACAATCATTGAATTAAAAAAAAAATAACAAATAATGGTTAACTAATAAAATGTCTAATAAGAACTATTTGTTATATTGAGATCCAAACAATCATTGAATTAAAAAAAACAAACAAATAATGGTTAACTAATAAATGTCTAATAAGAACTATTTGTTAGATTAAGATCCAAACAATCATTGAATTAAAAAAAAATAACAAATAATGGTTAACTAATAAATGTCTAATAAAAACTATTTGTTATATTGAGATCCAAACAATCATTGAATTAAAAAGAAAATAACAAATAATGGTTAACTAATAAATGTCTAATAAGAACTATTTGTTATATTGAGATCCAAACAATCATTGAATTAAAAAAAAAAATAACAAATAATGGTTAACTAATAAATGTCTAATAAGAACTATTTGTTAGATTAGCATTTCTGTTCACACATTCCTGTCTTTAGAGCAATCAACTTGATTTTCAACAAGTTGTGATCTATTTCTAAATTGCAAGTGAAAAGGTAAAATGATTTTCCTTTTTCTTTCTTTATACTGTATTTAAAAGATAAATAAATTTAAAATTACTACAATGTTAATCTATCTATATGAATAAATGAAAAAGATATCGTTTTGTGTTCATAAAACAGTAATGAAATGTTTTTTTTTATTTCAAATTAATGTTTTAAGTAACAAACTTTGTGACGTGATAGCAAGTTTTTGGATAAAATTCATTGTTGAATTTAAATTGTATTGTCTTGAAATAAAATTAAATTATGATAGCAAATTTGAATTCTTATGTTTGCAATGTATAACTTTAACTCAATGAAATTTGTGTCCAACTAATTAAATAAAATTAATTGCTTTGTAAATTTTTTGTTGTTGTATTGCCCAGGATACTTTAATTTTTTTGTAATAAGATTTTGGACATTACATTTCATTAGTATTGGTATCGTTTGATTATTAAATAATTAAACTAAATTTTTATAAAAACAATTTGAAATGCTTAAAATGTAAAAACAAAAAAAAAAAAAATAGCAGGAAGGAATATTTTTTAATTATTGTTCTTTCCCTCTTCCACTTCATTACAATGAAATCCTTGTACATATATAAATTATGAATAATAAATTTTTATGTATATTAGGAATAATGAATTTTTATGTGTATTATTAATAATAATTTTTTATGTATATTATTAATAATAAATTTTTATGAATATTATTAATAATAAATTTTTATGTATATTATTAATAATAAATTTTTATATAAATTATGAATAATAAATTTTTATGTATATTAGGAAAAATGAATTTTTATGTGTATTATTAAAAATAATTTTTTATGTATATTATTAATAATAAATTTTTATGTATATTATTAATAATCAATTTTTATGTATATTATTAATAATCAATTTTTATGAATATTATTAATAATAAATTTTTATGTATATTATTAATAATAAATTTTTATATAAATTATGAATAATAAATTTTTATGTATATTAGGAAAAATGAATTTTTATGTGTATTATTAAAAATAATTTTTTATGTATATTATTAATAATAAATTTTTATGTATATTATTAATAATCAATTTTTATGTATATTATTAATAATCAATTTTTATGTATATTATTAATAATCAATTTTTATGTATATTATTAATAATCAATTTTTATGTATATTATTAATAATCAATTTTTATGTATATTATTAATAATCAATTTTTATGTATATTATTAATAATCAATTTTTATGTATATTATTAATAATCAATTTTTATGTATATTATTAATAATCAATTTTTATGTATATTATTAATAATCAATTTTTATGTATATTATTAATAATCAATTTTTATGTATATTATTAATAATCAATTTTTATGTATATTATTAATAATCAATTTTTATGTATATTATTAATAATCAATTTTTATGTATATTATTAATAATCAATTTTTATGTATATTATTAATAATCAATTTTTATGTATATTATTAATAATCAATTTTTATGTATATTATTAATAATCAATTTTTATGTATATTATTAATAATCAATTTTTATGTATATTATTAATAATCAATTTTTATGTATATTATTAATAATCAATTTTTATGTATATTATTAATAATCAATTTTTATGTATATTATTAATAATCAATTTTTATGTATATTATTAATAATCAATTTTTATGTATATTATTAATAATCAATTTTTATGTATATTATTAATAATCAATTTTTATGTATATTATTAATAATCAATTTTTATGTATATTATTAATAATCAATTTTTATGTATATTATTAATAATCAATTTTTATGTATATTATTAATAATCAATTTTTATGTATATTATTAATAATCAATTTTTATGTATATTATTAATAATCAATTTTTATGTATATTATTAATAATCAATTTTTATGTATATTATTAATAATCAATTTTTATGTATATTATTAATAATCAATTTTTATGTATATTATTAATAATCAATTTTTATGTATATTATTAATAATCAATTTTTATGTATATTATTAATAATCAATTTTTATGTATATTATTAATAATCAATTTTTATGTATATTATTAATAATCAATTTTTATGTATATTATTAATAATCAATTTTTATGTATATTATTAATAATCAATTTTTATGTATATTATTAATAATCAATTTTTATGTATATTATTAATAATAAATTTTTATGTATATTAGGAATAATAAATTTTTATGTATATTATCAATAATAAATTTTTATGTATATTATCAATAATAAATTTTTATGTCTATTATCAATAAATTTTTATGTATATTATTAATAATAAATTTTTCAATCAATTTCGGGATATCTAAAGTAGGATGGCTTTTAATGAAAATATTGTATTGTTGTAACGGAGATGATTCTAGTGTAGAGTAGGATAGACAGATTTCATTATTTGTTATAAAGGATTACCAACAACGTTCTTTTCCCCACATTTTTGATGGCCTTGTGCCTAATTTGTTGCAAATGTAAACTTTGTACATTTTCTGCACATTATTATTTTAAAGTGTTATATCTTCTGTCCTTGGTTGAAGGAAGGGACATCCTTCCTGGCTGCAGGGTGTAGTGGAAGTATGGAGAAAAATAAGAAAAAAGAGGGAGGGGGTTAGACAGTGGTGGGGAAGAACAGAGAGACGAGGAAGGGGGTTAAAAAAAAAAAAAAAAGAGTAGTTTTCAAAGAAAAATGCTACACACACTTTGTAATTCTATTTATTTTTTTTATTTATGCTCGGGACACTGCCAGGCAGTTATGCTAAATAAGGGATGAAATAATACCTGTTGACCCTCCGATGTGTAGCACACTTGTCCACTATCTGATGTATTGATTACTAATGTGCCTTCTCCATCTTCTTGGAGGTTTGGGGTGTTTGCACTTGTAAGATTATAATGAAGACGAGGTTTCTTTTTTGAAGACTCTGCACACTCCTCGACAACTGTGTATGAAATATCTAAAATAAAACAGACCGATAAAATGAGAGTAGGAAAATGTCATGGATATTTATACAGGACGATACACAGGAAAGATGGAAAACTATGCAGCAGTTGAAGAAGTACGAAGCAAACAACATGACATTTTCTTTTTCACATAAAAATAAAAGGTTGACCACATTAGCAAGGGAAACAACTCTTTATCTACATTAAGAACTAAAAAAAAAAAAAAAAAAATATTGTTTCATTTCAAACTATTGCCATCAATGCTTATATTTCAACTACATTTGACTGATGTAGCATCCAACTTTCTCAGGGTGTGGTTGTAACCTAAATGCTCAACTTTTGGCCCCTGAAATTTAAAAAGATCAGACTCCAACCTAAAAATCTTCTTCCACAATTAATAATAGGATTATACTAAGAATATAATTCCAAATTACTTGAGACTTTTATCCAATAATGGCTGACAAAATGAGAGCAGCCATACGTGGATTAAATTAAGATTTCCATTCAAAATTCTGTACAGATTCCCGAGTTCAACAAGATACACCTAAAGAAGGTTGTGGGTTACAGCAACTTATTCATTCTAACAATAACATTCGAGATGAGAACAGAAATCTGAATAATCCAAATAATTCAAACTATTAATAATTACACATACTTATAGACATACTTGTGAATGTTTGTATTATTTTGATTAATCGGACAATCATTCTCATCTTGAGTGTTATTAGCACAATGTTTCTGTCACTATACCTTGCAACCTTCTTCGGGTGTTGAATACATGTTTCCTTTTCTCTACTAAGGAAAACAGGGGTTAGCTCTGCATTGCAAGAATTCAAACCGTGGGCTTGAGGGTGAGGCCGTAGATCATAAAGAAAGTTCAATCTTCAGGCATCACTAAGATATATTTTTTTAGGGTTTTCCTACGACTCAGTTTTTCGGGATATCTATGCTAATTGTTAATATTAGGGGGAAAAAGTTTTATGAAACAGAGGATCGTGTATTTTTATTTAAAAAAAAAAACACCATGCAAGGAAGTCTTGTGAAGTGTTGGCTCATAACCACTTACACTGTTTATTTTGTGTTGAATTTTTTTTTTAATTCATAAATTGTGACATATCTGTTAAGACATTCTTTTTGCATAATTGAAAATAATTAGTCTTTTTACTTCTATATTATCTTTATTATATTATAAACTTGTATTTTCAGCATTTACATGCATTTGTGGTGTATATATGGGTAAAAGGAAGAGCACCACTTTTATTGGAGCTGGAATACACCACATTCAAAGCCTTATAGCCGACTTTCTTTGCTTTTGTAGGGAGGCAAGTAAATTGAGACAATTGTATCATTGCATTAGCAGTGTGATGATAGCACACTTCAAATGTCAGCCTCATATCAGAGAGCCACTTTGTTTATAAAAACATTAATGACCAAAGTGATTGAGGTTAGGACAAAGGTCAGATGAACTGTTGGTTCATCCAACATTAATCAGTGATTTAGCTTTTCTCTCTCCCTGTCTATTTTTGATCTGTATTCTTATCTTTTTCTTTCTCTTGAAGATATTTTACCTTCTCTCTCTTTTGTCAGAGCAAGGGAGAATTTAGCAGTTTGTTATTTCTTCTCACACAAAACAGATCATGCTGAGGTTCAGCTTGCTGAGTCTGAAAGTTTTACATGCTTTTCAGAAAGACGAAATTAAATACATTTCTTTTATATAAAAAAAATTGGTTGTCTGCTTCTTTATTACAAGTGTTCAATGGTCACAGCTCAGGTCATTAATTTCCTCTAGAGAATAAATGATGCAAGAATTAATAATGCTAAAAACTCATTAAACACACAATGGTTGAATCACTCATTCAGATGGCACAAGGCTATTGAATTCAAGAATCTGGAACAGTGTGAGTTTGAACTAGGGAATGTAATTATCATACCTCTCGGGAGCCAGGATAAGAGGCAATTTAGAGATGGCCCTACGGCACAGACACATTAAGATATGCTCCCTAGCCAACAATAGTGTTACATACAAACACACATATGTAAATTAGGTGAAGATGTTTTAGAATCATTCACTAAATGCTATTAGCACCATATAGAAATATTACAGAGTGGTTGAATCAACATATAGTGTAAAAGTGAGAAAAATGCAGATATCTAAGAGAAAGAGATGAATGATTTATTTGGTTAATTATAAATTACAGCTAATTAAGAACAATTAAAACAGAATTATTTTTCGAACATAACTCAATGCTAAAACTAAAATATATTTAAAAGTGTATTTTGTGTCATTAAAGTACATGAGAAAAAGGCCTTAGGGAAATAATGTTCATTAAGTCACATTTAGTTGGTAATAGATTATTTATAGCATTTTGATTTAAAAGGAAGAGTGTGTGGCTTTTAGAAATTGACTTCTAAACTAACCTTTCCATGACTAGGTTTTATTTAGCCATCTCTTTTTTAAGTTTATCCTTATCATTTGCTCCTATGTTTTCCTTGGCCTTCCCTTGTAAACTGACCCTGCTATCTCAACTGTTCTATATCTACGAATCCAAGCATTCTCATATATTTATTCAATGTGACCATATCAACAAAATCGCCTGTCCTGCACAGAAATAAAATTGAAATACTACCTGTGTCTTAGGAGGTTAAAAATTTTAACACTATTTTGGTAGGATGTTGAATTAGCAGGGACATTTTTTTTAATAACTAGTGGGCTAAGTTGTTCCATATGAAAGTGTGGATATTTAATTGATCATTTGGGTCACATTAAGATTGAAGATATTTGAAAATGAGTTAGTTGCAGCTTATAAGTTAGAAATGGGGGGGACTTTATGTAGTTTAGTAGAATAAATAGGGGCGTGTAGCCTCATTGTAGCCAGAATAAAAACTCCTAATGAGGGAAATTGATCGAATCAGTTAAGCTAAAATAAAGTAGGTTTTATATTAAATTGTTCCGTGTGTGAGAATTATTCCAGCTACTGGTCATCAACCACAGACTACAAGGTAAAATGAGAGGCTGGACATGGGTTTTATCAAGAGGCTAGACAATACATTTATTACTAATAATAATAATTAGCAGGACATGTGAAAATTCCACAGTGGCACCTTCATATGTAATATATTGCAGCTTGCTGCTGGGCATTCTGTGGACATTCAGCAAGAATGGAGATCCCGCAATATTATTGTAGCCCTTTTGTTAAAACTGTAAAAGTATTTACCTAAGTAATCTGGTTAATGTAGTGTCAGAATATATCTGGTTATTACGGTTTATCTCCATTATCTTTATAGGAGTCTGTGACATATTTTTATTGCATGGATGCCCAGTGCAAATGGAAACCCCACGATATCATTATACCATCTTTAGACAGAACAGATACTACCCTTTGATCCCAGTCAGACAACCAAGAATGGATATTTTAGTTTCACGTATGGTCCAAAAGCAACATCAATTGTTTTTATTTAAATATTTTTTTTACATTGAACCTTTGGTGATCAGGAGATCCTATTTATTAAAAAGGAGAATAGAAGGTGATAATGTGCAACGAACACTAAATTAGCGCATCTATATACGAATAATTTAATGTTCGCGGTATGTTATCACCTATCCTCTTTTTTAAGAAAAAGGATCTCCCAACCAAATAATTTATAATCTGGAAACCATGACACATGTATGTACATTAAAGGTACTACGGTATTAATATATAGCTAACTTGCATATAATCTGCTCTCTAGAGGATCTTTTAAGCTAGTAGTTACAGGAAGTTCTTGTGTTAAGATGAAGAGATGTTTTGAATGATACATCAAAACCTAATTTTCAACATACATAAGAGAAAACATCTAAAGAAGCACCTACATCAGTCATCTGTGCTCATGCAAAGGTAAAATTATAAGCTACATGATCGAAACAACGTTTCTAAGACACAGTATCATGGGGCTGCTTCCTGGCTGATTACAACATTGCAGTTTTCAAGTTCAATGTAAACAAATTCTAGTTGAGCCGTCCTCTTAAATAATCAATTTCTGACCATTTACAACCATCGTTATTAACCCTCTCAATGTTTCACCACCATCCACTTGTCAAACTCAATTAGTCTTTATCTTCAAATAAGCTGCGGACCTTGATAAACAGTTACTTGTTTGAAGAAAAAAATTCTATACATCATTTAATAATTAGGCCATACTCGAATGGCTTCAGGTGTGTGACCAATATTTGTAGGTGTTCCATCCATTTCAGATAATTTTTATAACGTGTAATTTTCACTTTCATAATGATGTTTTGTTTTTTTTTGTTTTTTTTACAAGCACTGGCATTCGAAGTTTCACCTTTTCACCTTTTACGCACGAAAGAAGGTATAATTAAAAGGAAGAGAAACAATACAACACAATGACCAAGGAACTCAAATAGCATACAAGTGGAATATAAACATCAAGTCGGCATCAGTCTAAGACTAAGCTTGTTTCCTTCAATAACTACAAGAAACCTTCTCTACCACCAATAGCAATGGCCAAGAACACATTGCCTGAAAGTACTTCTTTTAGACTCCTCGGCCTAACGTTTACAGGGAATATGAACTGGAATAGATACATTGAGAGCATTGCCAAGGCTGCTGCAAGGAAGGTTGGCTCCCTCTACCGTGCTAGAAAACTACTTACGCCTGCCAGTATCCTATACCTCTATAAGGCAACCATTCGCCCATGTATGGAGTACTGTTGTCACATCTGGGCTGGTGCATCTGCTGCTTGTCTCTCGCTTCTGGACAGGGTTCAAAAAAGAGTCGCCAACCTGATAGGTCCTGAACTGTCATCTAGGCTTCAACCTCTGTCCCATCAACGAGATGTTGCATTCCTCTGCCTGTTCTACAAATACTTTAATGGTGAATGCTCTGACGAACTGCAAACACTTGTACCTCCCCGACGTAACTACCCCCGACAAACCCGGCAAGCTACTAAGTTTCATCCCTTTACAGTAGAGATCCCTAGGTGCAAGAAAGCCTTTTACTCCAATAGTTTCTTCCCCAGAACTGCGGGTCTTTGGAACTCCCTTCCGGGATTCTGCTTTCCCAACTGCAATGATATGCAGAAGTTCAAGTGTAATGTTAACAAACATCTTTCTACTCTTCTCCCTTCATAATGACCCCGCTAATTAATTCCCTAATAGTAGCCCCCTGCTTCAAAGTGGCACTGTGCCTTGTTTGGGGTGAAAATTGAATAAAAAAAAAAAAAAAAAAAAAAAAAAAGTCTGTCTTCTGTCGTGCTCAACAAATTAGTTCTCATGGAAAATTTCCATTTATACTACAAATGTCAAAATCAAAATATAAACCATGTTGTAATGATGAAATATAGGCTGTCGGGTTAGTCGTTGCCTGTATAAATATAAAATGTCATTAAATAAAACAGCTTGCATTTAACTTACCTAACGGTTTATCAGAATGATAAGAAGCGTCTCCATCTGGTGTGACCTCATCTTCCCCATGAGCTGTCCGCTTGTGCATTGCTAATGTGGATGTCTGTCGGTAGGTCTTGCCACAATGATTGCACACATAAGGTTTGGAATGTGTGTGCACCACGTGATGTTTGTAAAGGTTCGAATATTCTGTGAACCGTTTGCCACAATCTTGTACTGTACATACATAAGGTTTCTCTCCTGAAATGTATACAAGGGAATTAAACTCATAAATGACATGGAAATAGAATTCTTTCAGGATTTAAGCTTCCATTGGAATTTTGGCAAAAAAAAAAAAAAAAAAAAAAAATCCATGTGAAAAAGACTTTAAAAAATGAAAGGAAAAAAATGATTAAAATAAAGAAATGAATAAGTTAGAGAATGAATAAACTAAAAAATAAAAAAAAATTAATCAATAAAATTTAGTAAAAAATTGGATGAATAAAAAAATAACAAACGAATTAAAAAATGAATCATGTTTAAAAATAACAAATAAAAGGAAAAAATCGAAAAGAAAAAACATTGAAAAATGCCAAATTCTATTTCAAGTTTAAATTTTTGCATTTTAAATGGTTTCATTATAGTTGTAAATCAAGTATCAAAGCTAACAGAGAAAACAATAGGAAAAATTCTAACAAGTATAGGAAAGACGGTTTACTAAACAAGTAACAATTGCTAGAATGAGCTAGAATGTCTTGCAAGATTGTTCTTTTTAAGTAATAGAAAATTCCATCATAGTTATTTACACACTAGATGATAATTATCATTTACATTTAACACAAATAAAAAAAAAAAATTGACATGTTCAGATTAAGAACAGAAATCAAAATATTGAATTTCAATTATAACCAATGTTCCTATTTACAATGCCTCCCCACGGGGCAGAGTAAAGATAAAGATAGACACCAGGGTCGTTTTTAACGTGGAGAAAAGGAACAAAAATTAAAATTGTCTCAGTCGTAAAGGATTTCTCCTCCACTAACAGAGAACAAGAAACTGAAATGCAGCATCTGAAGAACAGATACTACACTTTGATCTTGACCCGAAGGCCAAGGAATTGTTATGTTGAAATTAGTAGTATATCAAAAAATTATCGAAAATGATAAAGTAAAAAATTATTAATGAAAAAGTTTTCAAAGTAATAATAAGTTATATATAAATAATAAACAGATTCCAAATAATGAGTTACTTCCCTTGTTTAAGTTACATTTCCAAAAATAATAATGGCGGATCAATGGATCATGAAATCGTGAAAGTACATGTTTTATGTAATGATGCAGCAACATGTTACCAATTACGATATGACAATTAAGTAGATAACATTGGTTTTTAATGCAAAATCAATTTTGCAATTTTCGTTCTTATGTCGAACATGCATTTTAAAATATGAAAAAAATGTAAAAAATAAATGAAAAACATAAACAATGAAAAAATAAAAAATGTAAAAAACAAATGAAAAAAAAAACAAAAAATGAAAAAAATGAAAAGACAAATAATGAAAAGAACAAAAAATGAAAAAAAAAACAAATGAAAATAATAAAATGAAAATAAAAATGAAAAAAGTATAAAAAAAAATTACAAATAAAAAAGAAAAAGAAAATAAAAATGAAAAAATAAATAAAAAACAAGTGAAAAAAAATGAAAAAAATAAAATGAAAAAAATAAAATGAAAAAATAAAAAATGAAAAAAATAAATAAAATGAAAAATAAATAAAATGAAAAATAAATAAAATGAAAAATAAATAAAATGAAAAATAAATAAAATGAAAAATAAATAAAATGAAAAATAAATAAAATGAAAAATAAAATGAAAAATATTAAAAAATGAAAAAAAAAAAATGAAAAAATAAAAAAAAATAAAAAATGAAAAAAAAATAAAAAATGAAAACAGTCAAAAAATGAAATAATGAAAAATGAAGAAATAAATAAGTTAAAAAATGTTTTTGTTAAATAAAAAAAATAAAAATTTTTTTAAGTACCTGTGTGTATGCGTACATGGTTCTTATAATTTGTAGCTGAAGCAAATGCTCTGCTACAACCTATTTCTCGACACACATAAGGTCTTTCTCCAGTGTGTGTTCGAATATGTACTTTACGAATATTAGATGTTGTAAATGATCTTGCACAGCCAACAAACGGACATTTAAATGGACGTTCACCTGTAAAATAAAAATATGCTGTCAGATGACAATAAATAATATTTACAAAATATAAAATGTCTTTTTGTTACTGATATTGAGTTATTCTGAAAATTCGTGACATCCAGCATCAGAGAGTTCAACTCCAAAAGCATACTTTTTTTCATTTGATCACCAACAATTATGCAGTGATCTGATTTGGGCCTACAATCTCCTCGATGAACATTGATATACCTCAGGACCTTTTATTCACTCCTGCACCAGAACTTGGACTACACAGATACATGAAATTATTTCATTGTCAATTTTGATTAAACTAAAGGAGGGCTACTTTTTCAGTCAGAATCCCTGATCTTTGGAATAGACTTCTACATGAAGTAATATATTCACCAACAACGCAACAATTCAAGGTAAATTTCAACAGATATTGGACTAAAAATGATCCAGTAGATGTGCTAGATGTATTTTTAACAAAAAAATCAGCCACAATTAGGTTCTAAAATGTGTTGGTTTAAAAATAGCGGACCCATAATTTGTCAAGTAAACTCAAGGATTATCTCCCTTGTTTGTCATACTAACTTGTTTCCACGTTAAAACATGCAATAAAACTAGATAAGTTGATAAATTTCATTTCCAGTGCAATTATTTTTTCTACTGGATCATTTTTACAATTTATGGAAGGAGGAAAGAGAAAAGGATGTTGACTACATTAAAGATATTTTTTCATTGTTTTATTTAACTTAAAACATGGGCACAACTTTTGTTGCAGCCTGATATTGGACAAAAAAATTTTTTTAAAAAAGATTACCAGTGTGTGTGCGGACATGTTTTTGCAAATCTCCTGATGTTTTAAATGCTTTATCACAGTTCTCTTTTGGACACTTGTAGGGTTTCTCCCCAGTATGAACGCGGATATGACTTTTGAGGCCATAACCCGTGGCAAAGGCCTTTCCACAATTGCAAAACTCACACTTAAAAGGACGATCTCCAGTGTGTGAGCGTTTATGAACCTGCGAAAAAAAAAAAAAGTGAAACTCAATATATTTTATGTATTTCCACATTTGGAAGTTAAAAGGTAAAAAAAAAAGACAATTCTAAATAAAATCCCTCAGATCATATATAAATCTGGTATCCCAGTTTTGTCATCAGCTGAAATTATTATCATCATATTTGGTTAACATGTTTTACATTATGTAAAATTATGTTTTAAATGCTGGCAATTATAAGCTAGAGAAGAACAAGAGGTGAACAAACGTACCACCCCCTTCCCACCCATCAGCTATATAACAAAAGAAATGGGTTTAGCATAGCATTATATTTGACATCATCCAAATGTCATGCCTTTCCAAACATAAAAATACATAGAACACACTTTTCGAATTGACTTTATATGAAAACATTTTTGTTTCATTTTCTTTAATGACTGAATCAGGTAATAGAATCTATCTATTATAGCTACTAAAACTTTGTAGATCTTGTTTGCATATTTGTATCTGAGCACAATGTCTCACATCACAAAAGATCACAACTAAAACAGGCATGAAAGACACTGGGGAAATCCTTTATGATATCATCTTCTAAAACAGGCTGAAGATACTGAAAATGATGAAGTAATAAAAGGATGATGTCATCCATTAAATTAAAGAACACAAGATGACACATAATTGGATCACAGGTGGTCTATGTAGATAGTAACTGGTATTCATTCATTCATTCATTTTCTCTCTCTCTCACTCACACACACACACACACACACACACACACACACACACACACACATTAATATTTGAAATTTTTTGCACTACACTATGGTCCATTCACACTTGAATTCCAGATTCTTTCTTTGATTACTATTTTATTAATTGATTGATTTTTTAAATTTTTTATTCTTATTGAAAATGGCTTTTGTTTCACAAAACAAAAGGTTTCTTATATATTTTTTATATTTTCAAATTTATGCCAACTAGCATTTTTTTAGGAATAATTATTTTCTGATGAAAAGACTATCTTTGAAAATTCATGGGTTAAGGATTTTTCTTTACTATAATTTCTTCTTTGAATTTTTGATGGATTAATAAATATCGTAATCTAGTCAATTCTCCCCCCCCCCCCCGTTCACTCTTTCACCTCTTCGTCTAATGATTTCCTAGTAACTCCCTTCCTCCACATTGAATATGCCTTCTTTCCTTTTTCTTCTTTATTTATTTTTTTTCTGCCCTTATTTTGAATTTCTGGAGTATATATTTCACATGACCCTGCCTCCGGCTTCCTTTAAATTTTATAACATTTTATTTTTAAGTACATGCAACTTTTTCTTTTTCTTCATATGAGGACTGGTTTCTTCTGTGGAAAGCAACTATTTTTTTAAGTCAAGGACTAGTGGTTTTAACTGATCATCTGTCCAAAATATTAGCATGTCCAATGTTGTGACCTTGTAAATTTATTTATATTAATAAAAATATATCTTGCTCTTCTTTCATTGAGCACTCTTAATAACCTTGTTAAATTCAATAGTTATCACTCTTTAATACCTATAACCCGGTATATATAACAAATAAATGACAAAAGTCTATATCGCAAATTACAAGATGCTGACCATCTTACCATTTATTCCTTGAAGTATGTTTAACATGCACAATTCTTGACAGCAGCTGTGCAATTGTGAATGTGAAACATACTGAAAGAAATAAATGGTAAGATGGTCAACATCTTCAAATTTGGAATACAGACTTTTGTCATTTATTTATTATATGCTCTGTAATTACTAGGGCTTTGACAACAGCATATTCTTTTCATTGTTTTGATTCTCAGGTATATATCCATTGATATCTTATATGTTTTTATGTAGAGTGATGTGGTTCTAAGTTAATTAATTGTGTCTAACTGTCGGATATATACTTGAGAGTCAAAACAATGAAAAGAATATGCTGTTGTCATATCCCTAGTAATTACATTGAGCTTCATAAATTAAAGAATTGGTATAAATAAAAGGTGAAATATAATTGAAGAAACATATTTCCACACACACACACATCTCTCCTTGGGAGAGATGTTAGTCTAGCAGCACTGATGAGTTGTGATACAATGAAACAATATTGTATGTCGATGATTACAAATATATTTTAAGCCCTACTCTTTGGGTAGAGCACTGTCATAAATAATCTCACCCGCTACTTAATTGGCTGAAAAATGCGAGGCTCGCTGTTTGTTTGTAAATAAGCGGTTTGAGCACTATAAAAGTGGTGGATGAATGTTTGTTTAAAATAGACATTTGACATGGTTATTTGCGGGCACCGCTCCCATGGGTCGATGAGTAGAACTGCCAACTGTCAGCACAATGGTTCTTGGTTCAATCCTTGGCTTGGAAGAGGTGCTAGTCTAGCAGCACTGATGAGTTGTGATACAACGAAACAGTACTGTATGTCGATGACTACAAATATATTTTAAGCCTCTTTGGGTAGAGCACATATATATATTTGTAGTCATTGGCATACAGTACTGTATGTCAATGACTACAAATATATATATACTCGACAAACAATCTAGATCCGGAAAGGGAAGGGGGTCTAGAATACTATTAAAAAACTCTGTGGATCTAGTTATCTTGAAGTATACTGAATGATGTCACAAAGGGATGAAATCGTCCACTAAAACAGAGGTGGAAGACCACAGGAAAATTCTTTATGACATTGAAAATGGATAATATCATTTTGTGACATCATCCATTAAAGAGGAGGTAGAAGATTATACATAACCTGAAGAGTTGTGAGTTGCCTATGCAGACAGTGTGATACTGTTTGCATAGAATTAATATTTCCCCTTATAGAGATAAAAAGGAAAGCCTACAACATTAGTGAATTTTTCAATGTTTCAACCCTTATTTAAGGAACTTCATCTTTGAAAAATCAATCACCCTGATGAAATCCCTTAAATAGGGATAAACATTCAATAAATTATTTGAAAATCTTCTAACAGGATGTCAGATGTTTTTTTTTTTAGGAGGGGGAGGGGGTCTGTGTTATTTTATAAGCAAATTTTCCATGTTTAAAAACTTGCCATTTTTATTAATAACCTTTTTTTTTTTTAAGTTTTCTTTTGGGAACACTGTGTCTGTTTTTTATTAATATTTGATTTTCTTTGAGAGCATTCAAATAAAAAGACAACACTTTTCATTACAAGTTGTGAAATATGCATAAGATGGTAATGATAAAAATATAGATATTCGCTGAAAGAAAAAATTAAAAGTAAACAAAAATTATGATTGTGGACGGACTCCATCTTTTGCCCATTGGAATGCAACTAACCAGTATATCTGCTCTGAAGCCAGAAACGACTTCATTGAGCTTTTTATTTGAAACAATTTGAACAATATTATAAGGAGTACATACTTTAATATATATATATATATATATATTATATTATATATATTATATTATATATAAATAAAGTGAACTCATTTTTCCCCCTCCAACTTTGACCTTAATAGGATTAAAAATCATGACATTACATGCAAATGTAATGTGTACAGACTGTAGCATATTATCTCAGGTTTGCTATAGGCCTATTACCTCTAAAGTTCCAAGAATGGTATATTCCTATATTTTTTCTGGTGAGAGTCCACTGACAAAATCGCTTAGATTCAATGGAAGGTGCAACATCTTTTCTCTCTCCCCATTTACACCGCAGCGCATGCGTTCACAAGGAACACTACGAGGAAACACACTGGTTTGGCATCGTACAAGGTTACTTGTTTGGCATCGTACAATGTGTTTCTTTTTTTTTTTTTGTTTTTTTGTTTATCTTTTTTCCCTGATTTATGCTTTTATCTTTTTCCATAATAAAATAGAAATAAAAATTTTTTTTTAAAAACACGAAAACGCGAATTCTATTATTGTTTTCATTTTGCTTTTTTTTTCGTTAGTATTAGACGCAATCTGCGAGACTAACCGGATTTTACTTCCGGTTTTAATGACTAACCGTGAAATCTAACTATGACCTTTATTTATCAGTACTTTCAACTCAACGTTTATTTTTACACAAAGATTACAACGCAACAATATCGTGAATTCACTTGCATTACACTTAAATTAAAATTAAAACAAATAAATTCATTTAGAATTCGAGAAAACAAAAACATTCATTTAGAATTCGAGTGTGATGTGATTACTGAAACTAAACCAAAACAAACTTCACTGTGGAATTGATATTTAACCTATTTCACTTTTTAGTTAATTCATCACTTTTTTTTTTTTTCTTTTGGCGCTTTCGCCTTAATGATTCGAGTTCGACCCCCACTCCCCCTTCAAACTCTTTTCAAACACATGGGCACCGCCGGACCGTTCGTATTGCATCAGGTTAATTTTTTAATTGTTTTTTTTTTTTAATTTTTTTTTTTTAATCTTTTTAACATTCTTTGTTTTTATAATATTTAAACAGGGTTATGACTTTGCTTTGTTTTCATTTTACCCCCCCCAACCACGCATGACTCTAAAAACCAGGGCAACACCGGGTACCGCCCGCTAGTATATATATAAAATAAAATTTTTTATACAATAACTGTTACTTGTACAGCAGCATTGCTTCCAACAAAGCCTTCATCAGATGATGACTTTGGCTTCAGGCATGGTTTCGGGGTCGAAGCATCATTACCACTAGTCCAGAGTGCCCCAGCAGTATCTCATGATACCACCAGACTTTGTTGGTTTGTTGTCAATCTGTGGAGTTGCCATAGCCACGATGATGCAAATAGAACCTTGTCTTGTATTTTCTTGATTTATTTTTCCTTGTTTGATGAATAAAGACCAAGATTATTCAAGAACGTGGAGGTTGAGTTCACAATAAAGCCTTAACATCCAACTGCAATAGGAAATCTAATAGCTTTCCAGCCATTTTTGACACATTCTTCTCGTAGATCTTCATATCTTTCCAACTTACGCTGGTGTGCCCAGTCAAAACTTTCCTCAAATGTTAGTTCAACGACAAAATCTTTTTTCAAATTAATGAACCAAATGGTGATATCCAGATGCTGATCTGTTAATGTTATTTCAGTTGGAAATATGAGCTGGCACTCTAAGTCGAATGCAAAGCTCCAGTCCATGCAGCCATCAAACTATGATGAGCTCTGCCTATATTTACATAATGATTTTGAACTATTTCTTTTTTTAATTAAATGAATTACTCTACTGGTGATATTTTGAGCTTCATTGGCAGTAAAAATCACTTTGTTTGTGCGCGTGTGTGTGTGTGTGTGTGTGTGTGTGTGTGTGTGTGTGTGTGTGTGCGCGCCAGTTCTTTCCTCATAGGTTCCAAAACGGCTGAGCCTACCTTTTGTCTAATTTCGCACAAAGCTAATTTATGTCTGGTAGTGTTCTTAGATATGTTTTGTACAGAAATTCATCTGATAAGTATCGAAAATCAAAAAATTCAATTTTAAAAATAGCTTTTCTTTTTTAAAAAGAATTTTTACAGGGGAATATTTTATGTTATACCAACAAGGGAGATAATAAAATTTCAGCAAATCATTTCTTCTTAAAAAACAGATTTATTATAATCTGGAGATATAGCTTAGTGATAATAGAGTATTCGACTATAGATCGAATGATCCCCTATTTAAGCCCAGGTGTACCTCACCATTTTATTTTAATTTTTTCTTATTAATGAGTTCAATTTACGATAAAAGAAGAGGTGCCATTTAAAATCGATGCAAATCATTTCTTTATTTGCATATTTTAAAACTAAACATTAATCAGAAGTGACTTTTCCAGGGCATTCATCATCAAGCCCAAATATTAACTGACGTGATATTGTAAACAAACACAGACGGAATTTGAAGAACTACATTATCATTATTATTTTTTTGTGAATTAGTCCGCCAGGCAAATTATTCCTCGTAATATTATAATATTTAATAGAGGATTGATTCTGTAATAATACATATACAATCGCCATAAATTAAAATATCATATTTAAGCATATTGTATGACTGGGCAACGACGGGCTACTAGCTAGTATATATATATAAAAGTGACCTTGTCTGTCCATGTACTCAACAAACTTCTGTCAATGTTTGGTCTACAGACTTAAAACTTGATATACAGAGGATTCAGAGTGGTGGAACAAATTTGATTTGAGTTTTAATCATGAGAAATAGCTGCTAAGGGGTGAAAATATAAAAAAATTGGAACTTGGCAGGCGTAAGTCAACTAAATGTGTATCTTCTACACACATGCAAATATACATTTGTATACTTAACATTATTTTTAAAGGTTTGATATGCATATGGACTTAGCTTAGATTGCAACAAATAATGCTGGAGAGCTATACGTTTTGGTTTCAATTCTAGGTGATAGCACCTAAGTCATTTTTTTTCTTTTTTTTTTTTAACTTTTGACATTATTATATATATATATATATATATATATATATATATATATATATATATATTGTATAATCAATAGAGAATTGCTCTATAAAAATAAATATGAAATCTGCATAAATTAAAATATATTAAAGTGTACTTCACAACTGGATAATGTCGGGCAGCATATTAGTTTTATATATACACTCAGTATACACCATAAACATGTATGGAAATTCAATAGAAAAATAACAGCACTTGTTACTTCTATTTTATCCAAAGAGATGCAAGAAAGATTTCTTAACAAATAGATCAGTTTATAAATTTTAGAATGAAATTAAAGTGGAACAAATAGGGGCAGTGACTGTGACCCAACAGGTCACAGGTTCTACCAATTAACATTATATTAGACTTGACATCATATGTGCATGCTCATCCATGAACAAGTCTGACATAATTCCACCCCACTGGATGTCCTGAAGACATCCATATACATATGTAACCCAAAAAAGGCCATCTATTCCAATTGCACTCATCATCTAGATGCACAAGCACAAACACTACTGGCCTTGACTGGGAAAGTGTTCAGAAGAGATAGAGAAAATTATAGGACTCCAAGTGTAACGATAAAATCACATTATTATATTTTTTTATTACTAATAAGTCATCACTTACCAGGATAAAAACAACTTAAGAATAAGATGGATGGATTGTCAGTTGCATGAACAATATTATGAGAAGATTGAAAATAATGAATGGATGGGACAAAATTTGATTACTTAAGAGAATGACTCGATAAATATTTGTTGACATCAGATTTGAAGACAACTATGTTATAGTCTGCAGAGAAGCAGTACTGTGGCAATGTGTTTCACAGATGAGAAGTTCTTGAAAAGAAACTTTGTTCATGGAAATTCTGTTTGATCTTAAACACAGAGAAAGAAAGCAAATTTCTTGGCAATGGTGGCCCTTTTTGTTTTGGAAAAAGAGGGAGATATGGAAGATAAAGATCATCGGAAATCAGTAAATGTGCATGAGCTGCAAGGTGAAAAGGTCTCGACTTACTTTGAGGTGGTGTTGCGTAGTATATAGACGTCCACAACCTTCATATGTACAACGGTAGGACCTCTCCCCCTGGATAGCAAGAGCCTTCTCTGCGGCCAGCTGATTGGAACTAGAGATCAATGCCTACAAGGAGAAACGGTCAAGTCAGGACTGCAGCAAACAGGTCAACACGCGGCCAAAACTGATTGCAGCACAAGACTAAAACGGGCTCACCTCACGCAATCACTCAAGCCAATCAAATTGGGTTAAAAAGGCCGATATAAAGATTTTATATTCACATTCTCAACTTTTAAATGAAAATTCTAATAAATATTCAAGTAGAATATATATTTAGCATAAACCTTTTTTAAAAAAAACACTTTCAATACAAATGGTAGCTTATTGAGAATCGTTAATGCTTAAAGTAGCATCAGTACAGTGGACCAGTGTGGACTATGAATTCCGAATTTGGTTTCTGTTGGGGCTACAGCATATAATTTCACTAATTGGAAAAGGGATGACTCAATATATCCTCCCTTGAACTATAGATTAAATAATAAAGTCAACTAGACTCCCAAGTAAAGCAACTAGTATATGAAATTTTTGTTTTGTTTTTTACCATATAAAACATCTTTGGGTTATTTAATGCCAATCCAGTCATTTTGGTAAAATAATTTATGTTCACACTTCTTAGTAGCTTCATATATTTATTCATGGTGTTTGGTTTAAGTAGTTATATATCAAATGCAGTTTCATATTATATATCCAGGAGAGGTTCTATTTAACCCTTAGATGGAAGCCTGACAGGCACTACTGCTTCATTCAGGGCAGACTTGGGAGTAGTGGTAAGTAAGACATGACTCCACATTTCCCAAAAGCTCCAAATTAAGACCTCACCAGCAGATGGAGTTTCATGCCATATGCAAGACAATTATAGAAAGAAAACTCCAAAAACATGTACCAACGCTGCAGACTGGCTGTAACAGCTTGTCCCAATACACTTGAAGAAAAAAGGTACAAGAACTCAAATCCTGAAAAGAAAAGAGGAAAGAGTTCATTAGGTTGGTGCAGATCGATTCCGTCCTTTCTGTGATGACAAAAAGGCTATTGCTAGAGGAAGGAATGTTTGGCTGTTAAAACACGAGTGGACAATATTGGGTCGAGTTGTGTTTGGCTGAGCAGATCACATAATAGATTTTGAGAAAGAAATTTTAAAATAGTGGGTTAGTTAGGTTAAAGCTGTTAATGAGAGGCAAAGCTAGCATTCAGGTGGCCATAGAGGATGCTCTTCTTCATCGTCACCTGAATAATAAATTGATTAAAAACAGTAAGGAATGTATAATATTACTCAAAATTTGTCCTGTAATTATTCGTTGAATGGAGTTAATAAATTTATATTTTAAAATATTTTATGTTATTTGTGTCACTTCATCGCATTGCAGATTCTAACTATAAAGATGGAGAGAACAATTCTTCAATATGAATGAAGGGGAACATGTCTCTATTAGCAGCTATTAGTTATTACCTATTGTTGAGATATATGTTGGAAAACAGGAAACAGACAAGGGGTTAGGAAGAGGATCAAAGGATTGATCGTATAGAGTTGTAAAAACCAGAATGACAATGACATCAAATATGACAATGACATCAAATATGGCAAACAGAAAGTGACGGTTGAAAGACCGTTAGTTGTTGTTGGATTATTTTTTCGCTTTAATGGAAATTGCTCCAGACAAGGCATGAAGCCACTTGATGCAAGGAACTAAAAAGAATAAAAAGTGGTTATCGCAAAGACAGAAGATGCTTATTGACCTTAAGTCTTACAAAAGATCAAGGCTATAGATATGAGAAGACAGTCAGCAGGAGGAGACTTCAAGAAGTCTGCAGTTCTTGGAAATAAGCTGAAAAACAAGGTATCAAACAAGGAAAATTGGTGAAGACCAATAGACCAACAAGTCAAACAAGCTGGAACAAAAGAAGCAGGAGATAGATCAGACAAATCTGAAGAACACATGTCATAATATTTATGGATAAAAACAAACTAGCAAATATCAAGTTTGTGAGAGAGAGGTTGCAGTGAAGAAAAAAACGATGAGAACAATCAAATTACAGATATGTTTTTGCACATTGTCAAGAACCCTCAAATGACAACAGTACTCTATGTATGGTTTGATAGTAGATTTGTAGAGATAGAGAAAAACCTCATGTGTGAGAAAGTGTTTGGAGCGATAGAGAATCAACTTTATGAGAAGCAGAAAGAACAATGTTTCGGGTTATGGATAGCCGCCCACATTAAAGAGTCATGATTGCCAACACTTAAATGGCTGATGATGGTA
This sequence comes from Euprymna scolopes, assembly GCF_053919585.1. Lineage (NCBI taxonomy): Eukaryota > Metazoa > Mollusca > Cephalopoda > Sepiida > Sepiolidae > Euprymna > Euprymna scolopes. Next base: position 111,377,437 of record NC_136500.1, read on the forward strand.
ACAATGCTCATTTCAAATGTCTTGATAATACTTCTGTGCCTTCATATGCATATTGGACTCATGCAAAATCGTACATTTGAACCACAAAGAAATTTATCTTTTTGTTACTGTTAATACACATCTCTTGTTAATCCCAAATCTTTCTCATCGCTTTCTCTCAAGTTTTCCTCAGCATTAACCTTCCCATTGACATTGTTACTTCAATTGTTCTACATCTAATAACTCTCCAACTTTCCTGAGAATTCTTGGGTTAAAGTAGAACAGTTGAGGTAGCAGAGTCAGTAGGCCAAGGAAAACTTGGGAAGAAGTGATAATAGATTTGAGAGAAAGAGAATTAAAAAAAACAAAAAAAAAGTACTCGTACAGCTTAATCAATGTTTAAAAATGAAAATAATGAAAATGTTATATTGCACGTACTCGTTATGGAATAAAGTTTTCAAACAAAACAAAAATTACTTAATTTGATCAAGTAATTTTTTTTTTTTTTAACAGAGGAAAATCACATTTTAATGAGATCAATCGTATTGTCACTATTTGCCAATTTCCGAGGACGAGGTGGGGCTGCCTTTAAATGAAAAAGGACAAAATGAAAAAGGGATTAAAAAATAAGTGAAAAAAAACTCAAATATTTATTTATGTATTTTTTCTGCCCATGTTTCAAAATAATCTCATCAAATTTTGACAAACTTTAAGTGGTGATTGGAGTTATCTCCCCTCACACACTCCTCTTCATCTGCGGAAAAACAAGATGGCTACGACAGGAGCTCATTAAAGTTTGATTTTTCTCTGTAAAAAAAAAATACTTGATCAAATTAAGTGATTTTTTGTATGAAAATTTTATTCCATAACGAGTAAGTACAATATAACTTTTTTTTCAATATTTTCATTTTTTAATGTCTTGACAAGTACAAGTACCAAAAAAACTGGCTAGACATCAGTTAGTTTGGAAGTCAATTTCTAAAGATCATTCAACACATGCAGTATATAAAACAGATATTAAACGGAAGACGATGATCTAGTCTTCATTATATGCCTGCAGTTTTCACGTTCTTATTATTGCTAACTACAATTTTTTTTTTTCAATTCAAATGTATGTTTGCAAAACGAGAACTTATATTAAAAACACCTACATCAGAATTTAGACCTGATTTATATGTGTTTAGTTTTAATATGCATTTTGATTATTTTTTTGTTTACATGCATATGTGGACGCAGGAATTTGATTACTATTAAAATGCATTTGATGTTGTCTGGTGTGTGTTCGGTTTAATTTTTATTTATAGACTAGTACGCTGCCGGTTTTCCATGATCATAAAATATGCTTGGGGCTCGTTAAGACATAGTTGACAAATCGATTTTTTAAATATATTGTTTTAAGCAAAATCAATATTATGTACTTAATTGTCATGCCGGAAATAATAACATGTCCAAAAATTACGAAAATTCAGTGAGTAGAACAACTGCTGTTGGGTTTTTAGTAAAAATATTGCAGTCATGACACAAGTAATCTAAAATATTCCTTTCGGAGTTATGTCCCCTGAGTTTAAACTCCTACCCTCTACCTTATAACACCTAAGAAAAATGTGATAAAAATATAAATTTTAACTATAAACAACTTTCTACAAGATGAATTTTCATAATTTTTGGATATATTACTATTTTCGGCATGACAATTAAGTATGTAATATTGTTTTTGCTTAAAACGGCATATTTTAAAAAATTGATCTGCTTAAATATGATATTTTAATTTATGCAGATTTCTTATTAATTATTACAGAGACAATTCTTTATTAATTATTAAACTGTACTCAATATATAGTAGTGGCCACCTAGCATGGCCTGATACACTTAATACACTTATATAATTACATTTTAATGTATGCAGATTTCATATTTATTATTATAGAGCAAATTATCTATTGATTATTATATTGTACCCAATATATAGTAGCAATTTCAAAAGTTTTTAAAATATGATTTGGTTGCAATCAGCTACAATTGAAACTGAAACACGTAGCTCTCCAGTGTTATTTGTTACCATCTGAGCTAAGTTCATATGTTTTTCCCCATTTGTCTCTTGTATAATTGGTTGTTGCCATAGGATCTCATGTGGCTGAGTAGACCAGCCCTTTACAGACAAGCTTGACTTCTGATAACACACACGATGAAATGTGTCTGGAATGTTCAGCACAGCTCACTTCTATAAAACATGTTTCAAGATTGAGTACTCCAGTTGCCTTGCTTCTAATTTTTCATTGCCATCATAAACCTGCTTCTGTCAAAACAATTGCTTCGGAATGATCCTCTTTATTCACCTTCAGATTGTCTTTAACAACATTTTGAAAATGTCTCTTTGGCTTGTATCAAGGATATTTACCATGTGGCACAAGTTTTCCATATAACAGTAGAGACACTGTCATCTCCCAACCTAGCTAAGTGCCCAACCCAAGATATCTGTCTATATATGACACACACACACGCACTTTTATGCTGGAGACACCAACTTGCTGTAGAACAGCGAGGTTTAATGTTAAAGATTACCAATTTACGTTTAAGATCCTTGCAAGAAGCATGTGTGGTCAAACCTTTTAAGGGCATTGATGTGTCAAACGCACGTGGTTCATGTCTCCAAAGAATAATGGAGTATGGTAAACAATTCATACACACCGAGCTTTATTTCGATGATGATTGCTCCATCTAATCAGACGTTTATCTGAACCCTATCAAGCTTTACTTTTCAATTCTTAAAAGTATTTCAGAGTGACGAAAACCTACTTAGAAGAGAGTTTAGCCAAGATATACAAAGAGATCAATTACGCTTAACTTGGTCCCCTTAAGATGTTGGGTTCGACATCCCGGTTTTCTGGTGAAATTTACCTTCATTTTCTTCAGATTGATTGTGAATCCAAAATCAATAAGTAGAAGAGATTCGTTATCCTCTTCAGTGTAAAAAATGTAATTTGCATAGTTAGTGCAGATGAACTTCCACATAAGGGTTTGGAAAATATCGAACTTTGCATTAAAATGAATGAGGTTGAAGATCTTGCCAGTGGTTTGAAAACATAAAAACACTAACATTAAAGCAGAGGAGGGGGGTCATCAGAGAACAATATATTTATAAAGTCTTGGGTGAATTTATCCAGAAAATACTTCTTCTAATGGAAGGTTTTGGTGTATTTTGGCTAGTTCCATAGCAGGCTTGTATTTTGTTTCTGTCTTGTTTGTAAGACAGTCTTGTTCAAAATGTTTGGCCAGTTTCATGATGGAGGTTGTTCTATTGGCTCTTATTTTGTGATGGTCATGTACCATCATGAGGTTTGAATTCTGGGAGTTAATCAGATATTCCTCAATGCTCATAATAGTGATGCTATGTTGATGGTCAATTTCTGAGAGACCCATACCTCCTACTCCTCTGGCCAGATACAGCTTAGGCAGACACTGGTTTCTGTGTTACTCTGTACAATGTCAACATCTTCCTTGTTTTAGTGTCTAGTCTGTTTATGCTCTTTTGTGACCGGTTAACAATGCAAAAGCTGTATATTATCAAAAACATGGATAGTTGGTTAATGGCAGTTACTTCGTTTTTGTTAATAAATTCTGTTCTACAGATTTTCCTTAAACAGCATACACATTCTTTGCCAATTTTTTCTCTCATCTGGACATGCTGAATTGAATTGCTTTCTTCTAAGCCAAAGTATTTCTTTTGTTCCTGCTCTTCTAAGTCTTTGATGTTATTCATCAAAATGTGTTTCCATTTGGATCTCTTAACCAATTCTGATGAAGCACTTGGCACATTTGTCCAGGTCAAACTTCATTTCAATATCTTTGGAGAAGGTATGTATGACCTGCAAGTGTAGACTTAAATCAGCATTTGAACTGGATACAGCTTGAGGTCATCCATAAGAAGCAGGTGATTGACTCTTTCATTTGATTTTTTTTGGCAGCCTTGGCTCAGGTTGTAGACTTTATTCAGTATTTTACTTAGTGGATTTATTTACAAGCAAAAGAGTAAAAGAGATCCTTTTATCTTGATGTCAGGAATCATTATAGTTCCATTAGAGTGGCTTATTTTTTCTGTTTTTTTTTTTTTTTGTTCTAGTTGAAGATGAATCATCCTGTCGGATGCCAGACATTCACTTGCTATCTCATAAATTCCAACAGAGATCTCTAAGATTGTAACCATCCCTTTAAGTGAAATTGTTTGAATCCTTCTTGCACTTGGTTCACAGGGTATAGTGTACTGCCAAACTGGAAACATGCTTTAATGTTCTGAAGTTGTTTAAACAATGTGATAAATCTTGGTGGGAATCAAAGTTTGCGAAGGATTATCCAAAGTGCTATTCTCTTAACAATGGTCAAAACTTTTGTCAGATCTACAAAAACCTGTTCAATATAATTTTTCTGAAGTTGTCAGGCAAAAAAAAAAAAAAAAAAAAAAATCACATCTATTGCGCTAGAATCAGATCTAAAATCACTGGTATTTTAGAATAACTGAGGAAAATATCCACTTGTGTAGCAAAATATGTTTGCATAAATCAAAATATTATAAAAAAATATATAACTATTATGTTAATTCTATAACATTTGCAGGATTGATTGTACAATTTATGAATAAAAAGACATTGGGAATATATATCTATTATAATCTCTCTCTTAGTTTGTCTGTTCCACTTTTTTTTAGAAACTACTGAGCCAATCTGTCTGAAATTTTGTATGGATCTTTGTTATGATAAAATGCAGCAAACTAAGTATTATGATATCTGTTCGATGCACAGTTAAGAATTAATATTAATGCCAGTTTTTAAAGGGCTGAAATGTCTAGCACATATATAATAACATGAAAAACAATTTTTCAAAATTGAAACAGAGCCGAATGAAGACAGCAGACTTTGCACACATGAACAGCTTAATATCATTTCCGATCAGCAGATACAACATGCAGTAATTCATGCTATCGTAACAATATTTAAATGTTTCATCCATTCAATGATCAAATGCTTCATATGCTGACGTGTTTCTTTAAAAAACATTATTTTTTTAAAGTTACAAATAATAGTCCAATGTTTTACTTATGTATTACTAAGCATCACCTTTTATTATATTGTGAATATAAAGAAACGGGTACTTTTACTTTAGCAACAGTCGTTTTTTTCTTTTTTCAGTGCAAATTCTGTAGAAGCACCCATATATATATATAACATGTTTATATGTAATTTAACTATTTGGGATAGTAATAACATAAATAACAAAGCTCTTTTAGATAACTCAATAGTGTGATACTAGAGCTTTAAATATTTTTCTTAAAGATATCATGTTAAAAGGAACAGGACACTCAAGTAGTTACTCATTTTTAAAATGTTGCTCTTTTATTGGTAACACCTTGCATACAATTGTTTCATCTTTCGTATTGGCATGCAAGTATATAATAGTTCATCAATTATAATTTTGCACAATGTGGCTTCATCATCATGTAGAAAAAACAATTTGTTAAAAGTTTCACAATTCATAAATTAAGACCTTTCTTATTAACACAGTGAGTATTCATTTTTTTTTTTTAATCCATAACATATATTGTATCAAACAGGCTATATCTGCACTAAAGATGAAAACACACTTGCCTTACAATATTCCTGTGAACTCTGTAATAGTAGGTAGCTGACATTTTTTCTTTCTATTGCATACAATTAATTTTTTTCTGACTTCTGGTGGTTACGGGCTAAACTGTTGGGTTCGCAACAAATTTTAAAAACTATTCGATTTATTATCTTCCATTAATTAAATTTTCAAAATTATTATCTAATTAATTCTCTTCAACATGCTTGTTATTATTTCTAGATTTAAAACCAAATATTTTATAACTTCAGCTAATGTTTACAGTTTTTCCATAAGCTAACATTATGTCATTGAAGCACATGAGCTAAATTTAAGATTTCAAGTCATTTTTATAATTCACTTTCAAGTTGCCAATAATAGTATCCATTAGTCACATTTCAATATCATCATTTAATTAAATTAACCAGCATACACGTTTTATTTTCAGATTTAAATGTTAGTCATTATAGGTAGAACTATTTATCTAAATTATTGGTTTATTCAGATTTAATTATCATTAGACTCGGTTTAGTTCAAGTGCAGTAGAACTACTAACATATATTGTTGCTTAAGTTCATTTTATACAGTTTTTATGTTTATAACTCATACATTAATTCTTATTATGTTTATAACTCATACATTAGCTCTTATTATGTTTATAACTCATACATTAATTCTTATTATGTTTATAACTCATACATTAATTCTTATTATGTTTATAACTCATACATTAATTCTTATTATGTTTATAACTCATACATTAATTCTTATTATGTTTATAACTCATACATTAGCTCTTATTATGTTTATAACTCATACATTAATTCTTATTATGTTTATAACTCATACATTAGCTCTTATTATGTTTATAACTCATACATTAATTTTTATTATGTTTATAACTTGTACATCAATTCTTATTATATTTATAACTTATACATTAATTCTTATTATGTTTATAATTCATACATTAATTCTTATTAAGCGCAAACTATGTGTGCCACTACTACATTTCCGTTTGCCTGGGTGTTTGAAGGTGTGTGTTGAGCAAAAAAAAAAAGTGGTAGTTGGCAGGCAAGCTCAAACTCGTTCTGTGAAGGAGGAAATGAACGTGAAAAAAAAAACCCTGACATCTTTGCCGTTGTAACCATCACCAAAGGTTTTAATTAAGACTAGTAAATTGAATAGAGGAGATGACTTTCGAAAATATGAGTGGAAAAAAAAACGACCATTCCTTGAAGAAAAATGCCCAGTTGAGGGTAAAGGAATTAATATTTTTAGCCAATTTTTTTATATTTGTCATCCAAAGGGTCGAGCTTCAAAACGATACTGATTTCGTGAAAATCCGTCACCTCTGTCAAAAGTTTTAGGCAGACATACAAACATACATTTAAACAGACAGGTAAGATTTATATTATAGATATATATACTGCACTAAAAAATTTTTCTAATTTAACTCATTTGTTGTACCAAATACATTGATTATCATATACTACTATATTATGTTTCTCCTATATGTATAACATTATCTTTTATCACTGTTTAAGCAAAATGCTATTCCTATATGCTATTTTTCATGTAATCATAGTTTTTGATGTATACTAATTGTAATAATGGCTATCACATTTCTATTTACATTTGACTATAATGACAGCATTTTATTCTTAACATTTAGTTATTAATTACTACCTGATCATCCTAATCCTACTGCATTTATTTACTTATCGTTTTTGTTTTCTCAGCCTAAATATAATTTCTAAATTTTCATTATTTGTTATGTATCTTAATCACAACTGTATTTATCCTATCGTAATTTTATATCCCATTATTATATCTATTCTACAATTATGTTTTATAGCATAAAATTACCTCGTGCTCAATTACCCAAATTGCATGTAAGATACTATTCATATATTTATTTATTATGTTATAATTTTAAATACAATGGTAGTGTATATTACTAATGTGGGATATAGTCTACTTATTGCTTAATATACATTATTATTTTTTCTTTTCATTCCATCTAATTTTCCAATCAAATATATAAGATCAATATATAGAATCTTTGTTTTTATAATTTTTATCTTATATATTGTTAATTTATTCATTATTCCACTATCAAATTTGTTATGCTTGTATTTACCCTTGTGCAGGACCCAACTATTATCTCATTACGTTTATTTATAATATTACCCTTCTGCATTAGTCTCTACTGACTCAGTGATGTATAGTTTATACCTTCCGTTTTTATTAGGGATGTATTTATTAGTCTTAACTAAAATGGTCCATTCCATGGAGTATTCTTTATTGTTTAAGCTCCTTTATATAGGATGCTAATGATATAGTATTTTCGTTTGTATCTAACCTACATGTTTTCCTTATTGCTGCCATATGGTTGTTATATCTAAATTTAAATGGGCAAACTGTTGACCCAATATATGTTGCAGATGTATCACCCACTGTAATGTTACAGTTATAAACAATACATTCACTTTTTAGCAGGCATTCCTCTTTTTCGCTAAAATTACATTTTCTCTCCATTTTTAAGTTCTCCTGTTTTATATTATTCTGCTTTAGTTTCCTAAGTTTGGATTTGTTTGAAGATATGATTGCATTTTAATATTTATCATAACAGAGTGAGACACCTTCATTATATTTTTATTAAATAGTTTGCTTAGTGTCACATTTTCTTTAAAATTAGTAGCAATAATTTTATAAAATTCTTTAGGTGTATCCATTTTAATATGCTCACTGAATGGAGACTATTATATTTTAATTCATGCAGATTCCATATTCATCATTATAGAGCTAATATTCTATTGATTGTTATATTGTATCCAATATATAGTAGCAATTTCAAAAGTTTTTAAATATGATTTGGTTGCAATCAGCTACAATTAAAACCGAAACATGTAGCTCTCCAGTGTTATTTGTTACCATCTGAGCTAAGTTCATGTGTTTATCAAAACTTAAAAAATTAACATAGTTGAACATATAAATGTATATTTGCACATATACACGTTTAGTTGACTTATGTCTACCAAGTTCCAAATGATGTTTCAATTTTGACTCCTTAGCAACTATTTTTTCTGGCTAAAAAGCAAATCACATTTGTTACACAGGTCAGAATTCCTTATATATCAAGTTTCACTATAGGTGCTTCAACAGAACTTGAACAACATATCTGTAAACTTCACAGTTAAAAATAACATTTAAGGAGTATTTTTTTCTTTTTATACGAACGGATAATTCAAGATTGGTCATAGGATTTTTTTGAGTCATTCTACTTTTCCTAACAATGCCGAGGCACAGGCAGCTAGTATATCTAATAAAATGAATAAATCTTAAAGAAGGAGCGTGAGGCTAATATCCAAAATCTTTTAAAACGATTCTATTTCAATAACATTTTTTTTGTTATGTTTTTATATCTTTATTTGCTACAACAAATTTGGAGTTCTTGTGATGAGAGCCTATGAATATTTATGTCTAGATGTGATGATGTATGGAAGTGAAATCTGGTCAGTGAGGGCTGAAGACATGCGTTGCATGGAGAGAAATGACATGAGAATGATACGATGGATGTGTAATGCGTGTCTTAAAGACAGGCTTAGGCTTAGTTTTGATGACCTCAGAAGAAGATAAAATCTACACCGTATAGTGAGGCATGGTATGGTCACATTGAAAGAATGAATGATTAGTACACATAACACAATTAAAATATGAAGTTCAGTTTACAGGGGAAGGGCAAGAGAAATATGGAAGATAGTGATAAGAATGAAGAAAGAGGGATAAATAAAGACTTGACAAGAGATAGGTTAGTTTAAAATTCAAATTCTTAAAACTGTCCATCATACAAAATGGACATAAAAATGAGGATGAGGAAATTTTTATTTGTAGATAGTGTTGTGGCAGTGCTACAGAAATTATAGCATGTGTGAACTGTGAGAACCACTTTAGGAGAGAATAGGAGAAATTGATCATTAAAACAATTCAAAATATTTCTACCCGCAAGGTAATGTGCATACCTTGGAGAGCTTCACCACATGATTGAGAACAAAATCCAATCACCCATTACTGTCTTGAGACTAGGGGATTGATTGTTTTGTTGTGTCATCACGTTTGAGTAGATTATGCTGAAATACTTCCTAGAGGTGTCTTTTTTCTTTGGTTTTTATTTTAGTGTAAAGTCTGAGAAATCAAGGGATAACACTTAATCTCTATAGGACATACATAGATAATGTTTAACTAAAGTTATCCTTTATCTCTTAAATGTTGAGGTAGTAAAGAAGTAAAGAACATTAATTTTATTCTTGCCGATTGAACTGGATTCATATTAGCAAGCTAACCTCACGAAGGATCATACAGGAAACATTATTTGCATTGGAGGGGCTGGGATATAAAAAAAAAAGAAAGAAAATGGGGTGGAACAATAAATTTCTTTTAATAAAAGCGGGTGTTGTAATTTTAAAAGTTTGAGAAAGTCTGTCTACAACAACACCTCCTTAAAATCCATCCCTTCCTCACCATGGTAGAGTTAGAGCTACTTGGCTAACAGGACTCTGGTAAAAATCTAGGAGGAGTCAGCATCGGGATCCATCATCCTCTGGTTGTCTACCTACGTGTGTGGCACACAAAGATGTGTTGGGTGCAGAACTGCAACTCAATGGAATAAAAGTGGCAATGTTGCTTTTACACTATTCTTTTGTGTGTTCTGGACCAAACCTTCCTGGATTTCACATGCAACCCTAGTTCGAACCATTACTTCTAATTCAAATAAATACAAAAAATAAGCTGCTACTTGTATTTATGTAAAATTACATTCCGAATTTTAATAAAAAGGGGGATTTATTTTTAAACATTAGATGTCAGAGAACTTATATTTAAATATTCTGTAACTTACATTGGGAGAACAGAAAATATATATATATATATATATATATATATATATATATATATATATATATATATATATACATACACACACAACTTCCTGCTACCCCCTCCCCACACACACACATACATGCTCCTACACTGTGGCAAAATCTCTTAAATAGGAGATTTTGGTCGGTCAATGCGTGTAATCGAGTTCTTTTTGGAAGCATGAAAATTGTATTTCCCTGAGATGCAATCACTGAAGTTTATTGCTCTTGGTGTCAGGGGTAAAATCGACAATTCTGGAGGTTTATGAATAGCTGCAACCAACAAAGAAAACTTTATGCAGACCAGACAATCCTAAGGCACGATCTTCGTGAGCTCCATGCACGAGTCCAATTTGCTTAACTAGCAAATAAGCAAACATCAACAACATTTCTAAACTATTGATTTGTTGACGAGTTCTTATTAAATCAGTTTTTTCACCAAATTTATTTTGAAAAAAGTAAAAATCTATCATGTTTTATTCTAAAAGAAAAATCTCCAAACCTAACACACATCAGTTATTTAGGGTTTTTTTTATCCAATTGTTGCCATTTGACAACCTAAAAAATGGAAAAGAAAAAAAAGACAGAAAAATGTTAGTAAATTGTTAGAATAAGCTTTCTTGTAAATACTTTTTTTCTAAACAAAACAGAAAACAACTTACAATGGCAGCAGTTGCAGGCTTAATATCCGTATCATCACCATGAATAGAATTTGCATCAGCTACCTACAAGAAAATCAAAATTAACACTTTATCTCATACATTTGTTAGATTCATATGTGACATTTGTTATCCTTATATATATTTACACTTTATAATACTATTTGTTAAAATATAACACAAGGAGTATATTGTGTAAACAATCATCTCTCAGCATATCATTTAAGACCATCATTTAAAATCATTATTTAAACCCATCATTAAAGACCATCACTTAAACCCATCATTTAAAACCACTATTAACGACCATCATTTAAACCCATCATTTAATCATTAAGATCATTATTTAAAGCTAATATTTAAGACCATTATTTAAAACCGTTATTTCCAAGAAATTGCAATTCTAAGCAGTGCAAAACTTCAGGTTCATTCAGAAAACAAACAAAATCGTGATATTTATTTAATATAAATTCTCATTTTTTTTTTTGAAAAGGTTGAAAAGATCTTGTGGAATTTTTAATTTTGATTTCAAATGATTTATTTTCAAATAAGTTTTCTTTATAATACCTTGACTTCATACATCATGTGGCCCCAGGCTAAACTTGTAGGAGATCTCAGAGTAGTAGGGAACCCCAGAGGTAATGCGTTATGGCCCACCGATGTGTGGACATACCCTGGCATACTACCAACCCCTACCCCACTGTCTTGTGGGTGCCCTTGGTTGGGTGAAGACTAGAGGAAACAACCACAAAATCAAACACCACTGCCTTGTGGGCCTTATCACAGCAAAAGGCTAAGAGATGGGAACTTTGACTTCAAATCCTACTGCTGCCTTGCAGTTTTTCTTAAGACTATGGAACCTTATCCAGAAAGAAAAGGTGTAGTAGCAAACATAATAGGGCGACTGTTTACCTCACTGAGATTACTTTCGGCCAGAAGCTTCGGCCTCCTCTGCTGCCAGTTGTCGCAGGTTCACTCCACTGGACATGAGCATTGGAGGTTCAGAGGATGTCTATCTGATGCACAACAGATACTGCACCTAAACTGCGCAAGCAAGTTTGGAGCCAAGACGGAAAGTCCTGTGGTGATGGAGTGAGACTACACCAACACCAAAGGATAACGGACTGCATGATGATGATGATATATCATTTTAAAGAGCATTTTTCGCTTTATTGCTTAAATTACAATCATTTTAAAACAATTGTTTTCTTTTCAGAACGTTGAATACAAGATGGAAAAAAGCAAATTCAAACAATTTTCTTATTCCAATTAGGCTGAAAAGCTACTAAAACAGCTTGCGATATCAACAAAGTATTTGGCCAAGGAACCACTACTGAACGCACATCACAATAGTGGTTTAAGAAATTTTGTGGCAGCAACGAGTCTTGAAGATGATGAGTATAGTGGTTAGCCATCAGATGTTGACAACAATCAATTAAGGGCCTTAGTCAAAGCCAATCCCTGCACAACTGTTTGAGAACTTGGTTCTGAATAAGATGTAATGTATACAACAATTTCTAACCACTTGAGAGAAATTGGAAAGACAAAAAGACTTGATAAATAGGTGCCTCACAAATTGAACGACAACCAAAAGAAATGCAGTTATAAAGTGTCATCTTCCCTTCTTTTACACAACAAGAATGACTAGTTTCTCAACTGGTTGGGACTTACAATGAAAAATAGGTTCTTTACGACAACCAGTGACTCTCAGCTCAGTGGTTAGATGGCGACGAAGCTGCACAACACTTCCCAAAGCTAGAGTTGCACCAAAAGATCATGCGGACTGTTTGGTGGTCAGTGACCAGTCTCATCCATTAGTTTTTTTAATATAGGCGAAACCATTACGGCAGAGAAGTACTGTCAACAAATGGATGAAATGCATCAGAAACTTTAACAACATTCCGCATTACTCAACAGAAAAGGCCCAATTCTTCTCCATGACAATGCCCAAATACACATTGCTAAACTGATTCTGCAGAAGTTAAACAAATTGGGCTATGAAACTGTCTCATTCGCCATACTCTCCAGACCTGTCACCTACTGACTACCACTTTTTCAAGCATCTCAACAACTTTCTGTGTGAGAAATGCTTAGAAACCTAACCAATATCAAAAATGCCAAAAATTTGACAAAAGTGTATTGATTCTGATGGTGCTTATTTCAATCAATAAATTTTTGTTTGAGCCGAGATATGTTCGTTTGAATTTAAAAGTTAAAAACCACAAGAACTTTCTTGTCAACCTGATACTATGGTCTTTTAATTTAAATCACTAAATGTTAAAAAAACATTATATTCAAACAATTATCAAATAACTTGTACATATGTTAAGCTAGAGTAGGTGAAGTATAAATACAAATACAATAATGGAAATAGAAACCAATAATCGACAAACGGCAGGACGACACCAAAAATTGATAATGGTAACCAATCACTTCAAAGTGACAATCTTCTGAAACTTCTTCCATACAGGTGATAATAATTAAGAATAAAATAAATCTACTAAACATTTTTACCTGGTCATGGCTGGCAGAATGAGAACAATCAACATGGATTAAATAAAGGGTTCAGTTAGTAATCCATATAAGTTTCATGAATTTGATATAAAGATTCCAGAGTTAGATAAGATGCACCTAAATAAGATTTGAGATTACATTGTCCGAAATGTTATGAAAAGAATATCCAAAATGAGAAATAATAATTGCTGAATTTTATTTTTTATTCTTTGTTTTGTTTTTTAATGTTTATAAATGCAAGCAAAAATAAGCCCGTCTCCAAGTGCATACATCTGCTAGTATAAATAAGAGGCATTCTAAAAGTAATACCACCTAAATTTTTATTCTGTATAAATAGATCACTCAGACGGCAAATTGCATCGTTACGCTAACTGAGCTCCTGCATTCATGACCTGAAAGTTTCATCTTTCTGTTGTAGATATTGACAGTGTGAGACACTAAGAAAGCAACCCCTGTCATGGACGTCATAAGAAGCAGGAATGTGTCATTGAATTCCTGTCAAAAGTGCATTGAGAATGATGATAACTATGTAAAAAATAAATTCTGGAGCATAAACGGTCATTCATTTTAATGGTACCACTCCCATCTTTGTAGCTCTTCAACTTTTTTGAGAAAAAATAGACTACACATTTGGAACGACCCTTGTATAATCAGTTTTAAAGTTATCTGTACATCTTATGCATAAGTAATTAACCATAATCAAGGATGACTCAAAGGCTGGCTCTTTGCATTAATTATTAAACTGAGCTGTAGAGGAGGGTACTACTCCTTTCTCTGGATAGCTCCACTTACCCTTGATGATCATCATTATAACGTTGAGTGCTTAGCAAGGGGACATCACATACTGTCCTTCGAATCTTTCCTATAACTCGACCTAGGACTGAATCTTAATCTCTTGTCCCAATAGCTAACTACTATGTCAAATGGGTCAGTTTAATGAAAAAGACAATTTTTGTATTGCGATATTGATTTATTGAACAATTACATACAAAGTTCAATAAATCGGTACGGATAACAAAAATTGAATGTTTAACGCTGTAATCATCATTATTATATGGATTTATTCGAATTTAGAAATAACTAGCAGGATACATGTCCCAGCATTGCCTGAGGAAAATATAAAATGTTTAATATAAGTCACTAGAAAAAAAAAAATCATAATTTCTTTTTTTTAAATTTAACTTTTTCATCACATAAGAAAGTAATTAGAGGAGTAGGCAGTCTGTATTCTAAAGTACAGCAGAATTTTTAGGATGGAAATTTAAAATGCAGCATTCTAAAAGAAAGATTATGTGTAGTATCCAAATAGATACAACACATTAATTTGAATTATAAAATCAAAAACTCAATTCCAAAGTTTTGTATGGCTGATAAAAGAGAAAAGATTTAGTATTGTGTCAGAACTGATGCAAGATTTAAAATTTTAAATGTTAACAGAACAAACAGAATTATTGAGACAAAAATAAAAAAAAATTGTCTCAGGCTAGAAGGATTTCTCCATAACTGAACAATGAGATAAAAGGTTAAGTATAGGGCCAGAATCGAAACTACAACATAACGATAATTTATTTTTAAAAAATGAAAAAGAAAAATAATAAAAAGAAAAAGAAAAACAGAATTGTTGCTGCAAAAATTAAAATTGCTGCAATGTAGAGGATTTTCCTTTAACTGCCTGGTGAGAGAAAAGATTAAGTATTATATTAATAGAACCAATACTATAGCTTAGCATTGATTCTGTTATGTAACTTTTAAAAAAGAAAAAATAGATATAGAATTAAATATTTTATCAAGTCGTAGAAAAGAAATCAAAAGACTGGCAGGTTTGCAGTGTGAAGAAATTACTAACATAATGATATGAAGCATAAGTAGCAGATTTATCGGCATTGTTTAAGTGTTAAGATACTAAAATGAAAGGCAATGTACATACATTTTACAGAAAAATGCATTAATTATTCCAAATATAATGAAAAGTTCAGAAAATTTGTTATTTGTTGAGGATCAAAATGAATCAGATATTGGTATTTATTAATGTATGAATAAGTGTAAGTATGAAAACAAGTGGTGCTGTAGAAATAATGATTTTGTTAATCAACTTCTGCCAGTAAAGAGAGGGGAATCAGATGACTTAATAGATAGAGAGTAAAAAGTGTTTGCTACCATCTTTGTGGGAATAAATATTTGGGAGAAGCAGTTTGTTCAAAATGAATGTAATAATTTGTATATGGAGACAAAGTGTTTTAATAATCTTGGGAAACATAGTTTAGGAATTGTGGTGTGTACTGATTGGGAAAGATCTGTTTAGAAAATGTTCATTTATTTTTCTATTGGAACTGTAAATGCATAAAAAAAATCAACTTTATTATAATTGGATTATAGCAATAATTATAACAACTAGTTAATCACCATCAACTAGAATAATACATCTGTTTCAATACACATACATATAACAATAATGAGCTAAAAAAAAAATAAAATAAATGAACTAAAAAATAATATTTTCTTTACAAATAAGCCTATCAAGACAGTAGAAGTTCTACCCAGTTAAGAAAAGCAATTTATAAATTATATTAAAAAATAAAGGTTACATAGAACTTTATTAAATCATCAAGTCAATAATAACAAAAATGAGAGGAAAAGGGAAAAGAACCTCTTTAGGCCATGGTTTCGAAATGCCATGACATAAGAGGTTCTTTTCCTTTTGCCTCTCATTTTCATCCTTCCTGACATGATGACTTAATAAAGTTCTATGTAACTTTTATTCTCATCTTTTTAATTTAATGTAGACACATACACACAAATATATATATATATATATATATATATATATATATATATATATAAATAAAACGTAATTCAATATAACAACAGGAGCAGCAGATCCAAAGTATTATATAATAAGTGACAATTATTTGTAGTCACTTCATATAAAGTAGCAATAAACACCTTTTGTGATAATTTTAATGAGTTCGATGTAAATAGTTGACTATTTAAATAGAAATATATTTTATTGACTTTTTTATGCTTAATCTATTTCATTGAAAAATGTAACATTTTTATTCATCAATTTTGACAGAACAGATGCTCACGTTACAGTCAGGTTATGACACAATGTCCAAGTATCGTGATACACTGCTCATGATACAATAAAAAAAAAAAAAGCAATTTAGCACAATAATAACCTTTTAGAAATAAAACAGACATTGGACACCAGTTTGCAAATAAAAGTAACTTAATTTGATATTAAATAAAATATACATTTTAAATTTTATTATAGACAATGCTTCATGGCATAAAAATAAATTAAAGACAGTCTATGAATATATGAATATAGGTAAAACTCTTAAATTGTTGCTTGTTTGTCACTCTACTGTACATAAATATTTTAGCTGCAGGAAGGAAGGGTGAATAAGAGAGAGATTAGAGAAAGAGAGAGAGATTAGAGAAAGAGAGAGAGTGAAGAGAAAGAGAGAGAGAGAGAGTCTATTATCACATCACAAGAGAGTTTTATAAATATCTAGAAATTCCAAAATGTTTTAATAACTATTTGGAAATTGCAAATATTTATGAAAACATTTTGGAATTTTAAAATAGAGAGAGAGAGAGAGATAGAGAGAGAGAGAAATGATGAAAAACAGGAAGAGAGAGTCAATTATGATATCAGAAAAGAGTTTCATAAATATTTGGAAACCCCAAAAGCTTTTCATAAATATTTAATAATATACATAACAAATACTGACACAATGGTCATATTTGATCTTGTATCAAATAAGTTTCCCCAGAAAATCCTTTAAAAACGTATGATGAGATCTTCCTTTTACTCTATTTGTTTTGATACTTACATGTGAATTGAGATTTTCCAAGTGGAGACCTGCACCTTCTAAGTTTGTAGCATCAGCAAAGAGAGTCTGGGGAGCAGCATGGGCAATATATGCCGTAGTACCATCTTCTAACTGTACAGGCTGGAGACCCTCTGAAGCAATAGAAAGTAATGGCATATCATATCAGAACTAAATCATATCTGTTTTATGGCATACCAGCCTCTTTAGAGTCATTTAATGTCAAAACAGTGCACCTATTATCAACACTTGTATACAATTAGTGGAACGCAAGTCACTATTATCTATAACATGAGGTGGGGCTAAATGAGGGGTTCATACTTTTCTCAGCAGTATCAGTGCATAATGCAATAAATCATGGTAGAATTTGAACCTAACATAGCAGATTCCATAGTCCATACCAATATCCATTTGGTCAATCTCACACACTCAATAATACCACTGTTCTAAATTAGAAATATATTATCTAAAACACTAGTTGAGAGGAAAGAATCCATGCATAACACTATTTTGTAATTATGAATTTGATTCTGGTAAAACAGTGTTATATCAATCAGTGAATCTATTTTGCCCTTGACTCACCAGAAAAAATAGCAACAATCATTTTATCGAAAGGAGATAAAGTGCGTTTTGACAGGATTAAAAATTCAGCTTCTGTGCTAATAAAACTTCTTAAATGCACTTGTGATGTTAAGCTGTGTAAGATGTTAACTTTGGTCCAAATTGCCTGTTCCTTCTTTGATCAGATTATTTTGATTATCGATATTTATTGAGGACATTCTGATACAAAACCTATCTAAGAACACTGCCAGGCATATAAAGTAACTGTGTGAAATTTCACAAAAATCAGCCCAACCATTTTCCAGTCCATAGTGAATGATCTTCCACACACACGAAGTTCCTTTTATATTATGGTAGCTATATATAAGTGATCCTGTCTGCCTGGGTGAGTGAAGAATGATCTCTACCAAACTACTTTGTCAATTTTTGGTCTACAGACTGGAAACTTGATATATAGGAGATTTGGACATTGAACAAATTCAATTTGATTTTTAGCCAGTACTAAGGGGTCAAAATTGAAAAAAATTGCAATTTGGTAGGCATAAGAGGACTTAAAGAACTTTTCTACTTATGCACATATATACATTTAATGATTAGCTTTTAGAGTTTTGCTGTCCATCTGTTGTTAGCTCAGATGTGGTACAAATAATATACTTTGAAAGAAATGAAAAGTGAGAGAAAGAGATAAAAAAAAATAATGCATGCAAATTAGGATTCATAAATAAATTAAAGAAATTTTATTAATTTTTTTTTTCTCATGCATATTCTTACGTTTGTGATGATGATGAATGATAGGCCGTGCTTCCGTCTTCTAGTTGCACTGGTTGACCATCAATAAACTTTGTGGTTGTTTCTGGGTCAGGAACTTATATAAAAATAACAAATAAAAATAAAAAATTTATTAGAATAATAATTAATAAAAATCTATGACTTACTAGTTGAATTACCTGTTCGTCAATAGGTTCCAAATGTCAGAAATACAGAAACAACCAAAGCTTTTAAATTAGTTCACTTGCAGGTTTTATAAAATGTTTTTTGTGGACTATTGCATGTTGATGATGTCTATTGAGATTACAGTGATTTGTAAAATGAAAAATTCAAATTCCACCCGTATCCACTATTACTACTCTAAACTCATAACTCAAGCTCGGAAAAAAGCAAGCCATTGTTTCATATGTAAATAACCAAGACATTTCTGGTTCATTTAAAAAGAGAAAAATCTCAGACATCAGACTATTACATATAAAATTCATTGATTTTCATTTTCATTTCTAATAGCTTATTCTTGATAATCAAGATTTAGATGCAGGATCACATCATAGTTAATGTGATGTTGCCTTGGATCATAGCTGGAAGATCCAATCAATCTCTTGGGAATTTTTTCTTTAAGTGTTATCTGTCCAATATCTTGGATGAATCGTGCAATATTGGAACCAAAGACTCCTAACATTTCAACTGAGATAAGCTGAAAAATGAAACGATCAGTTAGTAAACTGCATTTGTCATTTCCATTTCTGCATCTCTTCTCTACAGTTTTGGGTAAAAATTGTGAAATAGACTGAACTAACATTGGTAAGCAACCAATCTAGGAGAATTATATCTTTAAATTCAAATCCCATCAGCAAAATAATTGTGGAGAGATAATGTGAACATAAGAATATAAAGAGGAGGAGAGTATTTAGGGTTACAAAATTTTTGCAGTTTTCAGAAATGCTGTATTTTTTCTGTCATTTTCCAATTTTTGCCAGGCTGGCAGTCAGTCCATTAGAAAAACAGAAACAGCAGAAACCAGATAAGGTGGACTATACATATCAGAATGCACGCAACAAATGAGAGGCGTCCATATACACGTGATTGGAAGTGGAATGCCTGTTTTAATTGTTCACGGTAGAAGAAATAGAAACAAATCATCAAAAAAATAGAAGAACAAAAAAATATCTATTTACCGATTTCAGTTTTTCGGCCCAAAGTTGTATGCATAATTGCTGTTGTGCCATCATCTAATGTTACAGGGGTACCATCGATAAATTTGCCGTCTTCAACTGGAGTAAATAAAACAAATAAGAATGATGCAAATAATTATTGGAGATTTGGTGCATGTCTGTAATAAAAACTATGTCACAAATTAGAAAATGTTTCATTTTGTAACAAAGGATTTTTTTAATTTCTTATTTTACATTCCTTGAATGAAGTAAAGTGAACATGATATCAACATTAGAGTTGTGCAGTTTTAGTTTCATATCAAGTTTTTCTCCCTTAATACCTTAGTTGTTGATTCAGGGTTTTTTTATATTTAGTATTCTTTCAACAAAAAACATTCATTCTCTTGTATGATAATTAATTATTAGTTCACATCTCATTCAATTATGTAACAATTACAATGAAGTATTGGTCAATTTGTGACTCAATCATTTTCAATCATTAAGGAGCTAACAGTTCCTATACAACCTTCTACAATCTATTTCATTTTCAACAATAAACTTAAAATAATGACCCTGATAGATTTTATGAAAAATAAAATTTTGAATATTATTCTTCTTCTAATTTATTAACCTTTTTATTTTGGTAGGCTTTTGTGTGATGAGGGATGGGGGGGGGGCTTCAGATCTAAACAACAGAAAATAATGTAAGCAATTAATGAAAAGTTCAGACTTTGAAGTAAATTAATGTGTTTTATTGAAACACTTTTTTTTGGGGGGGAGAGGGTGAAATAATTAAATAATATTCTAATTGTAGTACAAAATGACAGTGAAAAACAATAAAATTTTTAAGTAAAAATATGTTTTTAATTAAACGAAGAATGCTACAAATAAAATTAGTGCAGTTTGCAGTTATATAGTAAACTAGAAAATATACCCGGCATTGGCCAGTATTAAACGTAACATTAAATTCCTTTAAAAAAAGTGAAGAAAAAAAAATGAAGTAAAAAAAAAAAGAAAA
Source organism: Euprymna scolopes (assembly GCF_053919585.1). Taxonomy (NCBI): domain Eukaryota; kingdom Metazoa; phylum Mollusca; class Cephalopoda; order Sepiida; family Sepiolidae; genus Euprymna; species Euprymna scolopes. The sequence goes on from NC_136500.1 coordinate 111,398,458, forward strand.
GAAACTGAGACATATGCATGAGAGTTTTTTCTAAACAGTAAGTAAAAAAAAATACTCGAGCTGAGATTAAAATCAAAACCTAAAGACAGTGAGTCAAGTGCAATAACCATTAGACCAGATTGCCAAGATCTTTAAAAAATATTTTCAAACTTCGTTAAACAGTTGACAATCAGATAAAAAATCCAATGACCCTCAAGTACTAATTTTTCAATTTTAACCTCTTAGCAACCCTTTTTTCCAGACGAAAACTGATTAAAACTTTTTCCACATGTCTGAATACCCTATACCAAATTTCAAGTCTGTAGATCAAAAATTTATTAAGAAGTGTCCTCACACACATTCTCATTTAAATTTTATGTTTCTTACTTTTAATTTTCAAAATCATTTAAATAATTAAACAATTTAAAAGGAAATTATATTGCACAAGTTGAGTAATCTTGCTTTGCTTCGTACATGTATTTTATTAAGGAGGACTGTGCTCTAATTAAAAAAATGGAATAGAATTATTTTTGTGATAAAAGCATATATGAAAAGAACACATGCATTGTTAAAGTACAGTAAATATTTAGTCATGGTCAAATTTAGGGAAAAAGGAGTTAATATTACGGCAAATATTTTTTTTTTATTCACTGGACTTTTGGAAATGGGAAGCAAAAAGAAAAAAATATAAAAATAAATTTTTTTTAATGAAAAGAGAAAACATTGTTTAAAAGACGTCTTGTAATTTTCACATTTTGGTTGATGTAACTTCCGATCTTTTTCAGTTGTATTTTATCAAACTATGGAATCTTTTTGTTGAATTTAGGAATCTGGATGGAATTTCGAACAGAACCTCCACAGGAGTAGCATGCTCTTGTTCTGTCAACCATGACTGGATAAAAGTCCTAATTAATACAATTGTATTTTTAGTGTCGCTTGCACTGAGGATTGGACCTTCAACCTCTAGATGAATATAACTTACAACTGAATTTTACCAAGTACTGTATCCACTATGCCACTGGTCCTTGCATCCTGAAGAAGTTACATTGATCAAAATACACTCAAGATGAGAACAGAAATCCGAATAATCCAAATAATTCACCATCAACATAACATCTGTCTTACATGCTGTCAAGCATTGAATAACTTTAAGAAATTGATTTCCAAACTAATCTATCTCTGGCCAGGTTTTTATTTAATCATCTTTCTCTCAAATTCATTTTTTATCACTTTATTCCATGTTTTCTGTGGCTTTCTTTTCCCTGTGAATTGGACATATTTAACTGTTTTAAATCTACTTATCCAATAACTCTCATCTATTCTTTCAAAGTGACCAGACCATCAAAGCCTCCTGATCTGCACACATATTGTTCAGATTTAATCCTCCTTTGAGGTCATCGGAACTAAGCCTATCTAAAACTTGTATTACACATTCATTGTAACATTCTCATATAATTTCTCTCCATACAACCTCAACTGGCCAGGTTTCCCTTCTATACATCATCACATACAGTCAACATTGTTAACATTCTGCTGGTTAGTAATGACGGCAATTCCTTAGTCTTACCCTACTCCTAACTTTTGCTTTATTATGGTGAATAAGCAAAATCACACGACATCAGGTCAAATTTGGTTGCTATCTTGTTTTGATTTTGCTTATTCACATAATGGTGACAAATTTCAAGAGTGTTTTTCTAGAGTTATATGTGTAATACTAAATTGATTTTAACTTGAAATGATTTCTCATTTGACAAAAAGAACAACATAGAACCATTTTTAATGCCTGTACAGAATTTTTTCTCGCATTCTACTTTGGTTTTAATCTTCCACACTTACTGAAAAAGAAAGTATACCAGAGTTAAGTAGGAAGAAAAAAATTTATTCTTCATTGCATTATTTACAAAATTTTGAGAAGTAGGAAAAGTCCTTTAAAAAGCACTTCAATATAAATGTAACTAAAAAAAAAAAAAAAAAAAAAAAAAAAAAATTTAGCCCCAGGAAGCGGTTCCTTAATTGCTCTAAACAAATTGAACAATAATTTTCAAAAAGAGATCAGTCGGTTCATCAGCAAAGTTGAAATACTTTCATCTCCACCATAATGAGATTAACTAACCTTTTGTTGGCTGGATATAGGCTGTGCTTCCATCAGCCAACGTGACTGCCTGTAAGGTATGTTGAGCATCGACCACGGATCCTTCAATATTCACCATCATTTGATGCTGGCCAGCAGCAGTATTTGCCTAAGGAACAAAACAAATCAAAAATAAACAAAATAATCACAGTAACTGCAGTAAGTACAAGTTTAATTTTATCTTATGCAAACTTTAGATTAAAATATATTTCAAGTATTAGTGAAAACAAATGAGTGTTTTTTTTCCAAAAATCAATATTTTAGATTTTTTTTTAGATCAGAAGAACTAGACAGTTAGAAGACTCAATCATGATTAATATCTCTCGTGTGTGTGTGTAAGTATATCTATCTTTCTGTCTTTCTACTACTACAATAGTTTGACTACTAAACCAAACTGCCCCCGTTCTATCTGGGGGATTTGACTCATTTGTATGAATAATTGTTTAATCATGGCATTTCTTTCAGTTCTCCAAATTACTTGTTGGTTATGTTTTTGTTGTTGATATAGATATATGCATTGGCTTGGTTTCGCGGGTTACACAGACGCAGCTAATAGCAACACACATAGGGAATGAGCTTTAGAGAAGCTCATTCTCCAATACAGACAGCTATGTTCCTGACCTGCCTCCTAGATCGTGAAGATCAGCAAGCCTCACTTCTTGATCCATTCCTAACTACAGTACCTGAGCAGTGTGTGACAAAAGACCATAGTACACTCAGAAACGCTGACCACCTTGTAACATTGGTTGATATCAACCCATTGCGAAAGATGACAATGTGCTTCAAAAAGGCTTATTGGGAAGCCATCAGAGAATATATCGGAGATGCCTCATAAATTAATATTTTTTCTTTTCCTGCTGAATAGTGTGCTAATGAGACAATTGATTGGTGCAAAGCAGACATTGAAGCATATGTTCGCACACTAAATTTCTATAGTAAACCCCCACTCTCCCCAAAGTTCACTTCAAATTGTGCAACAGCCATTGCACAAAGGCAACATGCATTCTGCCGATTCATCCACCACAAGTCAAATACAAATAGATAAAGGTTTATAGAAGCTAGAAATAATTGCAAGAATGAAATAGCCACAGCCAAGAGAAAGCATACCAAAGTGACTAGGAAATGTATTGAGTTGCAGAAAATGATAACTTGTGATTTCTGGAAAATTTATAATAGTGTGGTGAATTATGGACAATCAACAATTCCCCCTGCTAACTTACAACCATGAGGTCACTTGCACAGCAACCATGAAAGATGACCTGCTTGCCCGGTGGTTCACCTCCAACTAAACTTAGACTCCTTAAACCATTCCCTCCCAAATTTCCTTTTGCAGACAGAAGCCACACTGAAAATCACCCATTCTTACATCCGTAATATCATAGAAAACTTAGACATCTCCAAGGTGTGTGGTCCGGATCTAATCTGTGTCATACAATTAAGAAATGCTTTGTTGAGTTAGCCCCTGTCCTCTCCAAACTCTTCAACAAATGCCTAGCCAAGCCTTGCTTCCCTTATAACTAGAAAATTGTTATATCAATATTCAAGAATTCTGGTGAAAGAACTTTTTTTATGACCCTAGGTAGCCACTTAGTTTATAATAAAGGGATGAGTTATTTTGTTTAATTTTTATGATAATACTAGGAAACATTTTTATTAAGATGGTGTGAAGGAATTGTTAAAGAATAGTAGTTGTAATAATATCTATCTATCCATAGAAAATTTGTGTGTGTGTGTGTCCATCCTCTATGGACTCAGAAATGGCTGAGCTGATTTTTTTTTATAAATGTCATATGAAAGTACTTGATGTGGTTGGAAGTATTTTTATATAGGTTTTGTATCGGAATGTGTCTGATAAGTATCGAAAATCAGAAATCCAAAAAATCCGATCAAAGAAGGATACTCGAATTTTAACCAAAGTTAACACTTTTATACAACCTAACATCACAAATGCATTTTAAGAAATTTTTCACTGCATAAGCAGAAAGGCTCAACCTATAAAATTAACTGTAGATTCTTTTATAAGATGGGCATATTCAATGCATGTTTCTGTTTGGAGCACAAGTGAACCATGACTTTTGTACGTTTAACTTTAATTCAAGTGATTATGTAAAAATAATTTTATAAAATCAACAGTTGGTTCTTTGATATGACGGGGACACATTCGAAATGAATGTTTTTGTTTAGAGCACAATTGAACAATGATACTTGAATTTTTCATTTTAAACTTTAAGTGAAACCATTATTTACAGATAATTTTATAAAATCAACAGTAGATTCTCTACAGTGCAACACAGACTACAATGTATTGTGGACTAATTCACTGCAGGAAGGCATGTGAAGTTTCCTCTTGGTACATTGCGAGGGTTTCCTAATTAGAGCAGGCAATCAATCGATTTGATTAAAAAAAATGGGCAATTTCACAGATGTTGGTGACAATAAAAGTATCGGAGGATAGAACATTTGTTGATGCCTATTCAATCCCGGACAATGTCATGCTCTCTGGTAGTTCCTTTTTTGTTCATAAACTTCTTGTCTTTTGGATGTGGACCCCCCCCCCCCACAACCAGATATATTCTGAAACTACTTCACCCTAGCTACTTGGATAAGTAATATTTCAAAGGATGTACAACAGTACAGTGGGGTCTGCATTCACACCAAACATCCATAAAAAGGAAATACGTTTTACTTCATTTGATTTAAAATTTGAAAATTCTAAAATAAAAAAGCAAATTAGTATTTGCAAAAAGAATCTGCAAAAATCAAAACACAAATATTTGAAAAAGAAAAATCCACAAAAATTAGATAATAAATGTGTGTGTTCCTTTGCATTGTCACGGTTTTGAAGAACAAAACTAATTGTTAAAATTTGGCAGTCATTTTGAAAACTAATCATTTCAATATAACCAAAATACGATTGCAGTATTATGAAGCCTTTAAACTTTTATTTTGAAAGTAATTATAATAGCCCAAAATTATATTCAAATTGAAAGTTTAAAGGTTTGAAAATCTCTTAAATGTTCCACAGTTTCACAAAGAAATGAACCTTATTGTTATTTTGTTGTTTATAATAATGAACATAACCAAAAACAAACATTTGGCAGAATGTTTATGTCATGGACTTTTTGACATTTGAAAATAATTTTGAAAACTTCAATCATCAGACGTAACTAGACTAGAATTCAAGTTTATAGGCAACTATAATAATTTGCACTCCTAAACCAAATTAAAAATTATATTTCAAAAAGCACCACTATTCTGGAAAATAATCATTTTCATTAATATTTTATTTGACTTCATTTTTTTTTTTTTTTTTTACAGAATGACAGAAATTTTTACTATGAATTGTTATGTAGTTGTAAATAATATAAATTAAAATTATATATTTTGATATTTATTTTACTAAGTGAATATATTTCCAAAGATCACTTTTTCTGTTAGATTAGGTGATGTCATTTGTTTTAAATAAAATTTATTTTGCTTATTTGCCTTAATTCTCATTGTTCTATGTTTGCATATTTAAAAGTAATTTAATGTTCAACATCTAAGACTTAACATTTTCAAAATCTGTCAATAATTATAAAGTTAAGCCTTTTTTTTTTTTGAAAGAAATTTCAGAATAGAATAGTACAAAATTAATAATTTATGTGAAATATTTGGGAACTTTTGTAATGTATTCATGTTATTGTTAAGACTGTGCTAATATTAGATTTTAGTTTCTTGTACATAAAACAGTTATAAATTTTTAAAGAATTCATGGTATTTTTAAAATGCAACAAATTTATGTGCATTTGCTGTAGATTATTTGGAAACCAGTAAGTTCTCAAGATTTTCAGTGGCATATTCTGTTTCTTAGCACAAAAATACACATTTTATTATTATTATTATTATATTTTCACTCCAAAAAAGGCACAGTGCCACTTTGATGTAGGGGGCTACTATCGGGGACATAAGTTGCAGGGATACTATGTAGGGAATCGAGCAGCAAGATGTTTGTTCACATTACATTTGAACTTCTGCATGTCAATACAGTTGAGGAAGCAGGAACCTGGAAGGGAATTCCAAAATCTAACAGTTCTTGGGAAAAAACTGTTAGAGTAGAAGGTTTGCTAATGCATGGGGAGGGAGAACTTTGCCGATTGTCAGGTTTGTCAGGGGTATTTATGTCAAGGAAGTATAAGAGTTTGTAGTTCGTTGGAGCATACACCATTAAAATACTTGTAAAACAGGCAGAGGGATGCAACATTTCATCGATGGGACAGAGGTTGAAGCTTAGATGACAGTCCAGGACCTATCAGGTTGGCGACTCTCTTTTGAATCTTGTCCAGGAGTGAGAGACTAGTAGCAGAGGCACCAGCCCAAATGTGACAACAATACTCCATACATGACAAATTTCATTGTTAAAACACAAGTTAAGCAAAGACATAATATATTTTCACTGAAAAGGTAATGTAAAAAAATGTGAAAAAAAACACAATATGGTCTTAAAAAGGGAAAAAATATCCAACCATGCAGAACACAGAAATGATCATAACGTCCTTATTTTTACTTTCATTTTAAAAGATTACTTCGTAAATCATTAAGCTTCCTCTGGTCACATGTGTTTGCTAGCCTGAGAAGATGGCATAATGGTGAATGAACATATACTACATAGCTCACCTTCTTGTTTAGAATGGCCATAGAGTTTTGTTGACTACACATCTGCAGATAAGCCTTACTCAGACTGAACAATGATACATTCAATCTTTTCTGCACCAATCCCTTAACTTTCTTGCAAATACATTGGCATCAGCAGTGGAAGCCTTTATATACTGATTGAGTTCACATTGGATCATGACTGGTTGCATCTTTGACTTATGTTGTATCACTGTCATTAAAGAGATGAGACCTTTTGGAGGTCCAAACATTTCGGTGAGTACAGGATCAACTAGCCATCTTTGATTATAGAAGTCAAAGTTGTAAATGCGCATACAAAAAAAATCAGAAGTCCGATTTTCAAATTATAATTAAGAATTCTCCAAAATACGGATCTCGTTAATTAACTTAACACAAATGATACCAACTCAATCTTTTCTTTCTCTTGCTGAACATCAGAAATAGTTCCAACTCGCCACGTCAACTTTTTTTCTATCAAGAATTTGAATGAGAATTTCCTCATATAAACAAATGCCCATTTGCATACGTGAATTCTCATCATCACATTAAAGTAGCAAGATTCTATCTTGCAAGCAGAACACTCTGTGTTCAATCTTTGAGAAATGATACATGACAGCCCTATTTTTCCTTGTGCACCTGCATGGTGGCTGTTACAGAGGAGTTGATACCTGGGAGGATGATATCATGTCAACAGATACTACAAAAGGAGAAGGTAAATCTGGGAGAGTGGTATCATGAAGAAAGAACATATATTATACTACCCTCCTAAAAAAAAAAAAAAAAAAAAGAAAAAAAAAGAGGTCTGGGAGGAATCAATCATGACAAATGAAAATATACTACATTACTCCAAAAAGAAGGAGGTACATTACTCTTTCTCTACATGTGATGATTTACTCAAACTCCCTTGAAAAAGGAGAATGTAATTTCTGGGAGGATGGTCTTATGACAACAGAATGAATACTACACTATCTACCCTCAATAAAAGATAATACAATAAAGGAAGATGTAATACCCATAAAGATTTCCCCCTACCCATCCCTTAAGAAGGAGGTAATTCATGGGAGGGCAGTTTTATGACAACAGAATCATTCCTACGCTACTCCATTAAAAGATATTCAGTTTAAATAATGTTTTTATTTTTTTTCACTCATTTAAAAATGCTTAGTCACAAAAAAATATTTTTTACGATTCCTTGATTAGGATTAAATTGTAGTATCTGTTCTTGATATCCTGATGACATCAAACATTATACTAGTGCTAAAAGTTGAAACCGGAAATTTTCATGTAAATTATCTTCCCTGCAAATAAAATTCTAAAAACGCTTTTAAAATGCTATCCTTTTTTTTATTAAATTGCTTGGATTTTATTAATAATTAAAATATTACTATAGACAGAACTTTGCGTACATATTAAAAATATGTGACAATAAAAAATTAGAAATGTATATTACAGAATATTAATTCAGTAGAAACTCTATAATATAAATATGCAAATTAGAAATACTTAAATATGTGTGGATATTTGCAGATTACTATATATACGGCATCACAAGATATTATGTTGTATCAGAATTAAATAATCATAAACCGTTTTGATGTTAATATAGTTGGCATTGATGGGAAAAAAAGCATTTTGCATTTATTAAAACAGCAAACTTTGAAGTCGATCTGCACATAGCATGGCTTTTGACTTTTTATTTCCATAAATTAAGTCAGAGAAATTTTAAAAAATTACTTACATCAGTTGCATGTAGAAGGAGTCCAAAAACTTCTTGCTCACCAGCAGTGACTGAAAGTCTTGCAGCATTTTCTGCTGAAACTTCAACAAGTTCCCCAGATTCCAAATTATTCTTTACTTCTTGTTCAATAGATTCTAAATCTTCCATTTTTCAACCAAATAAAATTCAAATAAAAAACCTGAAAGCAAAAAAAAAAAGATAAAATTTAGAAATTAAAAGTGAACAAAAAAAGAAAACGCGAAACAAAATGACAAAAAGTTAAAAATTAAAAAAACTATTATAAATAAGAGATGAGCAGTTATCTCCCCTTCGCCAACTGTAATTCGTAGGTATGGGCAAAAATGTACGAATAAAGATAGGGGGACCTAGTTTTGAAAGCCGATTTTTTTATAATTTTTTTTGTAGGTTTCTGACTACTTTTTGATTGTAATTTCCAAAAGGAAAAAAATATTTGTACACGTGAAAAAAAAAGTTATGAAAAATGTTTTCACGGCGAGCTAACCAATTCAGCCAAATTTTGAAGTTAAATAAATTCATTGTAAAAATCCTTTAAAAAGATAAACATTAGTTTTCTGGGTCTATTTCAAAGATAATTAGTAAAGCAAAGTCCTAAGATATTGAATTAAATAAAAGCACCTTGTTTGCACAAAAAATAGCTTAATTAGCTCAAAAACTGAGGGATTCTGCCTTTTGCAAAATCGCAACGGGAGTTTTGTAAATATGGATATACGGAAGCCCAAAATTTCAGCCATTCGAAAGACTGTATGAAAATGATGTCATGTAATTCAAAAGAAGGAAGGGGTGCTAGTTCAAAAGAAGGAAGGGGTGCTAGTTCCCCCCCCCCCAAAAAAAAACGTGCATCCATACATTCCTATCCTGAACATTTGTATCATTTTTGTCATTTTTTAATTTAATTATTTTTCTATGTTCCTGTTTTTAAATTAAATTTTATTTAATTATTGTTCAAGATTATATAAAAATTATGTCACGCAGAAAGTTTCACATTAATGCATTCAGCATTAAATGAGCTCAAAAGGGTTAATATACCACAGAAGAAAACAACTAATCATAATATATAAACAAATTTTAAATTATGCAGACAGTTCCATAATCACTGTAAATAACAATTATTCAACCCTCACTCTCCAGTTTACAAGGATGTCTAATATGCATTGTCTTGGTTCCAAAATATACACAGACATGAAATAAGTAAAAAGACATCCTACAAAAACAATTCATACATGTTCAAAGTTTCTGTTTCCTTCATTGACGACCAGCACTATACAAAGCAGCAGTAAAAGTTTGAAATATCTATATTTTTTACTAGTTGACAAATATATGTCAACTAGTAAAAAATATAAATAATAATTTTGCACTTCAGATATAAATAAGTTTCTCAGTATTGCCGGAGGAGTTATGAAAGAATGTTAAGTGTAGAAAATATTAAATAATTATCTTGAATTGCTGTGTTCAGAACAGATCAAGTAAATGAAACTTTTTTCTTGATTGCTTTATGATTTTTTTTTGTCTCACATGCTATTCTGAAAGTGTAGCAGCCGTAATCATAGTGATATAAGTAATTGAACAATAAAAATAAGTAATTACAACAAAAATGTTACCATGCAATTTTTCATTTCATTTATATACATAAAAGACAGAACGGCCACGCGCGTTTTTGTATGTCCCGCAAAGGCTTTTTTTTTTTTTTTTTTCACCAGGGTTCTTGGGAGGTGGGGGGGGGGGGTACTATTCTTTAGAACTTTTTATATACTCCGTAGATCATAATAACTACGATTTGTGAAGGGGCGTTGTATCCAAATTTATTTTGATAAAATTCACACTATTCATGTCTCTTAGGTGTTTGTTCAGCTTCTCCATATAAAAACTGAATTGAAAGCGAAGGCAACTTCTTGGCCCTACGTGCCAGGAAGTCCAGAAAGCAATCAGCTTTGATCAATCTGGGGGAAACCCCTCATATCAGACAATTGCTATTCATTTGGACACTCCCTTTTTTGTGGGGAGCTGGTTTTCTCCAACATCGTGGGGAAATGAAACAACGAAAGCTGAACTGGCCTCCGGCCAACGTTCGTTTCTGCAAGTCAACTTTTTTATTGGCATCGCTAAATTTGAACACTTTTCACTTCCTATGGCTTTGTAACATTGCGTTAAAGTTCATGTTTTCTTTCACTTTCTTTTCCACCTTCAAAACACTTTTTTTCTTTTGCACCTACAAACACCTGAGCAATGCTGGGTATCTCTGCTAATATTAGATAAAAGAAAAGTTTGGCACTCTTGCAGAATATGAATTTGATCCTTGGGATGGTTCGGGCTTGATCGGTAGTCCCCGGATTAAGCCGAGCAAAGTAATAGATGCAGACGAATTTCCAAACAAACAAACCAAAGAAAAAAATATATATAAATACAATAAATAAAAATAACAGATATCCACTGTAAATTTACTGATTATAAATCTATATATTTTCTCAAAAAAAAGTTTCACTTTGTATTGTTTATTTACTTTTATTATTTATTTTGCTGAAATAATAACGTAATTATTTAGAAAGCCATTGTTAACATACATAAGTACATAAACACATTTTTGTTTATATATCTGTAAATTGTTAGGTGAAAGTACAGTATTTATTCAAGAAAAATAAGATTTATTTTGTTTAAAAAAATTGGCACTAAACGTTTGTCGAATGTAAGCATAAGATTATTTTTATAAGAAAAGATTAATGATTTGTTATGGAAACCGTAAATAGTTAGGTGAAAGTACAGGAATTTGTTATTTCTAAGAAATTAACAAAGTAATGTTATCTCAGCAAATGTTATAAAATAAACAGACCCCACCCCCATTCTATTAGAAATAGTTAAAAAAAAAAAAAAAATGTTGATTTAGCGTTTTAACGTTTGAACAACACTCGACTTATTCATCTCCGTTAGGCATTTGTTTTTAAAGGAAGGCCCCATTATAATTTTATGTAGTGTTCCTACCGATTGACCTCCCAATGAGTATTATAGCAGGAAGTACATGTTGTGTGTAGCCAAAAAAAAAGTAGACATAAGACAGTGCCATATTTGAATTAAATGTGTGTTTGTTATTACAACAGAATAGTCGTACTGGAATAACAGAATGCATAAAGTTGACCAATCAGATCACTAGGAAATATTTGCGGTAGAGAGCAATCATTGTGTCCGTGTATTAATAGGTGGTAATGTTCAAAGGAAATAAGAGCAGTTGTCGTTCACTGTGTAGTTTTTGTCCCAGGTGCATAATAGGTTGGGATGAGATTATTTAGAGAGGGATAATTATGTGACTCCCTCTAAATGTTACTTGCATGAGAGAGTGATCACGGATGGAACTGAAAAAGAAATTTACAGTAGCGATTCAAATTGGAAGATATTTACTCAGATGGAGAAATGATATGCAATTCATGCGGGCATGCGTTAATTTTACATGGTGCACGTGTTTGGAAAGCGACAAAATAATTTTCTAAAGGGAAATTTTTGCAGTCAAATTATTATATATGGAAATGATACTGATTCTCAGTTTCAGTCATATAGATTGATATGAAGGTTAATTTAATCAATGTCAGATCAATGCAAACCTCAGCATTCCACTTCCTATGTTTAACTGACAGAATTTCACTCAATATGGCAGATTCCATGGTCTGAAGTATCCATTAAGTCAATCATGTACTCAAAATTCTGATTTTGTAAATTTACAAATTAATATTTTTGGTATAGGACAGTTCATAAAAAGCTATCTGATGGTCCAGAAGTGGGCAATCAATTTACCTTAAATTTATATGCAAAAGTAACTTCCACTCTAGAATTTTTTTCATTTTTACACCAATCTTCTCGGGCCAAATGATTGCACAATTCATCAGCACAGAAAAATAATCAATATTATTTTGCCTGGGTCCATCAAGACCTTCTGACAGCAATCTCTTATTATAATAAGAGTGTCTATTTACTTTTTTATGTTTGTATATAAATATTGCTTTGTCATATATGGCACCATCACGTTGACACACCGGCTAGATGCTGTATGTACCACACAGAGTCGTAGAAATTTCTAGGTTGGTATCTGGGGATGCATTAATCCACTGGAAGATATGCACCCCGAATCTTTGTTAAGACATGCATCTAGGAGAAGGAAATTGATGTAAAAACCTGCGGTCTACTGTATGGCTCTGTTTTGTGGTAATCATTTGTACCGACGAAAAGTTAGCAGTAATGCCAAAAAGTGTGGTTGGTTCTACACCAGTAGAAACAAATCATCTGTGTCGATTTCTGAACAACTTAGCTGTTATGATGGAACCTCATATGTTGAAATCGATGGGAGAGTCCATTCTTTTTTCAAATGGCTTTGATTATAAATGTTGTAGGCAAGTTAGGAAACAATGAAAAAAGTATTTTGTCATTTTTGGCAGCATGAGTACATAAGAATAATGAGTATATAAAAAAAAAAAAAATTTTTTTTTTTTTTTATATGTTTTGGTTACTTTTGAAAAATCCATAGTTCTAAAATTTGAACCCCCCCCCCCCAAATAATTGTTTTGATTTTATTCAAATGCAAAAAGAATTTCATTCTTTCTGGACGTGCAACATTTTCTAATGATTTAAACGTGGCTGGACAAACAATTTAATTTGTACAGATGTGGTCAATTGTTCTGAATAGTCTGGGGAGGAGGGAGGGGAACACATTAAAACAACTCAAACAACAGAAAATAAAATGAAATTTGCAAATAGAAAATGGTTGCCTTTCAGCCAAAAGAAAATAAAACAATGGAATTATAATTCGTCACACAAGACATGTTAACATTGTCAATGCACCCAATGAAACCTAACCTTTACAAATACATAATTTTCAATCTTCTCATAATATTCTTTATAATTAAACCTACAATTCATCCATTTCATCAATTAAGCCTTATCCTCAAGTAGCTTTTAGCCTTGATAAGCAGTGATTTATTAGTAAAAATAAAAAATACATCCAACTGGAAATTTTTTTAGCTGATATTATTTGCCCCTTTTAATAATTTTCATTTTCAGGATAATTTGTATCTTGTTATTTATCCGTTAATGTTGTTGGGAAAATAATTTTTAAATTAAGATTTTTTATTAATCTTCTTCTTACTCAGTTTCACTACCTTTTGTTCTCCGTCTCCAAGAGTTGGGAGTTCTGCCATGTTTCACATGACATATGAGATTGAAGCAAATTTTTACGGCTGGATGCCCCCTCCTAACACCAAACTCTTCAAAACCTTTGTCAAAACACCGTTTCATCATAGATCTCCATTAAATGGAGCAACGTACTTGTCTGTTGTCAAGAAGATGGTCATCCACACAACTGCACTGTTCTATGAACTGCTACTACACTTTTGTTGGACACCACAAGAACTACTGCTATCCATCAGGAGAGCAGGATAGTTTATTGAGCTTTACTCCTCTAGATTCGCCATGTTTTGTCTATGCCGATGCATAACAGGGTTAGTACAAAAGAAAATGGTATTTGCTATCAAGATGTTATTTTTAAGTTTTTCATAAAACAAATTCCTTAAAAAAGACAGGAGTATATTGCAAGATATGAATCTTGCATTTAAGAGAATTCAATTAACTCAAGGTGTGTGTCCAAAGGATGGTGCACTGAAACCTTCTCCATGAATAATGACACATTGCACACTAGGCATATAATGATAGTCAGGTCACAATATTGTTACAAACACTACGGAACACTACTCCGTTGGGATATTACGAGACACCGTTACATAACAATAGTAAAAAAAAAAAAAAATGAAAAGAAAGGGCCCTGGCTTTCAATATAACACATCGAACAAAAGACAGTGAGTAAACTCTTTCAAACCCGTAAAAAAAAAATGCAAAAGAAGGCAGACAAAAAACACGGTCGAAGAAATGAAACACAAACGCAGATTTAAAAAATTTTAAATAATTTTATTTTTTGGGAGGGGGATAGCTACAAAAAAAAAACAAAAAAAAAAAAAACATGAATTGTGGAGATGGGATATCTTATGACAATATCTAAAAATGCACTGTAGAAAACATATCGATAAATAAAACAGCAAAACAAAAAGAAACATAAATTTGCCGCACGAAAGAGAGAGAAAGGAAAGGGCAGACTTACTGTTTGTTTGTTTTTTATGGAGGATTTCAACTGTTCATATCTTGCAGTATCTCCGTGTTCACTTTACCTGCAGCCTTTGCATCAACGAGTTTCATTATTTTAGTTTTTTGTCCTGTGCATATTTGTTAGCCTTGCTTCATGTTCATAAGCACAATTCTGGGGCACATTGTCACCCTCATCTCTTTCGCTCCAATCAACAACTGTCTGCGTTGACAAATTCAATCTTCTACTCCGTATTAACAAATTTTGCTTTCCGAACTCACCAGTCAAATGTTTTTTAATGAAAGCAGTCTCTCTGACAACACAATTTCCTCCGAGACCAATTTGAATGCTGCGTTACCATTTTTGCAAGTCATGTTCGTCTTTTGCTTATTTTGATAATCGCTTTTCTTCTGTTTCTCTCTTTTATCTATAGTCAACAAGTTTGCTTGTTCAGTTTTTCGTCTGTATTCCGCGCCCACCAAAACTTAGGGTCTTCATTTTTGGTTGCTATCCCAGAACAGGATTCCATTTTCCATCCGTCGGTCCATGTGTCCGTCTGCCAGCTATGACTGCTTGTCGGAAAGTGCCAAAAATGTTTTTATTCTCTTCCTCCTTTCCCCTTGTATTCTCCTTGATTTTCCTTTTTTCTTCTTTCTTTGTCATTTGGTGGTAAAAGTCGAATACCAGAGAAGTCAGCCGTGTGTGAACCACTTGGGCTTGACCAGGCTAATCGTTGGGTCATCATCCATCTAGACTTAGAGTCCTAAGGGGAGGAGAGTTAAAATATGCCTCACATATTCATTTGGTCTTTTCCTTTACTTTCTCCTCTCTCCTTACCGTCCCTTTCTCTTTAACACATCCATTCGCCCTCTTCTCTTTTTATAGATTTTCTCTCCCTTTCTCAACAAAACAGAAAAAAAAAAAGAAAAGTTTTCACTCGGCTTGAAAATGAAAATTTAAACTTCTTTCTTTCTAAAATACATAATCCAATGTTGCGATAATATAATAATATGTATTACAATATATACAATATAGATTTTGCTAATAAATTTTACCTTTATAAAAGTAAAAACATTTTAGAAAATATTCATATATACCTATTCTCCCATTAAAATAACATTAAGAAAAGCAATGTATTTTTTTTTTTTAACAAACTATAATGGTGTTATATTTACAGTATAAGAATATTTGATGAGTTTCATTCATTAAATTGATTAAGTTTTGTGATATTTTTTCATAGATCTTTACCCTGTATTGGAGAAAGCTTTGAAACTGATTTTAAGTTTGTTTATAAGATATTTTCTTTGATTAATATTTGGCTCAAGTAGTTTGCATTATTTCAGCATACACTTTATTTAGATCTTTTTAAACCAACATCAAGTATAAAACGTACATGAATTCGTTATTTGGAAAAAAAACTTCAGTATTTACTTCTTTCTCAATACCGCCAAAAGTTTTGGTCTCTTTACCTGGATAATACTGTTGGCATTCCCCAGTTAGCAATTAACTCTTTCCCAAAAAAGAAAAGCAAAATCTCCTAGAATTATCCAGGACTAATCCAATACTAAAGTCCGACAGATAAAAGGGCATTGATACGGCCCAGTTTCTGTCGGACTAAGTGCCAAAAACAGATCCTCAACTAGTATATACCATGCTTGAAGTTCTGGTTCAATTTGGGAGACAGATTCCACATATAACTATAGTATACGTTTCTGTTCAACATCCCACCACCACACCTGTCCTATCCCACACAAAAACAATTTTATTTTGCCAATTTCTATATTGGAATGTTTAACATTCCAATATGCAGTACCAACATGATGGTCATTACAATACAAGAATTTATCTTTGATATCCCATGATATTAGTATAAAAAAAACACACACACACACACAAATTACTTTGAAAAAAAGCAGAAAAAATATGTTTAATAAGCCTCCTTGCAAAAAACGGTCGCTATGAGGAGTTGCATGAGAAAAACTTTTAAACCAGACAGCTTTTATATTGAACATATATCAACACTTTTGATGACCTTAGGCTGCAAAGGTGGAGAGATTAAAAAAAAAAAAAAATCGATGGTAGACATTACTCCTCCTAATTTCTGCATTTTACCAGATTAAACTAAGCCCATAAAAATGCAGTTTCTTTTTCAAAAAAAAATCTCATAATTGAATAGAATAGTCACCATTAAAGTAAAGGTTGTATTAATTGCATCCTACTCCCACCACATGGCACCATAGAAGAGTGTCACATTTGGTTATAGTCAGCTAACGTACTTCCTAACTTCTGGCATAGTTGCTACAGGAAGTGATGACAAGGCAAACCAGTTCCTTCATTTTTTTCTCTCACACTTGTATCTCCCCTGTATATGTACTTTTGCTTTTAATTATGTTTTTCTGCTGGTTCTTTTTTTATGAAATAATCATTGAAAAGATTTTTCGGTCTAATTTTAATTAAGAATTATTGAAATCATTAATTTTTTTTGTTTTAACAATTATTAAAAACACTTTTTGCACTCTTTTCTTTTTTAAATAATTATTGAAAACACTTTTTAAAATCTTTTTAAAACTATTTTAGGAATATTATGTATTGAATACGTCTTTTTATGATGTTTGAAATTTTATTGTGATTTCAATAATTTTATTTTTATACTTTCATATAAACATACCATTTATTATCTAAATTCAGATAAAAAACTTATTTTTAAAAGAAAAAAGTAGGTATTTTTATAATTTCATAAGCATATTTCTTATAAAATTTCAAAAATAAAAACTTTTTAAAAATATTATTAAAAGTGAAAATAAAGACTAATTGTGTTATTTTTATCTGTATAATTTTGTTAATTTTTATTGTATATTTTTCAATAATGTCCTTTTCTTATATTTTATTTCAATAAATTGCTTCACAATAGAAATAGTGAAGAACAATAAAAGTGAAGGAACTGATTTGCCTTGTCACCGCTTCCAGTAGCAGCCATGCCGAAAGTTAGGAAGTACGTTAACTGACTATAACCCACTCATTCATTGCTAATCACTCACTTGAGAAATTCACTCTGTTAATGAAATGATGGGAATGAAGCCATTTTTACAGATAATTTGTTACTGACCTTGAATATCTAATTGTCATCTTCACATCTTCAGAGATTACTCCTTATGATGTTCTTAATAGAAGTTGTCCAAACTTTTATTTCCCCAGTTGCATGGTAAAGTCTTGCAATTGTTTTGTAGTTTCACCATAGACATTGATGTGTACTGTGTGCAAGAGATCATTCTCGATAACTTTAAGTCATGTTGTTAGAGTCTTTCCTGCATTCTTTTTGACTGATCGAAGTACTTAATCGTTGCGATATCAAACTTGTATTTGTTGGCATTTTTCTCCAAATGTTTCCTTTCCCATTCACTTAATATTCCTTGTACATTTAACGCTTCAAAGTTTAAATTTGTCAACATGAAATAGCCACAATAATTTTCACAAGCATCCAGGGATATTCAATGCAATTTTCACTACTATCAAGTAAAGATGTTTGCTGTAATTAAACTGCATCATTGCAGTCACGCAAATGATCCAAATGAAATAGAGTTTGAATACCCAAGGAAGCATTCATTTCTGGCTAAACTTTAGAATAAGTTGATTGTGTCACATCAAGGTCTTGTAGGAAGAAAGAGGAGAAAGGTAATAATACTATCTCATACTTGCTAAATGTTATTCATTAAATAATTTATATATGCTAAATTCTGATATTTCTTTGGCTTGTCTACAGCATATTAGCATTTTTTCGGTCACTTAATAGCAAAACAGTAGTTATTGTTAATTGAACAATTAAAGTCACTAATTTTCTCAAAGCTAAACGGGAGCTGTGATTATTGGTTCATACCTTTCCGAACCATAACTGGATAAAAGGGATATGACAGGATTTCACTTAACATAGCAGATACCGTAAGAAACAATATTCATTCAGTCAGTCATTCACCCCAAATTCTAATTTTATAATCTTTCTATATAATAAAATAGAGACAATTATTCTTATCTAGGAAAATAACGTTATAGCTTTGCAAATGCAGACACCACATAAATTCAGTATGGTCAGACTACTAGCCATTATCTGAGGTATGTTTCCACATATTTCCTGTCTTGTCGAGAGTCACATTCCAAAAGTCATATTTAATGATGGTAGCATGATTTTCACTCAGTTTTCTTATCAATGTAACTGGTTAACTTTTCTACATTTAACATTTTTTTCACACCAGTGCTGTTCATGTTCAAATTCTTCTGGTACATTTCACATTATACTTTTTTCTTTACATTCCTTGAAGTAACGACTGCTCCCTACTCAAGTTCCAGCAATTCCTGAAAATTTCATTAGCTGATTTAGATACATTCATTAGATTACGCGATTAGCGGAATAAGGAAATAGCATTACAAGCGTATGCTGTATTTTCATGGACATCAGCAATATTACATACCTAATGTGCTTCAACAAGTCATATCTTTTTTATTTGTTGGTCATTTTTTAAAAGAATTACATTGATGAAAAGAGAATAAACTAAGCATTCCAATGATGTTAATTTATTTTTCTTTTATGCGTTCAATATTTTTATGCTCCAAGTTAAAAATGAAAAATCGGTAAAAATGACAAAAAGGGAAACACTTTTCAATGTTTTCATTTTATACGTTACGTTTGAATAAATATACAGAGTTAAATTTGATTGGATATGGCTGAAATTTTACAGGCTATATAAACAAAGAAGTCCATCTCTACTAGTGTTTGATTTTTATTTTTACAACGGCAAGAAGCAAAGTTATGACCGAGCAAAGTTGACGAAGAATATTTCAAAATTGATAAGATAAATCTGCATATATCATCCATTTTCATATAGATAATAGTTTCAGAATTATTTTCATGTATATGTAATTATTTGATAATTATTAATTGCGCGGAATTTTATTTCAAATGTTATCTTTTATAGAAATCAAATCTGCTTATGGAAAAACGGTCACTAAGCATGTCATGCGCTGAGCTAACTAAAGCATTCTCTTAAAAATAAAAAACTGTGTTTCTGCTTTTCGTCTTACTAAACTAGTCATGTTTTACTTTGAGTTTGTCAATTTAAAAAAATTATTTTCAAGTTTTTCAAATTTGATTTCCAAACAATACTATTTTGTTGTTTTTAACGCTTTTAGTACACATGCACTAAAAGCGTTAAAAACAAGTAAATGTACTAAGTACATGCGTTTAGAATAGCGTTTTTAGTGGTTTAAAAAAAAAAAAAAATACATAAAAAATAAAAGGTACTTGTGCACTTATGCTACCATGCTGAAATAATAACGTTATTATTTAGAAACCCATTCTTAACATGGAGAAGGAAGGGTGTTTTTTGTTAACTATTCTGTACTTTTACCTAACAGTTAAATAAAAAAGATATTGTGAAACTTAATTTCATTGTCAAGACTATTTTTTCAAATCTGTAAAACAAACCTGTTTTTTTTTTTAACTGAAAATATCTAAATAATAATAATAATAATTAGGCGGTTCGATAAAGAATTTCATGGTGATGCGTTTTGTAAATTTTTACCTTGTTTCCACCTTAACATTTTTCTTTAACATGACTATCTTTAAAGGTTTTCGAGTATGCTGAAAATGAACACCGCATTTAAATTTTCCGCAAATAAGTAGCCTTCCGGACATTAAGCAATATCATTTCTTACGTTATGGATGGTGGTGGTGGCCATCTTGGTATGCGCGTTTATGCATAGTTTCTCGGGGTTGCGTTTGCGCACTTGTGCATATCAAGATGGCCACCAGCGATAACATAAGAAATGACATTGCTTAATATTTGGAAAACTACTTATTTGCAGAAAATTTAAATGCGATATTCGTTTTCAGCATACCTTAAAACCTAAAGAAGTAATCATTTATAATGTTAAGGTGAAAACAAGGTAAAAAAATTGTTTTATTTCTTTGTTTACATAATTGAATTTTCAGTAAAACAACAGAATAGAAATGACAAAAATTACCATCAACTGGTGAATATATAGTTGTTGCTTATCAGGATTCCTGGTATCCTAGTACTGTGAAAGTTACATCGAGGATTCACGTAGAGTACGATTTATGGTTGCATCTCAGAAAATAGGGTATATTTTGGGCCAGATAGAGAGAATTTACAAAATTGAAAATTGGACTGATCCCAAAATGCATAAATTCTAGTCGACTATGGGAATTTCCATCTTTTACAGAAATCCAAAATCTATATGAAAAATTTTCTTTGATTTATTTCTGAGATTAATCCATATCTACTAATTTTTTTTTTTTCTTTGAGGAGAGTAGTAAATACCGGCCATGAATGCTCTTTAGGCATTCAATGGCTACACCCCAGATTAAGCTCTCCTTTGGTGAGGAGGCAGGAAAATGCCTATTCTCAATAAAACTATATTTAATACTTAGTTTTATTCATAAATAGACATCCACTGTATGATACCATGCACCAGTTTAAAAAAAAAATTGAAATTTGTACATCTGAATTTATAATTCATGGCTTATGGTAAAGAGATACATCAGATTTCACTGCATAATCAGAAATAGCACATAATTTTACATAAGACTGCCAAGTTTCATGAGAATAGCTTGAAAAATAAATAAATGGTGGCGAAATTACCGAATTTCTTGAAATGTTGAGGTCCTTAATTTAACCCACTTTTTCTAAAGAAAAATGTCCACGGAAAAGCCTAAATTTTGGCACTTAAATTTCTCATAACTTTTTAACTACTGATGGTATTTGCATAATTCAAACGGTTTTAAGCATCTTTTACATAGTTCTTTTCATACAAGTTGATAAAATAACAATTATCTAAAAAGAAAAAATCAACTTGTAATGTTATAGGAAATTTCGAATGGTTAATAACAACACTCATGACTTAATCAAAATGACATAATACAACTATAAACACTCGGATACTTTGAACCTAAAAAGATTGATTTTATTCACCATAAACTTAAATACAGAAAAAAAAACTTTTCAGTGTTGCATTCGAACATTGTAACCTAACAAAGCATTCTTGTTCTAACTTTGCAAACTTTTAATTTGATTTTTTTTTTCAAAAATAAATCCATAATTACAAGCAGATACAAAACATCTAACTTTTTACACACTGTGCACTTTAACATTCTTTTTCAGCTAGCATTTTTTAATACTTTGACTTTTCCATTTTGATCTATTATTTTACAAAAAAATGCAGATAAACAATTAGTCTCCAAAAATTTTTTATGAGATTAAAACTATTTTGTAAAAACGGATATCAGAGCAGTTGTTGTCAATGCAGCAATCCAGGAATGCATAGAAATTAGAATAGGGTGCTCCCAGCTTTGCTCAGACTTTGAACAAAACACCTGCTAGGGCCCACCAGTGCCATGAGGTGACAGTAGCCATCTTAAAAGAGCAATGACTACATGGATGACAGAGCTCACTACTCAATGTCAGTGCCTGACAATTGAAAAGAGATGGTTTGCCTGCAAGTTCCTGTCAAGAAGTGGCAGTAACCACCTGAAAATCACTCTCAATCACTGTCATAACTGCCAGTGACCAACAGTGCCCATCACTGGATGCCAGTACAATACAATGGATGACAGTGAATGAATATTCAAAACAGGCCATATCATTTTAGTGCAGCCCAAGAGGGCTTGACACTAATCATGATAGAAGGAACGCAAGTAACAGCCTAAAAACGCCAATGACCACCAGGTCTCACCATTAAAGACAGATAATTTCATTTTGGAACAGTCCAATAGAGGCTGATACTGGTCATGGTCAACAATGACTGCCAGGAATCAACAATGACAAGCATGAAAGCCAGCCAGTGTCCATCAGTAAATGTAAGTAACCACCACAAAACATCATTAACCAACAGTGAGAGACAGTGGATGCCAATAGAGACAGACACTGATCATGGCCGCCAGTGACTGATAGTTGTAAAGGCAGCCAGTACTATCAGCATGCACAAGTAATTGCCCCAAACTAACACTAATCACCAGTAACTCCCACTGCTGAAAATGACTGCCAGAAAATGTACAACAGTGGAAGCTAGGAAGCCAGATAATTTCATTTTGGCCATGGCTGCCAGTGCCCACTATTTTCTAGGGCTGACAAATGTAGCTTGATTGGGGTAGGTGGGATTTACTGAATAAGTTCTGACTTTGTGCCATACTTCCACTGTCGGTACATGGGTCCTGCTAGTTTAATAATGTTTTTAGTACAAGACAGTTCTTAAAAATGCTATCTGATGATCCAGAAGTAGGGGATCAATTTATTTTAAATTTATATGCAAAAGTAACCCCCCTCCCACACCCAACTCAAGAATACTTTTTTTTTCTTTTTTACACCAATCTTCTCATACTGTTTACATGAAATTGCCTTAAAAATAATTTTTTTCTTACTCCATATAAGTCCATCATTCTAAAAATTAATCTGAAAACCAAAACTTTTTTGTATCAAATAGCAGAAATCAATGAAAAAAAAAAAAAGAAAAAGAAAAAGACATTGATTACTGATCAGAGTTATTTATTGAACTGTACACAGGATTGGGAATTTAACTCAGTTTCTGAGAAAAACTTTTTAAAAAGATCAAAAAATATGATTGGTTTAGTAATCTTACTGCAACTCAACACTTTTGATGTCATTTAATGTCAAAGTACTATGCAGGGTTCTCAAATTCCATAATACTTTTGCAAAACTTGCCTAATTTCAAAGAATAAAATTGAGCGTCAACACAAAATTACATTTGTAAGGATTTCTCTTTTGTTTTTAAATCTACATTGTTAGTTATATATTGTGAAAATTGGTTTCTGGACCAATAGTAGACAAAACAGCAAATTTTTTTAAATGGACCTAATTTGGTGGATAATTGAGCTACAAAAAGACTTGATACCATTGTTTTGTGTTTTACAAATATCTCTACATTCACATTAAAAGTTTTTACAGATAATGAAAATAAAAGTTTGATTTGAAATACTGACTTTTAGTGCTCTCTTCACAACTATGCGTCTCATATGAATTCTCTCCTCATACATCTATCCTTTTTCATCGTGACAATTTATTCAACAAGGGAATATAACTTGCGATATGAAAAATGATTTTGATGATTACTTTAAAATTAATTTGAAGCATAAAAAGAAAACATCCTTTTTATAACCGTAAATCTGGAATGGCAGTCGAGATTATTGAATCTGACTTCACTTCATAATTCAGGTAGCAGTTGAGACCCTAGTTTAAGATTAACCTCATGATCTAGATCATATGGCTACCATATAACTAGTTTTTAAAAGGCAAGAACTTTTCAAAATCTTAAAAGCAAATTTTGTTTTTCACCTAAACTTGGAATAATTGTCAACACATAGAATGAGAATTGTATTATTTTTTCATCAATAATTGCCTTTTCAAAAAGCACTTTCTCTACATAAAATTAGAAAATATTCTTTACAATATTTCATACATAAAATTTTGTTGTTAACGGAATAAATAACCACAGAAGAAAGTTTTCCATTTTTTTTTTAAATGTACATTTTAAATCAGTCATTTCAAGAGTTCATACAAATCTATCCCTTGAAGTAGACATGATATATCTCTACTAAAGATTAAAGATAATGACATTAAATGCTGTTTTAAGACTTAGAATATCTTTGGATATATTTTAAATGTTGTTTACTTATTCTCGTCGCCAAGTTTTTACGCAGAATCAATGTCATCATTTTCTGTGTAAATTGGACGGATGATCAAAGGCACTAAAAATGAATAACGGAAATAACCTTTTTTTTACTACTGTTTATTTCTTTAATTTTATTAAAGGCCTCTGTACATTATTTGGAAAATAGGTGTTAAAATCAAGTTGCACTCACTACAAATAAAAATCCAAACACAATGAAAATATTTGTAGGTTGTGGTTGAATTTACTATTTAAAATTTTTTTTTTAAATCGGATACTGTTAATCAAAATTCTATGTTTAAAACTTCACACTGCAGAATATTGGAATGTAAATCATTTAAAAATTATTTATTTTTCAGAATTAATGAGAAAAATTTTTATTTTAAAACATAATATTGATTTTATGTCCATTTTTTATTTACCACTTTAAGGGAAGTGAAATGTTAGAAACAACACATAATTGGTTGATATTATAAATTTTGCCGGAAGACAGGGATGGACCTTTGGCAGGAAATTTGACTTTGAGTCAGTTGCTAACAAGTTTTTGGACTGACTGGCATCTCATTTATGGGTCCCCTATTTTGAACTTAATTATAGTTCTCTTTAATCATTTAATCGACAATGGGATTGACAAAGAAATATGAACTCTCTGGAGTTGGCGGGGATTGCCTTTAAAAAATATTATTTCCGGTAATTATTAAACTATTAATGCATGCTTCTTTTTCTCAAACTAACATGTCGACAAATGACAAACTAACCGGTATTATCATCAGCTAAATTAACCCACTTTGATTTAGCAATGATGAAACCAGAACGGAGACTACATCTGATAGGTAAGTCCATGTTTGTTTTGAATGATTATGGAGACTCCCCAGATAATCGTTTCATGTCAGCCATTTTTTTTTTCTTGTTCTAACGCAAAATTCCACACTTGTGTTTCAAAGTAAACAAACCTTAAAATGCAAAAAACTTATCCAAATAGATAGAGTTATATATTTGTTTGTTAACTACTTTTTCGTTTTGTTGCCTATAACTGCAAAATGGCCATTTTATTTTATTTTTTATGATTAAAATTGTATTTGCATATTTTCTGTAATTTTTGCACATGTGCATATTTTCCGTAATTTTTGGTGTACACTATTTTTTGTGAGAAAAATAAGTTAAACAACTTCCTTGACTCAAGAGGTGGAGGTCAGAGGAGGGTTGGATTCTTTTTTTGATTTTGCAAGATTTGGTGACGTTTTGGCTTTAGCTTATACCTGCTGTTGACTGGAAGTAATTTGCATATGTGATAGTTGCTATTTAAGAGCATTGCTTCCTTCCAGCGGAGCTCTTCCTGCAGCTCTGTGAGCAGCAGTCTAGCGAGTGCAACCTTGGCGTGGTTAGGAGACTTGTGTGTCTCTAAGACTCTGATAGCTATGCTGGCGGGAGATTCATCTCCTGGTAGGATCACCCAAACCAAACAGGTTGAAGGGTAGAGATCAGATTAAGAGCACTCACTAGTCCTCCAGGTTGAGGGTTAGAATAAGTCCAACAGCCCAATTCTGTAAAAGAAAGTTACAGAAATCACAACATCATCTGTGGACTTCTTGGTCTAGTAGGATTCATGACGCGACCAGGTGAAAGCCTCAGAAAAGCCAGTGCTGCACCAACAAGAAGCAGAGACCAAGGCTGCTGGAATGACATGGGCTGAACTGAAGAGGACCAGCCAGAACCGGGTCCGTTGGCCCTATGTTCCCCAAGAAATCAAGAGGCCTAAACATAAACTATGAGTTGATCCGTTTAGGGCGTCTTGTTCTACAAATAAAGAATATACTTTGATGTAGATCTGTTACCTACACAGCAAGCTATTTGAGGGCTAGGTAAGGTGCTCCTTCTGTGGCTTACTTCTGGGACTTTTTGAGGATTTCTAGTGACGGTTACTTTTAGAGAACCTTAATTTTTTACTTGCACTAGAGTTCGCAGGCACAGATTTATGATTTATAGTCTTCGGTTACTTGACTCCTGACAGAGCTGGGGTGTCGCGATTTAGGAATATTTTGCAACACCAGACCCAACTCGAATTTCTCCACTACTTCGGTATTGGAGAATTTTCAACACTTTCACTGAAATATTACTATTAATTCATTTTCAATTGCAATACTTTGCATATATCTCAACATAAACAAGCACCAAACTATAAAAATCATTAAGTTATAGTAAATCTAAACGTCTACATGAAACGCGGACAAAACAAGTCGATCGAGAAAAGGAAGATGGCCGATAACGGAACAAACGATAAGACAAGGTTAGCAAATTATGATAACCCTTCGATAATCAAGTACAATTATTTCTAATGGAGAAATTTAGAGTCATCCCCCTTTCTTGATTTAAATGAACCGTTTTTTTGTTGTTTTTTTTTTACGATCGTCTTATATCTGTGTTTCGTGTAGACAATAAGACTTGCTATAAGCATATATATATATATATATATATATATATATATATAATGTACTAGTGCATTTATTGATCCATGCTGAGATATTAACGTCATTCAAAATGCCATTCTTAACATGGGAGAGGAGGATGTTTTGTACCAATTCTGTACCTTACAATTTAATAAAAACAAAAATTTCATTTAACTTAAATACTATTTAAAAAATAGCGCGGATCGATGAGTGCACTACTAGTGCACTGCACTAGTACATATATATTATATACTAAAACAGTTTTAAAGCAAAAATAAATTGTGAACAATGAAACCCTGCTATACCCATTTCACTGTAAACAACGACCGACATTTTGATACCCGAAATACAATTGGAAACAAATAATATATCGCCTTTGAAGCAAATATGAAATTTTAACTTATGTTTTCAAGACTTAGTGAATATAGATGCGTCATAACGAATGCATTTATTAGTTTAATAGAGAAGTTATTATAGTAATTACTGCAATATATACAAGGAAAGAAGGTTTCAAAGAGATGTAAAAACACAAAAGTATATTTTTCTTTCGTTCCAATGAGATATAAGATATGCATAATTTTTAAGCGATGAACAAGAAATGAGTTTTGAAAATCGTGAATTTGAAAAATAATAAAGCAAATTTTGAAAATTGTAAGTTTGAAAAATAATAAAGTGAGTTTTGAAAATCACGAGTTTGAAAACAAAAAAAACAACAACAACAAAAAAAAAAGACGAGTTATGAACTTCGTAATTTTGAATGTTTTTCAAATTAGAAAAATCGCAGTGTTTGAAAAGGGGGACATCAGACAAACCAACAAAAATTATAGAGATGATTAAATAGAAAGTGTAGAGAAAAAAAAAAAAAAAAGACTCCATTTTGGGTGACCGTAGATATATAATAATGGAGACAAAAAAAAAAACTCAAGAATGTCTTCCTTCTTCAAGTGTAGAGGCATCGACGAAAAACCCCACGTTGAAAAAAAGGCAAAGAAATTAGCCATGCTGTGGATAAATCAAGTCAAATCGCATGTATATATAAACAGATAATAATGTGCTAAAGATAGAGAGCGCAGAAATAGAGGTGGTTGGTCGCCATCGTCCGCCGCCAACAACAACATGGAACACTGGGAAAAACTTACCCAAAAATCGTGGTACTCAGCTAGACCGCCATGCAACACTGCAAACCTCCGCACTCCAGATTGGACACGCAATCAGCATAGACTAGACTCAGTATACGCTCAATGTATCGATATCAGTCACCAGTACAGAACAGATCAGTCTAATGACGAAAACAGAGCAAATGAAAAGGCTAACCGTTGGAGAGAATACCCTGAAAATGTTTTTAATATATCTTTTTATTATATAGCGCTAACAGTAGTTCTCTAATGCTGGTTCCCTGGCTAAAGTAGCCATTATACACATGGTGATGGTAGCGTGATGAATACTCTATTAAGATTATTTTAACTTATCCTTTTAAGAATTTAAATATATTGAATATATAATATTATCAGTTCTTTAAACAATTTTTCTTATATTACTTATTTTTCCTTTTACATTATTTTCATTTTTTTTTTTTTTAATTTTTCTTCCCACCATATTGGCTAAAAATATTCGCTGCGAACCTCCTTTCTTTTAGTAACCTCCTAATTTTAATAGATTCGTACTTTTTTTTTTTTTTACGAAACTATTTTTAAGTAGAAATGTTTTTGTTTTTTTTAAATCATCTATTTTTTTCACAAAAAGTCTTATAATTGTGGTGCTTATACTGAATTTGAGCTAACTGTTTGTTATTGTGCTTCTTTTTATTACTGTAAAGTAACCTTAACCTACGTTAAGGTGTAGTTGGAGTTCGGCAAAAATCCGTTTGCCTTAGTTCAAATTCTGTAGAAGAAACCTTTTTGAAATATAACTTTTCCCTCGTGAGGAGGAGTGAGGACACAAGTAGGAACAATACAATCTCACAAAATAAAACATGGAAATATTTATGAATATAAAATTAAGAAAATTCTAACGACGCGAAATAAAACATTATCTGAACATAAGGGAAATGAATGAAAGTTTTCATAATTTTTTTTTTTTTTTTTTTTTTTTTGAGAAAACGGTTTTTTTTTCTTACAAAATATAAATTTTCGTAACAAAGTCAAAATTCTGAAAGTGAATCGTTTTCGAAAAAAAAAAAAAAAAATTCTGAAAGTGAATTACTTTCCCTTTGTTTAGAGATCTTCAAAATGAAAACAATAAAAATTGTCTCCAGTACTGTAACACAAGTACTATATTTTTATAAAGAAATGTTTAGTTTTTTTATAAAACCGCAGTTTAGCAGCCAGAACATTATACGATTAAAAATTGTGTGTAGACGGTACATGTTATTTTATCCTATTTTTATTAGTAAATGAAGGACCATTTTGAGATAAAATCTGTTTAGTATTATGCTTATAATCTTAAGAAGCCACTTTAAATTTGTACATTATGCAGCTAATTCAGCGTTCAAAATGAGATATAGCACTCTCCCTCGATACTAGCGCACAAATACATGTATTTGGTGACTTCAATGTCCACCACAGTAACTGGCTAGGATTCTCTAATCACACAGACGTAGCTGGTAGCGCAACACATAGCTTCTCTATATCCCATTCCCTATCTCAGGTGGTTACATTTCCGACACGTTTCCCAGACCAGCAAGATCAACATGCCTCACTTCTAGATCTCTTTCTGACAACGGTTCCCAATGACTGTACAACAAATGCCCACAGCCCACTCGGGAATGCTGATCACGCTGTGATAATGGTAGAAATCAGCCTAAATTCTCGCCCTAAAACTGAAGACCCACTACTCAAAACAACGAGGTATTACAAAAAGGCTCATTGGGAAGCCATCAGGGAGCTCATCAGAGATGCCCCATGGCAAAATATCTTTACTCTTCAAGCGGAACAGTGTGCAAATTAGACCACTGAATGGTTCAAAACTGCTATTGAAGCACAAACTGTTATTGAAGCACGACGGAAATTCTATAGCAAGCCCCACTCCCCCCAATGGTTTACTTCTGCTTGTGCAGCTGCCATTTGTCAAAGGCAGCATGCGTTCCGCAGATTCAACCGACATAAGTCCAGCTCAAATAAACAGAAGTTTATAGAAGCTAGAAATAATTGTAAGAGAGTGATAGAGACAGCTAAGACAGATTACTCTGAAACCACCAGAAAATGCATCGAAGCACAGAAATTAGGAACCCGGGATTTTTGGAAAATCTACAACAGCGTAGTAAATAATGGACAGTCAACTATTCCCCCACTATCAAACAATCATGAGGTTGCTTGCACGGCAACTGACAAGACTAATCTGCTTGCCAGTCGGTTTGCCTCAAACTCCACACTGAACTCGGTACACCACTCACT
The DNA here is from genome assembly GCF_053919585.1 of Euprymna scolopes. Taxonomy (NCBI): domain Eukaryota; kingdom Metazoa; phylum Mollusca; class Cephalopoda; order Sepiida; family Sepiolidae; genus Euprymna; species Euprymna scolopes. The sequence goes on from NC_136500.1 coordinate 111,428,621, forward strand.
CCCTGATTTTCCTCTGCGAACAGACGCCACACTAGACGATTTGAAAATGACCCCTTCTCAGGTACATGCTGTTATAAAAAACCTAGACACCTCAAAAGCATGTGGACCAGATCTCATCCCGGCTGTGCTATTAAAAAAATGCTCTGCTGAGGTTGCTCCAGTTCTGTCCAAACTTTACAATAAATGCCTTAACGAATCTTGTTTTCCCGACTGCTGGAAAACCGCCTCTGTGGTACCAGTCTTCAAGAATTCTGGTGAAAGAACTGACCCACTAAATTATCGCCCCATTAGCCTCCTCCCGCTTTTCGCCAAAATATTTGAGTCCTTAGTTAATCAAGCCCTAGTCCAGCACCTAACAGCTGCTAAACTCCTGACTGACAAACAATATGGATTCAGGCAAGCCCGTTCAACAGCAGATATCTTAACTGTAGTTTCTGAACGTATATACCGTTCATTGGATAAAACAGGGGAGGGTAGAGCGGTGGCCCTCGATATATCTAAGGCTTTTGACAGGGTATGGCACGATGGTCTTCTAAGGAAAATTAGATCATATGGAATCACTGGAAGAATTCATAATGTAATTAAATCCTTCTTAAGTAATAGAAAAATCAAAGTTGTCCTCGACGGTCGTACATCCAAACAATACGACATAAATGCGGGAGTACCTCAGGGGTCTATCCTTGGATCTCTATTATTCCTGATATTCATAAACGACCTCCCTGATAAAATTGTTTCGGAGATGGGTATATTTGCCGATGACACTACTCTCTATAACAGATATGAGGGGAAAACAAATGAACACATATCCAAGGAAATGGCAGAAACACTAGAGGATGACCTCCAATCCGTAGTGGAATGGGGTCAAAAATGGTTGGTCACATTCAATGCTGCTAAGACTAAGCTTGTTTCCTTCAATAACTACAAGAAACCTTCTCTACCACCAATAGCAATGGCCAAGAACACATTACCTGAAAGTAGTTCTTTTAAACTCCTCGGCCTAACGTTTACAGGGAATATGAACTGGAATAGATACATTGAGAGCATTGCCAAGGCTGCTGCAAGGAAGGTTGGCTCCCTCTACCGTGCTAAAAAACTACTTACGCCTGCCAGTATCCTATACCTCTATAAGGCAACCATTCGCCCATGTATGGAGTACTGTTGTCACATCTGGGCTGGTGCATCTGCTTCTTATCTCTCGCTCCTGGACAGGGTTCAAAAGAGAGTCGCCAACCTGATAGGTCCTGAACTGTCATCTAGGCTTCAGCCTCTGTCCCATCGATGAGATGTTGCATCCCTCTACCTGTTCTACAAATACTTCAATGGTGAATGCTCTGACGAACTGCAAACACTTGTACCTCCCCGACGTAACTACCCCCAACAAACCCGACAAGCTACTAAGCCTCATCTCTTTACAGTAGAGATCCCTAGGTGCAAGAAAGCCTTTTACTCCAGTAGTTTCTTCCCCAGAACTGCGGGTCTTTGGAACTCCCTTCCAGGATTCTGCTTTCCCAACTGCAATGATATCCAGAAGTTCAAGTGTAATGTTAACAAACATCTTTCTACTCATCTCCCTTCATAATGACCCCGCTAATTAAGTCCCTGATAGTAGCCCCCTGCTTCAAAATGGCACTGTGCCTTGTTTGGGGTGAAAGTTGAATAAAAAAAAAAATTTTTTTAAAAAATGCTTCAATTCCTGCGCAACCAAATTCAATAAAAACAATATTTTGGATCAATCAAGATTTTCTGCATTTATTCGAAAATGGCCCTTCTAGCTCCACCTCGACTCCATATACGGCCAAATTTTTTCTTCAATAAACTAAAAGCTAAAATCATGACAGAGCTCATCTCAGCCCTTTCACTATTTGTTGAGCTTAAGGTTGCTATCTCAATTCATGCATGTATGCAGACAGTAACGAACATACATACATACACACAACATGTTAGCTTTTTCTCATTATCGTCTGTTCATTAAAAACGTATAAATAAATTTTTAAATACTCCTAATCTTGACTTTTTATAATGGAAGCAACTTTCGACAGAGGCTTCTTTTCTAGAGGAATTGCTCTTGACACATCAAAGGCCTTTGATAGGGTATGGCATAAAGGTCTACTCCACAAAATCTCCAGCTATGGAATAGCTGGAAATGTCTTCTCAATTATTAAATCATTTCTCTCTGATAGATAGGAGATGAGTTGTGGTTGATGGGCAGAAATTAGAAGCTCACAGTAATAATGCTGGAGTCCCTCAGAGATCCATCCTGGGCCTAACTCTCTTCCTGATCTAAGATCATTCGTAGACATTTATGCCGATGACACTACCATCTATGGCAACACTTCAAAGGCCATAAATGACCAGGTTCTCTCTCCTCTGATCTTGGGTACGTGTTTTTGGGGGTTTTTTTTTACAAAATTCACTTATCAAGGCCTAGAGGCCACTTGAGCATGAGGGTTAATGAGCGTACAGCAGATAAGGGGAACATGTAATCATATTTAATAGTGGAAATTTGGTAAATTGGATTACTTAAGGGGATGGCTCAGCAAGAATTTGTTCACATTGGACTTGAACACAACCATATTTTAGTCAGTTGGAAAGCAGAAAAATGGAACAGAGTTTCACAGATGTGCAGTTCTAAGAAAGAAGCTTTGGTCATGGAATCTACGTTTAGGTTTAGGCACAGATAAACAGTGTGGAAAATTATTGACAGTGGTTTTAGCTAGACAAGTGTTTTTTTGTGAAAGTCAGGACAGGGGGAACCATAGATTGGAGCTCAAGTGAGCACTTGCCATGAAAATAACGATAAAGCAGACAGGCTCGCAACGCCTCTTCTGTGAGAAAGAGGTTGCAGGGAAGAGAAAAGGGCATCCCCCATTAGGCTACAAAGTCTATTTTGCACTCTGTCAAGGCAGGATAAACTGCCTCTGGCAGCTCCTGCCCAGATGTGGCAACATTACTCCATCTTTGGATGTACTTGGCTCTTATACAGGTAGAGAATTGTATCAGCAGTGAGATATCTATTGGAGCAGTAGAACAATCCTAGCATTTTTCCAGCAGCCATGGCAACGGATTTGATGTACATGTTCCATCTCAGATGAGGAGTAAAGGTCAGAGCTAGAAGTTTATTAAAACATTGAGCCTCCCCAAAACAAGAGCCATTCATTTCGATTGATGCCAGATGGGGATCAGAGCGTTAATGATGTAAAGAGAGAAGCTTGGTTTTAGATGCATTAAAATTAACCAGCCACCTCGTTCCCCATTGAATCACATGATCAAGATCTGAGGAGAGAGAATCAGAGAGAACTTGGTCGTTTATGGCCTTTGAAGTGTTGCTATAGATGGTAGTGTCGTCAACATAAATGTTCACAAATTATCTTAGGATGTGATTTGGAAGATCATTGATGTAGATCAGGAAAAGAGTTGAGCCCAGGATGGATCCCTGAGGGACTCCAGCATTAATACTGTGAGCTTCTAATTTCTGCCCATTAACCACAATTCTTATGAACCTATCAGAGAGAAATGATTTAATAATTGAAAAGACATTTCCAGCTTTACCATAGCTGAAGATTCTTTGGAATAGACCTTTATGCCATACCCTATCAAAGGCCTTTGATATGTCAAGGGCAATAGCCCTAGAAAAGAAGCCTTCATTGAGATATTCATTAATCCTAAGAGACATAAGTGTAAGCACATCTGCTGTAGATCTATTAGAACAGAAACCATATTGCATGTCACTAAGAAGGTTATTTTTGATGAGGTAGTTGACTACTACTCGATTTAACATAGATTCTAGCAACTTACTCATGACGCACAGGAAGCTGATTGGTCTGTATTGAGTAGGAGATGAGCGATCATCTGAATTTTTAAATACAGGACATACTGATGAGGTTTTCCAGAGTGTTGGGAAGCATTTCTCCTTAAGACAATGCTTAAATAGATGTTAAATTAAAGATGCTAAATTTTTGATGAGGTAGTTGACTACTACTCGATTTAACATAGATTCTAGCAACTTACTCATGACGCACAGGAAGCTGATTGGTCTGTATTGAGTAGGAGATGAGCGATCATCTGAATTTTTAAATACAGGACATACTGATGAGGTTTTCCAGAGTGTTGGGAAGCATTTCTCCTTAAGACAATGCTTAAATAGATGTTAAATTAAAGATGCTAAATTAAAGCTAGCATTTAATACAACAGAAATACATAAATTAAATACTGAAATAAAATGTAGTTATTAATATTTGAATCTTAAAATAAAAAGTGCGAATTAGTAGAGAAAATCACTTATCACAACAACGCATTCCGTCTCCAAACTAGTGAAGAATTTAATTCCGTCTCCAAACTAGTGAAGAATTTTAATTTAGTTTTGACAAGCTTCTGGGCTTGACCATTACTCCTGATCTTAAATGGAACACGTATATCAAATCTGTTGCCAAGGCCGCTGGAAAAATGGTGGGATCTTTCTATCGATCCAGTAGATATCTCACTGCTGATGCTATTCTCTATCTATATAAGAGCCAGGTACGTCCAAGGATGGAATACTGTTGCCACATCTGGGCAGGATCTGCTAGAAAGGACTTGGCCTGCCTTGATAGAGTTCAAAATAGACTTCGTAGCCTCGTAGGAGATGTCCTTTTCTCCTCCTTGCAACCTCTATCTCACCGAAGAGATGTTGCGAGTTTGTCTCTGATGTATCGTTATTTTCATGGAAAGTGTTCAACTGAGCTTCAATCTATGGTCCCCCCTCGCCAAACTTTCACAAGAAACACTCGTCTAGCTGTAAACACTATCAATAATTTCCCCCACTCTTTATCTGTGCCTAAACCTAAACGTAGATTCCATGAACAAAGCTTCTTTCTTAGAACTGCACGCCTGTGGAATTGTCTTCCGTTTTCATGCTTTCCGGCTGACTACAATATGGTTGTGTTCAAGTCTAAAGTAAATAAGTTCTTGATGAGCCGTTCCATATAAGTCATTAAATTTACCAAATTTTCATTACTAATGATTACTATATTGACCAACTTCTACTGTACACTCTTTAACCCTTATCCTTGAGTGGCCTCTGGGCCTTGATAATGTGGTGATGCCTTTGTAAAAAAAAAAAAAAAATAGCTTTGTAAGTATGGGGGCTAGTTCTGGTTAAAGCTTTTTGAGTACTATAATAGGAATGTCGTCAGGGTCAGTTGTTTTACTGGAATCAAGGTTTTTGATAAGGTTGACAACATCACACACAGATATTTGTAAATCGCATAGTGTGTTTTCAGACAGGAAATACGGATGGTTGGCGGCCCTGATTAAATAGGGTAGAATTAGCTATAAAGTTTTTGGCAAAAAGTTTGGCTTTGTCCGATGCTGACAAGATTACCTCAGGCCCATTGATGGTTGGGATAGGACACACACTTCTATTCAAGACCCTATTTGTTATTTGCTAAAATTGGTGGGAACCCAGCTGCTGCTCAGCTACTTTGGGCTTGACGGACTGAGCATACAACTCTCTTGCGTTCTTTATTACTCTTTTACAGTGGTTGCTGGCAGTCCTGAAGGTGGCTTTAGTCTCAGTACATCTATTACGTTGGAAGCAATGGAAAAAGTGATTTCTGTACACAATGGCAGCAGCACATTCTGGAAAGAACCACAGCTGGCTGTTAGGTTTTTGCTGAAAACTTTTGGAGGGTATAAAGCGATCTATACCTACAATTAACCATTTTGTCAGGTCTGATGCTATGGAGGAAACACCCTTTTTAAACATGGAATGCAGAGGTAGATCTGGTATAAATGTATGAAAGCTATCCCAGCCAGCCATAGAGTATCGATATACTGTACGATGGAGAGGTATATCGGAGGACTTGTAATATTTTGTTTTTATCTTATCCGAGTGGGGACAGAACAGAAGACGAACATAGCTCAGAGCAAGTTGTGAGAAAAAGGTCTAGGAGACTTGCATACTGACCATCAGTGTCAGGCACACGGATGGGTTCATGAACAGTCTGAGTTAGGTCATAAGCAATGGAGAAATCGTGACAGAACCTCCCCTCATCATCTGTCTTGTTTGAATGGGTTAAATGGGTTCTAATTTACGAATATTTAACAAAAACAACTAGATAAAATACAATTTTTCATAACCTTATGCTAAGGTCACTAAACAGCAGTTTTACTTTTTTTTTTTGATAAAAAAAAAAAAAGAGTAACTAAAAAAAACATTTAAAATTGTTTTTCATTTGACAAATGGTATTTATGTATATCATAGGTAGTTATGGTGGCTCAGCTATTTCCATAAATGAGTTTTGGAAAAAGCCTAATAGCAATGATCGCAAAATGATTTGGAAAATCAGATGTCATCTGTTGAAAAGGTAAAAGATATTGGAAGAAGCAGGGTATGTACACCTGAAAGTGGACCATCCACGATGTGGAAAACGCCTAAATGGAGAAATAAAAAATGCAAGACAAACGGGAGTGTGGGCATTCAGCACGTACCTTGCAGAATTTAAGAGGAGACATAAATTTGGGATTGTACCGTTTGTCTCCATTCTGTTGACCTTAGGCAATACGACATTGAAGTTGTAGCAGTTAGATGGTTGAGGTCTATTTTCTTTTGTATTTACATGTAATTTCTTGTGTAATGATTGGTATGTGGTTTGGTTGGCTAAAACAGGCACAATCAAAATTGCATACTAATACATAGGTGAATAGAGCACCACTGTGCATATGTGCCTTTCAGCTATTTCTGCATAGATCATTTAATGCTAAAATATGAACTGTTCCTGAAGAGACAGTGTTGAAACCAGATACTATAATCATCCTGTTGGTGGGAGCCAAAAATTTGCTGACTGTGGTTGCATGCAGAGAAATAAACCTCACTCACTTCTGTGAACAGGTTCCCTGTAGACTATGAGTGGTGACATGTAATGCCTTAAAATGGGATTGGCTAGATGGAAGATCGGAAAGGCCCAGTTCAATTCAATTGGCTGGTCATTTCATACCTTAGTATTTATAAGTTTTATTCCCAACTGTATTATTTAATCTGATTCTTCTAAAAAAATTTTTTATTTTCTTTCCAACTAGATATTAGAAAGCTGAGAGTCAGTTGTGATGAGATCAAAGAAGATTCCAATGCCAAGGAGTAATGTTTTCTATAAGCAATGTTGGAACTCCTTGAAAGAGAAATATTTTCTGAGAATAATGCAAAATATTGAGATCAAAGAATTCTAGCAATGTAAAACCTGTTCTACCTGTAGAATTATATTTGACAACTTTATTCAGGCCAAATAACCTATAGACGGTTGATGTGCCATAAAAAAAAATATAAATCTTGCTTCTCACAAGGGCGTTGCAAGATGACATGGAACTCAATTCTCTTTCTATAGTCAATGCCTGTCAGTCAAACTAACTTACCTTATATTCTTGTGTTCTTGTGTTGATAAAACTGTCAATTAAAGTTGATATCAAATGTATTGAAGATGCTTGTCTTCAACTCTAACTCTAGTGACCCTTTTTTTTCTTTTTCGTCTCAAGCAAGGCTAGTTTGATGAATACAGATACTAATACGAAATGGCTATCTCGAACAAGTATCTTATCATCCAAAACTGTACATAGTTAACAAGGATAAAAAGAGTGAATATAATGAACATTGAATAAATAATTAAGTTACTTTTCTACCTACCTGCATGATCTTTTTTTGTGTGTATGTTTTAAAGTATTTTTTTTTTTTAAGATTTTTGTTTAAATCAAAAATTGTTAAAATTGCATTTCATAATAGTGGATGGACAGCTGTCCAGATATCATTTTGATATAAAGTTTGATCAATGAGTGTTTCAAACAAATATACAACAAATTTACTTTTCAGCCTAACTGAAATGAGAAAATGACAAAAAAAAGTAATAATCTGACTCCAGTGATTTCAAGAAAGATAGCGCAGCCATTTTGGATTTTGACTATAACAATTTTAGATTTGAATGAAATTTTAAATTTAAATAAAAATACAAAAAATTATATAGGTAATGAGGGGCATTTTTACACAATATTCCAATTCTCTATAGTAATTGCATACAGAAAAACTAATACTTTGGTCACATCTTTGAAGATATTATTTTGTAAGGTTAATTTGAAAATTTTAGAAAACCAAATAATGTTATGAAATTATGTTTTCAAAGAGTTGATCAAACTCCTATTTAAAAGTCTTACTAACTACAGAAACAAACATATTGCTTCAGACTGGCAGCAATCATCAATCACACTAGATGTATTCTTTTCTCTCTGTATCAAGAGCTGATCCTTTGAAATTAATACTACCAGAAAAAAAAAAACTAAAAACAACAGTTTTCTTTTAAAAAGGTGTCTTACACTGAAAGTCCCAGAAAAAAGATTTTAATAATTTAATAAGATATTTTATAACATTTGGCTTTCTAAATTTTCAAATTAACCTTACAAAATTGTCTTTAAAGATTGGACCAAATTCCTTCTATTTCAAATTCAGGCAAACCATACAAACATTGCATTATTTCAGACTGACAACTATCAACAACATCAGATGTATCCTTTCTCTCTCAAAGGATTAGTACCACTAGAAAATTGAAGAGAAAAAATAACAAACTAAAAAAACAACAGTCTTTTTTGAAAAAGGTGCATCAAAAGTCTCAAAAAAATGATTTTAATCATTTAAAAAAAATATTTTATAACATTTGGTTTTCTAAAATTAGAAAATCTAATAATGTGACACAATCAGTTCGTTTTACAGAAGATGAAATACTTATTTCATAATAATACATATTAGACACAGATGTAATAATTAATATTGGCTTACTGGGTTACTAATGCTATTGTTGATTTCCGACTGTTCTCATAACCCAGAACACAAAACAAATTAAATATACTAGCAATAATATGCTCCCTCCTCCAGTTGCATGTTTTTTCCATTATATATAACTAGCATGGATACCCAGCATTGCCCGAGTAGACATGAAATTCGGTTTGGATAGAGCTGCTATACTAAGGATATTGAGCAACCCCCAGAAAATAACAAGTTTCAGCAGCCCATGTGCTGGAACCCTCCCCTAAAAAATATAAATGAATCAAAACAACTTTTTTTTCAACCAAAGTAGCAGTGAGTGCCTATGCAAACGCAAAAAAAAAAAAAAAAATTAGTTGGAATAGGCAGGCTTGGACCTGAAACGCGAAAGAAGAAAATGAGCCGATCTTGGATTTGAGAAAAGTGCTGTGTTGATATTATTGGAGATGTACAGTCCTGGATCAAGGGGAAGATGTAAAGAAAATATAGTTAACTGACACTACATTGTAAGATTAAACAAAAGCTTATGTAAGCTTGATCTTCAGATTCTAGACTGAGTTTTCCAGTTAAGAGGACGTTATGCATATAGATGCTCACAGTAGAGTGGGAGGTTATGCATATAAATGCTCACAGTAGAGTGGGAGGTATCCTGGCATAGCAAAATAATTACATATGAAAGAATTAAGGTTTGTTTTACATAGTGCTAAGATATATGAGGATTTTACATAGAGGAAGGATTCTACATTATCAATGTTAGTTCTAAGTCAATGGATATTTGTGAAGGAGAGTCTCATTGGAGAAGCCAATTTTGGTTGTTTTTAGTGGAACACCTGGTTTAATCATTTGTTATATTTTCTGTTTTCATGCTTCTTTTGAAATTTGAAGATTGGATATTTGCTCGATGTTAAAAACAAAGAGCGCACAAGTAAATTATTTGTCGAACCTATGTCTACGGGGCTGTGGGTTGTGGTTTCAGGAATGTTCATCAGCAATAAATACAAGGTTTATTTCTATATGTTACATGGCACTTTTATTACTCCAATACAACTGTTGATAGAGCAGTTGCTTTTAGCAGTGTAGTGGAATCGCAAAGTAATTCCTACAAATGCTAAAAAGCAAATGAGTCTATGTAAAATGTTTTTGACTCCTAATAGGCGTATGAGACGAATGGATTTGCCAATCATTTTTATAACCACCGGCTGTTCTAAACAACCAATGAAAACGTTTCAAAATTATTATAAAAATTGTCAAATTTTGGATTCAATCAGTTCGCCGTTAACTACGCCACGGACCGCATTTGATTCTTGGCTGCCATCTTGGTTACTGATCTGAACTATGCCACCATCTTTGTTCAACACAATGTCTCAAAACTTAACAGTCTAATTGCTAGTCTTTCTTTTTCTGCTTCCTTGGAATTAATTATCTTCATCACTTCCAAAAGAAAGTAAGTTTTGACAGGAACATGTTAATTCAAAGTATTTTCAACTAATGAAAATCGTTTGAAACCTCGAAAGTAATATGTTTATATTAAAATCAGTATGAATTTCGAAACTCCTAAAAGACCTGGTCAACAAAATCAGTTTTCTCCAGAATTATAAAGCTGGACGAGTACCAAAGGATTTCAATAATGGATGTTCATCCCTTCCCCATACCTTTGGGGCCAGAGTAGGCAAGTTTCAAAGAAAAGGGCTCAATGACTCACATATCAGCTTTCTTCATCTCGCACACACATTCTTACATGCTAGCAAAAGTCAGACAAACAGAAATGAATTGCTACCCACTGCTATGCCTGAACTAACGAGAACAAGGTAAACCAACACACATCCATAATGCCATGTCACCAAATACTCGCATACATATATTACTTACACATATTATTCACTCTATGAACATTTACAGATTGAAAATAACTTTTATATGCTTATAAAATTGTAGGCATAAAAATGTTTTGTTATAAAATTTCGTTTTTCTCAATTTTACATTAACAAACCTCTGTCCACGTTTTTAGTTAGCATTTGCTAACTGTGGCCATTCTATTCTCTTAATGTTTCATTTATTCTCATTTCAACATGAATGCACCGTATTTATCATTCATTTATTTCCTTCACGATAGCATAACATTTGCAGATCACTTATATTAAATGTTGATATGATTGTTGCAAAAAGACAGTATTGTCACCTGAAAAATGGTCCTACCAAGGCTAGGGATCATGACATAGTCTTACTTAAGAGTTAGGGCTCCTGTACTACACCACCCAGACAATTTGTCAATCCTGTATTATAAACCTGTCAGTACAAAAGCGACCCAGACTAGTCATGTAAAACTGAGTGACAATCAAGTATCAAGTACTGCCATGTTGTCTAGATAAAGAGTGAGATAAAGAGGGTTTTTTTTTTTTTTACATAGGCATCACCACATTATCAAGGCCAAGAGGCCACTCAAGGATAAGGGTTAAAGAGTGTACAGTAGAAATTGGACAATATAGTAATCATTAGTAATGAAACTTTGGTAAATTTGATAACTTATATGGAACGGCTCATCAAGAACTTATTTACGTTAGACTTGAACACGACCATATTGTAGTCAGCCGGAAAGCAGGAAAACGGAAGACAATTCCACATGCGTGCAGTTCTAAGAAAGAAGCTTTGTTCATGGAATCTACATTTAGGTTTAGGCACAGATAAAGAGTGGGGGGAATTATTGATAGTGTTTACAGCTAGACGAGTGTTTCTTGTGAAAGTTTGGCGAGGGGGGACCATAGATTGAAGCTCAGTCGAACACTTTCCATGAAAATAACGATACATCAGAGATACACTGTTCTGGTTAGAAAACAAGGTCAAGCACTGAGAGATTTAGAAAATTCCTTGTAATGGTATCTCTTCACCTGACTAATAGAATAAAGAAGCAGTGTGACGCAGGACATAAGCAGAGCCTATCTATTCTTTTTCAGCTCAAATGTACTATTTCACAAAGGAAAAAAAATATTTTCTAAGAAATAAATTGAAATGCATTATGGTAAACTGAAATATCGTAATAAAATTATTTTGTTAATTTTATTTTATTGTTTTGCTTATAGTGAGGTGGGTGGGCAGAGAACAGGGGTATTATTGAAGCCCTACACCTGCTGCTAATTTATCCACCGTCCTAAAAATCATAAAAGGTTGAAAGTAAAAAGAAAAGAAAAAAAATAATTGTAGACTAGAGTGTAGAATCACGTATAAATTTAACATAAAATGATCACCCATTTTCGAACCAGATAACGTTTTTAAAGACATGTAACTATTTAATATGTAACTTAGTCATTTTCTTAATTACTTGCCCATCAGTTGTGTGTGTGTGTGTGTGTGTGTGTGTGTGTGTGTGTGTGTGTGTGTGTGTGTGTGTGTGTGTGTGTGTGTGTGTTTTAAACATTTAAATATTTTTATTTGGGCTGTTTACATTTAATAGTTAAAAAAAAAACAATTTTAATTTGGGGTGGGAGGTGAATTAGCATGCCTCCAATTTTACTGAAAAGTAATGTCTACCACTTTAGTTTTTAGGAGAGTTTCATAATAACTCAAGCAACCTTAGTAGAAGTTCATGTCTTGCAATGATGTTTGGTTAAATAGAGCCGAGAGAGAAAAAATAATGAAATACCAAATACAGCTACAAGGTCTTAAGTATGATATGAAAAGAAACTGGAATCTTCATCATTCCAATAATTATAGGAGCAACCAGACTCATTAAAAAGAATTTCAAAGACTACTTGGTGAATATACCCGATGAACTAAGTGCAACAGAGATACGAACAAGTTCACTTTAAGGGGCGGTTAGAATCTTAACAAGATTTCTTGGATGGAATAGATGAGATAGAAGGTGAATGTCTGACATCCAGTAGGATGCCCTATTCCTAACTAGAACAAAAGAAGAAGAAACTAAAAATGATATCTAAACTGGTTTAATACAACCTATATATGTATAAAAGTGAGAATGTGTGTGTGTGTGTGTGTGTGTGTGTGTGTGTGTGTGTGTGTGTGTGTGTGTGTGTGAGGATATTTCTCAACCTATATACTCAATGAATTTTTGATCTACAGACCTGAAATATCGTATATACAGAGTATTCAGACATGTCAAAAACTTTTTAATCAGAAAAAAAGGATTACTAACAGGTCAAAATTGAAAAAATTAGTACTTGTGGGGGTGGGGGGGCATTGGATTTTTATTTGTTTGTTGTTTCATGAATGCACATGCATGAATGGTTCACATGACAGATACCTTATGTTAAGAATAAGTAGGTTTGAAAACATTTTTTAAAGATTGTGTCAAGCTGGCCTAATGGTTATCGTACTTGACTCACTATCCTTAGGTTTTGGTTTTGATCTTTTTTTTTTTACATGGAGGTCACCACTTATCAAGGCCTGGAAGCCACTTGGGGATAAGGGTTATTGCGTGTACAGTAATCAATGAGATAGTATCGTAGTAATTGCTAGTATTGGAGATTTGACAAAGCGTCTTACTTAAGGGGGCAGTTCGTCAGGAATTTGTTTATGTTGGACTTGAAGACATACAAGTTGTAGTCAGGTGGGAAACAGGCAAACGAAAAAGAGTTCCACACTTGTGCACTTCTAAGAAAGAAGCTTTGCTCATGGAATCTACGCTTGGATTTAGGCACAGATAAAGAGTGGGGAAAATTAATGACATTAGTTTCAGTCAGACGGGTGTTTTTCATGAAAGATTAGCGAGGGGGGGGACCAGAAATTGGAGCTCAGATGAGAACTTGCCATGAAAATAATAATAAAACAAAGACAGGCTCGCAACATCTCTTCTGTAAGGAAGAGAAAAGGGCATCCCCCACCAAGCCACAAAGTCTATTTTGTACTCTGTCAAGGCAGGATAGGCTGTTTTTAGCAGCTCCTGTCCAGATGTGGCAGCAGGACTCCATCCTTTGATGTACTTGGCTTTTATACAGATAGAGAATTGCATCAGTAGAGAGATATCTTCTGGAGTAGTAGAAGGATCCCACCATCCTCCCAGCGACCTTGGCGACAGACCTGATGTAAGTGTTCCATTTCAGATCAGGAGTAGAGGTCAAACCCAGAAGCTTGTCAAAACATGAAGCCTCCCCAAGACGAGAGCCATCCATTTCAATTGATGCCAGATGGGGATCAGAGCGTTGATGAGATAAAGATAGGAGCTTGGTTTTAGATGCTGTACCATGAGCTCAAGATCAGAGGAAAGAGAATCAGAGAGAACTTTGTCATTTATGGCCTTTGATGTGTTGCCATAAATGGTCGTGTCATCAGCATAGATGTCAACGAATGATTTAAGTATGTGCTTTGGGAGATCACTGATGTAGATCAGGAAGAGAGTTGGGCCCAGGATGGACCTCTGGAGGACTCCAGCATTAATACTCTGATTGCTGCCCATCAACCACTACTCTTATGAACCTATCAGAGAGAAATGATTTAATAATTGAGAAAACATTTTCAGTTATACCATAGCTGGAAATCTTGTGAAGTAGGCCCTTATGCCATACTTTATCGAAGGCCTTTGATATGTCAAGAGCAATTGCCCTAGAAAGGAAGCCTTTGTCGAGAGATTCACTAATCCTATGAGATATAATCGTTAGCACATCTGCTGTAGATCTAGCAGAATGGAAACCATATTGAATGTCACTAAGAAGGTTATTTCTGCTGAGGTGGTTGACTACTTCTCTATTTAATATGGATTCTAGCAGCTTCCTCATTACACAGAGGAGACTTATTGGTCTGTACTGAGAGGGAGATGACTTATCACCTGAATTCTTAAATACAGGGCATACTGATGAGGGTGTGGCAAAGCACTTCTCCTTAAGGCAATGCTTAAACGGTTTTGTAAATATGGGGGCAAGTTCTTAGCTCAAGTATTTTTTTTTTTTTACTTAAAAGAAGTGAATTGTTTAGAAAAAACGTAATACTTTCATGCATATGTCTCAGTTTCTGTATGAATTAAATATAATATTTATGTGTATTTTACAACTGGACAATGCTAGTATATATATATATATATATATATATATATATATATTTATAAAATATATATGGTGATTAAGCTACACTGAATATTCAGCGTTTCATCCACTCTAGGATTCGTCAGGCTTATGCGCGAATTCTGTGGTTGTTTCTCGTTTTTATATGGTCCTCTTCTGTTGAGGATTTTAGTTAGCCAATCAGCTTTTTAGTATCCACCGCGCCCCTTCCTATCAGCCAATGGGCATGTATTTTATCAAACAAAGGATCTGTTTTAGAACTAGGTTAGTGGTTTAGGGCAGACCTTTTCCTTTTTTTTATATAAATATACATATGTGTAAATACATGTATGCACATATATATATACATATATATAGATATACATACATATATGTGTGATCGTTTATGTATATTCATGTTTATTTAATTTATTTGTTTATTTTCTATTGTTTTTGTTAGTTTTAAAGCTATTTTGTATCGCTATCCTAGAGTAAGTTTTATTTTGTGAAAACAGTTATTTGCTATTTCTCTTCTACAGTTTAATAGATTTTGGGGTTCTTTAAAGTACAGGATAGCAAATTTTTCATGAAGCCATAATTTACATGAGTCGTCTAAATGCCTACACGTGGTAGCTTGTCTTATTATTTTCCATTCGACTACCGGTGAATGTCCGCTTTCTTTGAGTTCCCAGTATTTATTCGCTAGTATTGTTTTTATACAGTGTTTTTTATTGTTGAATGTACTTTTGTGGTCATACTATCGGGTTTTGAAATCTAAGGAGGCCATGCCTACGTAGTATTTCTTGTTATTCGGGTTTTCTTTCACAAATATTGTTGCCTGATAAACTACGCTTTTTGTTAGACATTTATTTTGAACTGGGCAAAGTGTGCGGTGTCTACAGTTGCATTTATCTTGTTCGTTATTAGTATTTTTATTTATGGTATGGTTGTTCTTGTCCGGGGTTGGTTTGTTATTATTATTATTATTATTATTATTTCTGCTAGTGTTGGTTTTATTTTTGTCATGTGTCTATTTTTTTTATTGTTTATTTTGTTGTTGTTTACATTGTTTTTATTTAGTATTTTGTTATTATGTGCTTTAATTATCATCTCTAAATTTTCACAACAACTGTAGGATAACTTTAAGGTATTTTTATTGAAGATTTTGTGTAAGGGGTTGGTTGCGGGAAAGTGTTTTTCAATAAGATCTAGAAATTTCTTGCCAAGTTTTGTTTTTAACATGTGATTGTATGGGGCCGTATACCAAATTATAGTTCTTTTTCTTCTATTTTTAATTTTATTATAGTTGTTGGTGTTTTGTTGCTTATATTTGATATCGATATTTTTGTATCCACTATTTTTTAGGGCTGTTTCGTAGATATTGGTTGACCTGTTAAATGCATTTTCATCACTTGAGTTATTACTGAGTCTACTTACGATCGAGTTAGGAATGTGTTTTATAATTGATGGTGGGTGATTGGACTTAGGGTTTACGTAAATTGCAGTAGCGTTATCTTTTAAGTATGGTTCATATGTGTTTTTATCTAAGTTTAACGTGACGTCCAGGAAGTTTGTTATTTTTATGTTAGCTGATACGTCTGCTTTTAGGCCTAATTTTTTCATTTCCTTGCGTATGATTTTCTTAAAGTTATCTCCCTTGACTTTGTTGGAGTTTTTTATTATAGCTAGTCTGTCATCTCTATATAGTCTGTCATCTCTATATAGTATCGAATATGCTTGTGAGGGTATATAGAATGAATAATCCCACAAGATCTGATTCCTCTGCAGAATCTCTGGCACCCATTGCCAAATCAAACGAATTTTTCATTTTAGTTTTTATCCATTGGTTATTGTTATTTATTAGAACTGATTTTCTACATTTTTTAATGATGTTGATTTCTCCGAGGATATATCAGTGTATGCCTCGGCAAATTCTAGGGCAATGTTAAAAAGTTCTTAGGATATCGAGGGATAAAAGTCTATGATGTCAAACTGTATAAACGTACATTTATCTTTGTTTTCTATATTTTTAAACCAGGTGATTGCTTCGGTAGTATTTGCCCACTGGTTTAGTTCTAGGTCCTGTTTGATTTGTTTGTTTACTCTAGAAAGTATAGTTTTGCTAATTCTACCTATTTCTGGTTTAGTTGGGTTTATCAGACGGGTGCTGGGATTATTATTAAAGTCCCATTTGTGGTCTTTAAGCAGAATGTATGACTCTCTAGGTTTCAATTTGCCAACTTTATCTCTAATTTTTAGTTTATCGGTAATTTGTTTACTTTCAGTATTTATTATATCTATGTAGTCGCATTCGTTTGTGTCTAGTTTTTTGCAGTTTTTTGTAATGTTTTCTGTGATTAGTTTGTTATAGTCTTGCTTATCTATTTTATAAAAGTTTCTGGTTTTATCTGCTTTTACAAAGATTTTATCAGAGTTGTTTATGTTTCTAACGATTTTGTGTAGTTTCCGTTGAAAATTGTTAGGTTGATTGTGAAATTCTAAGTTTTTAATTACGTTTAAAAGGTCATTTTCAAAGTTTATCAAAAGGTCTACTGTTTTCGCATTTTTAAGGGTTTTAAAACCATAGGATTCTTTTTGTTTACGTTTTCATTTTTAAGGAAGAAATTTGCTCGCCATCGCAGTCGGCGTATTAGTTCATCTGTTTTTCAGATTAATTTAATAATATAGTTATGCTTGCTGAGTGTGGGGATGTTTTTTAGCGATGTTTCGAAATTAACTCTTTCCATATTTATTTTTAATGTGGTGAAATAAATTCTTTTGAGAGTGCTCGACTGTTTCAGGAGCTAAGTATAACTACTTCATTTACTCACATAAAATTAATATACGAAAGTATAGATTTATGCGTAAACTTTAACTATTTACTTCAAAAGTGCTCAATACATAGGTAGAGCTAGTTAGTAATTTATAAAATATATATGGCGATTAAGCTACACTGAATATTCAGCGTTTCATCCACTCTAGGATTCGTCAGGCTTATGCGCGAATTCTTTGGTTGTTTCTCGTTTTTATATGGTCCTCTTCTGTTGAAGATTTTAGTTAGCCAATCAGCTTTCTAGTATCCACCGCGCCCCTTTCTATCAGCCAATAAAATATAAAAAAAAAAAAAAGGAAAAGGTCTGCCCTAAACCACTAACCTAGTCCTAAAACAGATCCTTTGTTTGATAAAATGCATGCCCATTGGCTGATAGGAAGCAGCGGGGTGGATACTAGAAAGCTGATTGGCTAACTAAAATCCTCAACAGAAGAGGACCATATAAAAACGAGAAACAACCACAGAATTTGCGCATAAGCCTGACGAATCCTAGAGTGGATGAAACGCCGAATATTCAGTGTAGCTTAATCACCATATATATTTTATAAATTACTAACTAGCTCTACCTACGTATTAAGCACTTTTTAAGTAAATACTTAAAGTTTACGCGTAAATCTATACTTTTGTATATTAATTTTATGTGAGTAAATGAAGTAGTTATATATATATATATATATATATATATATATATATATATATATATATATATATATATATATATATATATATACAAAACGATTAATGGCTTCCAATAAAAAAAATGTTCTACCCCCTCATCATATTAGTAATGTCATTTATTCATTTAAATGTGATTGCGGTGCCGACTACGTAGGTCGAACATCTTTAAAATTGGGAAGTTGCATACAACAACATGTACCGAGCAAAATCAGGAATGGAACATTCCTACCTACCGACGCTGTAAACAACACATATGGATCTGCTATAACGGAACACTTTATTAAATACTGGGATTGGGCAACGAACTTCAGCATCAACTCTTTCTCCGTATTGAGTCGAGCTCACTCCGTATATCATCTAAAAGTCTTAGAGACTGTTCACGTTTGCTTTAGGAAGCCTTCCCTTTGTAAGCAAAAGGACTGCTTGTTAGGTTTGAACGTGATCAGCCTCTAAAATTCATCCCCATACGATTGCTTTTTTTTTTTTAGATTTTATCATTAAGGAAAACAAATTACTAAAAAATAAATCCCTCGATTCCAATTTTGATGAGTGAGGGCGAAACATTTCAATTGACTCGTTTTGATTTTTTTTTTTTCTATTTCCCTACTTTTATTTTTTAGTCACTATCCATTTTCCTTTTCTCCTCAGTCTTTTTTTTTTTTAATATAAAATGAATTCCGAAGAAATACGTCTTCCCTTCATGATTGCCTTAATAAAGGTTTGTACCCCCAAGAAAATCATGAAATATATATCTATATATATAAAAGCGAAAATGTATGTATGTATGTATGTGTGTTTGTATGTCTGCTAAAAACTTTCGACAGACAACAAAAATTCACAAATTTGGTCTCATATGAAAGCCCCATCCTTCGTCCGACAAATATCGAAAAATTGGCCAAAACCGTTAATTTTTTCAACCTGAAATCAGCACTTTTATACAGGGGGGGTCAGCAAAAACCGTCCTCTCATGACGAATTCTCTTCTACTCATGCGTCATGCGACGTCGTAACCTGATTTAGTTTAAAAGTTTAAAAAAAAATAATCTTATTTCGTATACATAGTGTTAGATCAGTTGGTTAGAGTGCTGGGTCATTATCTAAAGGTTTTGGATTCGAATCGTGGTGTGAGATGTCTTTTTTCCTTTTTTTCCGATTTTTTAAATTTTAATATTGAAGCAGGGTTATTTAAGCCATTTTACACGTAACGTTCGTTTTTCTGTTTTTTTTTTTACTTCGCTTATTCTTAGGTTTTCATTAACACTGTATGTATGTATGTATGTATGTATGTTTGTATGTGTGTTTGTGTGTCCGCTAAAAACTTTCGACAGATACAACGAAAATTCACAAACTCGATATCATATTGAAGCCCCATCCTTTGCCCAAGAAATATAAAAAAATTGGTCAAAAACGTTCATTTTTTTCACCCTGAAATCGACAATTTTCGACAGAAGGAAGGGTCAACAAAAACCGTCCCCTCGTGACGACGACTGGTTCTATGCATGCGTCAGATGATGTCATGACCTGATCTACTTTTAATAGTTGAAGAACTGACTAAATTTCATGTACATCGCGTTAGCTCAGTTGGTTAGCGCATTGGTTCGTTATCTAAAAGTTCTGGGTTCGAATCGTGGTGTGAGATGTCTTTTTTTTTCTCGATTTTTTAAATTTAAATATTGAACCAGTGTTATTTAAGCCATTTTTCACGTAACGTTCGTTTTTCTGTTTTTTTTTTTACTTCGTACCCACCGATTTTTTAAATTTTAATATCAAAACAGGCTTATTTAAGCCATTTTTCACGTGTTTTTTTATTTTTGGTCTTAACGTTCGTTTTCTGTTTTCTTTTTTCGTAACAGAGTTAACTTTTATTGCAGGCACGTGTCGATTCTGTTTTTAATACTTAAATAAATAAATTCAAACTTGTTTCAGTTGCTCTTTGTTGGCCGAGCGGGTAACGTGTCAGGTTTTTTGCACACTTTTCCACCTTCGCCTCAACGCTTCGGATTCGATCCTAACTACTTACCAAAATTTTTTTTTTAAGCCCCCACATAAACACCCGGGCAACGATTTGTTTTAAAGAAGTTTTAACATTGTTTTTTTTATATATATGTTTTGATTCCCCCATCCCCCCAACTCGCACACCTCTAAACACCCGGGCAACACCGGGTACCCCTGCTAGTCTATATATATAAAAGTGAAAATGTGTGTATGTATGTTCGCTTTTTGTGTATGTCCAAGAAAGGCTTTTTTCCAAAAAGTGCCCGGTCGGCTTACAACTTCTTAAAACTTTTTATATTACATATAAATCATAATATCTATGAGTTAACAACGGAGGTCGCCTGTCTATTTAATTTGCTCGACTTCGAAAAGATAAATATTCAACATTTTTCGCTCGCCGCATGTGGATTAGGCTTTTTCATATAATAAAAGCGGCACTAATTCTGGAGGTATTTTTCCGGTCGCGATCGCCGGAAATGTCCGAAAGCAATTAGATTTGATCAATGTGGAAATATTTTCCTTATATCAGACAATTGCTATTCAATTTGGACAATCCCCTTGTTATGGGGAGCTGCCCCCTCCCCCACATCTTGGGAAAATAAAAATAAAAAAAGTGTTCCCGCAAGAAATGAAATACTACCCTGCAGTCAAAGTTGACCTCATTAAGTCATTAAAACGTGCACCTGCCAATTCTAAATAGTTAAATAAATTCAAACATGTTTCCATTAGTATTTTGAGGTGGGCCAATGGTTAACGTTGCACATTTTTTTTCTCACACTTTAATTTCCAACTTTGACTCAAGGGTTTGGGTTCGAGCCTCATACTTACCTACCAAAACTATTTTTTTATTTTACACCCTCCTCCCCCCGGAGATTTGATTTACCCAAAACCACACACACCTCCAAACACCTGGGCAACGCCGGGTACCCCATCCCCCGCTAGTATATGTATAAAAGCGAAAAGTGTGTGTTTGTATGTCTCGCAAATACTTTCGCTACGGGCCACGGATTTTCGCCAGATAGGTATCATTTTTAAGCACCAACCTTTGCCCGACAAATATTGAAAAAGTGGACAAAAACATTAATTCCTTCACCCTAAACTGGGCCTTTTTCTACAAGGAGGGTGCCGAAAAAAATCATTCCTTCATTTTCTCTCATCCTGCAACTACGACAATCACGTCATGTTTGACCTAGAAAACATTGACGTTAGTTTCAACCACCTGCAAGTGTTTTTAAAGGTTTAATTTTATCCGTTATTAAGTGTATGTCTCTTTGGCATAGGGGTAACGTGCCAGGCATTTTTTTCCACCTTAGCCTCGATGCTTCGGGTTCGAGCTTGTCTTTCTACCTAAACTTTTTTTCCTCTTTTACACCTTTTTTTTTCTTTTTTTTTTTTTAACGTTTGTTCGCTGTTTTCCTTTGTTTTCGTTTTTCCAGTTTTTTTTAACATCGTGTTTTTTTTAATAATATTAAAACAGGGTCACCCTCTCCTACATACACACCTCCAAACACCCGGGCAACGCCGGGTACCCCCACTAGTATATATATAAATGTAAAAGTATCTCTTATAATTTGTATACTTATTTCCCGTTTTAATCTTCCAAGCTCAATACAATTAAATGTAAGATGTCAATCCGAGTACATGTGCAATGCATTCATTCTAAATTGAAGCACTATCGAACCTTTTTTCTTAAACTTAACACATCGTACTATTTTTTTAATTTTCGTTCACCCACAAACAAAGCACTTACCACTGAGACATTAGGGACTACTGTGAATTAAGAGCCATATGTGTAGGGACAGTTGTGCAGTGAGGTGTTTGTTCACATTACATTTAAACTTTTGCATATAAGTACAGTCATGGAAACAGGGTGCGGAAAAGGAATTCCAAAGGATAGTGTTGTGTGTCAATAACTTGGTTAACGTGGTACTAGCTTGAATCAACTTGCTTATGTTCAAGTTTAGTGCAGAGAGGTCAAAAGGTTAAGACTGACAGGTTTCAAACTTGCTGACTTTGTGCTAGCAGGGGTCATGATGCAGGTCTGTGCATTTTGAGTGCAAACTGCTTAACAGGTAGTTACTGCCCCACATATACACCTAAAAATAAATAGGCAACACATATGCGTTTCTAGTCAAAATCTTAGTCAGTCAGGGGAATCACAGTCAAACAGTCAAACAGCGCGTGTGTCTGAGGCATTTTTAGAATTTTAGCACAGCAATGAAACACCACCCAATCAACTTAACACTTTTGTTTTAGATGCACAGACATGCACACAGAGGCAGATGCAACATGTGAAAAATTGAAGAAATTAAAAATCAGTTTTGAGTTTACCTTTGACAGGAGAGGACTGCATAGATTCTAGCCGACCACTGATAAAGGCATAAAGAAATAAAAATGAGAATCTTTTTATTTCTATTAAAATGCTCTTGGTGATGAAGAGAGAAAAACAATCGACTTTTCTTATTTCCTTAATGAGACGTGAAACAAATCATTTGATGAGATTATAATACCAACGTGAAATCAGAAAATTGTCATATCTCTGAAAGATATGCACAGAATATGTTTGTGCATATCTCCCCACGAGAGCAGAATTCAACACAAGATTATCCATTGAGGACAGTGGATTCGAAATATCTAGGAAAGTATAAGATCATATAATTTGAGCCTCATTAATTTACTCAAGAAAAGCAGGCTATATTATTTGAGCACCATGGATTTGACGTATCTAAGGAAGGCATAAGGCTATATTACTCAAACACTGTGCATCCAACACATTCAAGGAAGTTCGTGTGTTGTTATAAATTTCAGAATCGAACATCTGATGCTTTTATTCACCTGAATATACAATCAGGGAAAAGTTGGTGAAGAAATCATTTTTCTTCTTGGTTTAATCAGGATATTTTTATTAGTTGTTTGAAGAACTTGTTGGACTGTTCTTTTCTTCTGCAATTGTAATTTGAACTTTGAATGACTTTATAAGTGGTGCGCATCAGCCCAAGTGGTCACTCATATCTTTTTTTTTTTTTTTTTTGCATAGGGTTCACCACTTATCAAGGCCCGGAGACTACTCAAGGATAAGGGTTATTGAGTGTACAGTAGTCAATGGGATAATATCGCAGTAATCGTTTTTGCAACCACAAGAACTTTGTGTCTTGACATTGCATTCCATAATCAAGAACTTTGAATGACTCATTTTTCTCATCATTATCATGATTTTTATTATCCATTTCTTTCTTTTGTCTGTTCTTCTATGTTACTTGATTGATTTTTATAAAAACGAAGCGAAACAAAAAAAAACAAAACAAAAAATATATACAATATAATTTTGATTCTGGATCCATGTTCTCATTTCATTTGCCTCTACTGTTGATAAGCATGCTTATTACTAACCTGCCACTAACATTTCCAGTTACTACCTTAGGAAAATAAGGGTGATCATCCTCAGTATCACATGGAATTTTCCCCCTAGGTTTTCTATTTGATGGAATAGAGCTAGATGGCACATTTTAGTTGGAAGACTCATCTACCCATATCTGTCTAAATTTCTGAGTGAAGATGCAATGGGGGGAGGGGTGAGCTCATTTGGGATTTAATTTTGTTAATTTTGGAACTCTTATATTCCCATTGAGTCAGTCTTCCTTTGCACATAAGATCGAGTTGTATTAAGATTTCTGTGTACTTTGAACATTTGGAAGTGAAGCAGAATTAGGTGGAAAATGGAGGGAGCAGAGGACTTTTAGAGGAACTCTCTGTAAGCAAACTAGAGGTTATGAAAAAGAGTGAAGTACTAAGCATCTTTGTGGAGCTAGGTGTCAGAAAAATCGATGAGGAAGGGAAAATTAATGCACGTGATCATGGAACACATGGTAGATGAGCAAATATTTGCAGTGGAGATCCTTGACAAGTTACTGGAGGAAATGACAAATCTAACCACAGAACAAATTAAACTAAAAAAAAGTCAGGATTCAAGCTAAACTTGAACTGAAAAATGCACGCATGGAGTAGAAAATCAGACTGCAAGAAATTAGAGTGACCAGAGCAAGGCAGGAAATGGACTGTGAAGAGTTTGACTTGATGAAACAGGTCAGATTAGTGCCAGAGTTTGTAGAGGTAAATATAGATGAATATTTCCCGCATTTATAAATAACAGCAATGAATTTGAAATGGTCAAAGAAGTATTGAGTGATGCTGTTACAGATGGTGGTAACAGGTAAAATATAAAAAATATACACCATGTTATCAGCAGACGATTGTTTAAACTATGAAATCATTAAGACAGTGATCTTAAGGAACTTCAGATATTGCCAGAAATTCACAAACCAAAGGAAGGCAAAGAACAATCATATATAGAGTTTATAAGTTTTGATAAGGAGGAGCCAAAAAGCACTGCGAAGAAAGCTAAAGACAACATAGAGAAGCTGAAGTAGATTTTTTAATCAAAGAAATTCTGAATTTGGTGCCAGATGATCTAAGAGTATACTTGAGTGAAAAGAAAGTAGATGCAGGTTATGAGTTGGTAGCGCTGGCAGATGAATACATCATAACCCACAAGTGGAGTAAAGCCAGACTCAACCCTACTGGTCGAGTGAATTGCCCAACAGAGACCAACGGACAAGCAGTGAAAGCTGAACAGTACCCACTGATGACTCAGGTCTGAAAATGATCAATGGTGAGAGTCTGCATAATTGTTGAACTCTTGATTTCTCTCATTCTTTCAGCCATGATCAGTCTTAAGTCTTAAGTCTTAAGCAATTCATAATTGTATTCTTAGTAACACTCATACTGAGGATCGAAGTAGTTTGAATAATCCAAATTATCAATCCTCATCTGCAAAATTCTGAAGCATAAGAGAAAGTTAATTAGTTTTGTTCTTGCATTGTTTTGATTATTCCGACTACTATTCTCATCTGGAGTGTTATTTTCACAACGTTTCGGTCGATGTAACCTCTGACCTTCTTTAGGTGTATCCTGTTGAACATGGGAATCTGTATGGAAGTTTGAACTGAAGCTTTTATTTAATTCACAGGAGTAGTATGCTTTCGTTTTATTAGCCATGACTGGGTATAAGTCCTAAGTAATTCGTAATTGTACTCTTAGTATCACCCATATTGAGGATTGAATCTTCAACCTTCAGAAGAGTACCACTTAAAACTGGATTTTACCAAGTACTTTATCCATAATGCAATGGGTCTGCAAAAATTGTTAAAACTCAGTTGTATGTGACACTCTTCTACAAATAAAAAATAAGGCAGAGATGGTCTCTCACACCGATAATGTAAACAACCATTAATCACAATGTTTTTTGTGATTTTGGGAGGAAAAACAAATGAGTGTAGATATTTGTTGGAATTTGTTGCGAATTTTAGGGATCAATTCTTCGATCCTTCTAGGAGGAGAGTGTTAAACCATAATTTTCATGTGGTCACTAGTATTTTTTTTTTTTTTCCATATAAATAATTATTACTGCAGGTCATTTTAGATATTTGCAAATAATTGCCATTTTGGACATTTGGAGGCACAAGCCATTTTTACTCTCCAGAACTGTGGCTTGATCAGTTTTCTGAGTTTGTGATTATCATAAATTTATGCACAATTCTGTGAAAAACTAATGTATTAATTTTGAGAGTGAATGAAACAAAGAATTGTCATAAAAAAAAAAAAAAGACTACCCTGTGCTTTCCTCTTCACAGCAGTCATTGTCTTCGCATACAAATTAATGCCATATGTATATTAATAAGTCGTCTATAGACGAAAGTTTTTCTTTTCTCTTTCCTTTCTGGATTCCGTCACTTGTTTATCTTGTCGCTTATGTAAGTCACGTTTTTCATTAATTTCACCAGAGAGAGAATCAGAAAATTCACAAACTTACAAAATAATAAACAGTAAGAAACACATAATTTTCCTGATTAATATAGTGGATCAGGAACTTATATTTTCAGACTAGCTGTATCTACCCAACATTGAAAGGAATGTGGTCATTTTAGATTTTAATTTTTATTTGCACATTTTTAGCTTTAAGTAGATAACTTCTGTCATATTATTCCATTTAAAATGAGTTATTGCCATCACTAATTTTTATGTTTAGGTGATTATTTAAAAATGTTTCATATTAGCAGTTGTCTGGGTCAGACTAAGTAATTTTTTGAATAAATTTTAACTCAGTATGTTATTATATTGCCAATAACATGGTACAACAATAGCAAATGATAATTGGTTAGCCAAAAGCAAAGTCTGATTTGTCAGCTTAAATACTATTTGATGAGGAAAATTCGACAAGATAACTTTATATGCTAGATGGAAGTATTCTGAAGAGTCTTTGCTCCTTTTCATAGGTAGACTATTCTTGTCATTTCAAGTTCTTCGGTCAGTTTTTGTTCTCCGGGTTTTGTTTAAGATTTTCCTATCTTTCTTAATAGCATTTCTTTGTCTAATGTCTTTTTTACTTTTAAGATAACTTTTGTTACTGTTTGCTATGCCATCACTCCAAACACAGAAAACACATCTTTTGTTCTGGAAATGACAATGAATGAGCTAATCATCCTGTTATAAAACCTGGCCAATCTGATCCCCATGCTACCAATCACTTATAATACAGTATAATTATTGTTCGATCCTCACAATTCAAAATCATACTTTGATTTTCTCCTCCAGTCGCCCTCAATGTGTATAGGCCACCATGGACCGATGAAGCAATTGTGATGAAAACTATCTCATATTCTTTCATTATTTATTCAATTAATCAATACGTTAAAATGTCTTTTCAAAGACGAGTTCATTTACTTGATCAACCACAATTGCTGATCTAAATGTTGCAAAATAGAAGCGGGGTAATGGACGTAAGAGAACATAAGAACTGATAAGAATTGTTTTTTGTATATTAGTTTTTACTCATTTGTAAGTCAACTTTATGCATTTTAACATTACGCTCAATAGATATTGATAGAGATAGGTTTTTATGTATAAGGTTTAATTTTTATAAGTCAACTTAGTGCATTTTAACATTATGGCCAATCGATATTGATAAAGATAGTTATTTATGTATTAGCTTTTAATCATTTTAAAGTCAACGTAGGTCATTTTAACATCATGGTATATATGTGGATAGAGATTGTTATTTATGTATTTGCTTCTAATCATTCGTAAGTCAACTTAGTGAATTTTAAGTTTACGGTCAATAGATATTGATAGAGATAGTTATTAATGCATTAGCTTTTTGTCATTTTTAAGTCAACTTATTGTATTTCTACATTACGATCAATATATATATATATATATATATATATATACATATATGCATATATATATGCATATATGTATATATATATATATATATATATATATATATATATAAGTAGGTTTTTATGCATTAGCTTTTGATCATTTGTGAGTCAATTAAATGCATTTTTGCATGATGGTCAATAGATATTGATAGAGATAATTATTTATGTATTAGCATTTAATCATTTGTAAATCAACGATGTCTCAACATGATTGTGCCGTAAACCAATCTAGTGCATTTTAACATTACGGTCAATAGATATGGATAGAGATGGTTTGATTCTGAGATGGATATATTTGCTGATGGCACCACGCTCTATAACATGCATGTGGGAAAACGAATGAGCACATATCTAAGGCAATGACGGAAACCCTAGAGGAAGACTTCCAGTCTGTAGTTGAATGCGGACAAAAATTGATGGTGACATTCAATGCTGCCAAGACTAAGCTCGCTTAATTTTAATAATTATGAGAAACCTTCTAAACAACCAATAGCTTATATAGCTAATGATACATTACCTGAAAGTACTGCATACAAACTCCTCACCTTTTGTTCACAGGAAACATGAGTTGGAACAGATACATTAATATGTGGCAGCCGCGAGGAATGTGAACTCTCTCTCTATGATGCTAGAAAGTTACTTACACCTGAAAGTAGTATCCTGTACATTTACAACGTAACAATTCGCTTTTGTCGGAAGTATTGTTGTCACATTTTTGCTGGTGCATCTGCTAATAGTTTCTTACTCCTGACAATGAATAGAGATAGTTATTTATGCATTAGCTTTTAATTATTTGTAACATGACATGCTATATAGTTTCCATTCTGTTAGATCTACAGCAAATTTGCTAACAGTTATATCTTATAGGATTAGTGAATCTCTCGACGGAGGCTTCCTTTCTAGGGCAATTGTCCTTGACATATCAAAGGCCTTTGATAAGGTATGGCATAAATGTGCACTCCACAAAATCTCCAGCTACGGTATAACTGGAAACGTCTTTTCAATTATTAAATCATTTCTTTCTGAGATTCATAAGAGTAGTGGTTGAGAGGCAGAAATTAGAAGCTCACATTGCTGGAGTCCCTCAGGGGTCCATTCTGGGCCCGACTCTTCCTGATCTACATCAATAATCTCCCAAATGACATCTTAATATCATTCGTAGACATTTATGCTGATGACACTACCATCTATGGCAACACTTCAAAAGCCATGATTCTTTCTCCTCTGATCTTGATCACGTCGTGCAATAGGGAAAGAGGTGGCTGATTAATTTTAATGCATCTAATCCCCATCTGGCATCAATTGAAATGAATGGTTGTCGTTTTGGGGAGGCTTCATGTTTTGACAAGCTTTTGGGTCTGACTTTTACTCCTGATCTTAGATAGAAGATGTACATCAAATTCGTTTCTAAAGCTGCTGGGAAAATGGTGTGATTGTTCTACCACTCCAGTAGATATCTCGCTGCTGATGCAATTTTCTACCTGTTCATCCAAGTATGGAGTACTGTTGCCATATCTGGGCAGGAACTGCTAGAAGCAGCTTATCCTGCCTTGACAGAGTTAAAAATAGACTTCGTAGCCTATTGGGGGATGCATTTTTCTCTTCCCTGTAACCTCTTTCCCACAGAAGAGACGTTGCAGCTTATCTCTGTTTTATCGTTATTTTCATGGCGAGTGCTCGTCTGAGCTCCAATCTATGCCCTCTCCCCAGCTTGACTTTCATGAAAAACACTCATCTAGCTGAAATCACTATCAATAATTTCCCCACTCTTTATCTGTATCTAAACCTAAATGTAGATTCAATGAACAAAGTTTCTTTCTTAGAACTGCACACCTGTTAAACTCCGTTCTGTTTCCCTGCTTTCCGACTGACTACAATATGGTCGTCTTCAAGTCCAACATGAACAAGTTCTTGATGAGCCATCCTCCGAAGCAATCCAATTCACTTTCTAAATTTCCATTACTAACGATTACTATGACATTTTCCCATTAACATTACACTCATTAACCCTTATCTTCAAGTGGCCTCCGAGTGACTCCTTTGTAAAGTGGTGACTCCTTTGTAAAAAAAAAAAAAAAAAAAATAGAAAAAGTCAACATAATGTATTTAAACATTACCGTTTATAGATATGGCTAGAGATAGGTTTTAATGTATTAACTTTTAATCTTTTATAAGTCAACTTAATGCCTTTTAACATTACGGTTAATAGATATGGAAAGAAATAGTTATTTATGTATTAGCTTTTAATCTTTTGTAAGTTTACTTAATGCATTTTAACATTTAAAATTATATACAAACCTATCTTTATCGATATCTATTGACCATAATATTAAAATGCCTTAAGTTGACTTCCAAATGATTAAAAACTAACACATAAAAACCTATTTGTATCCATATCCATAATGTTCAAATGCATTAAATTTTCTGACAAACAATTAAAAGCTTATACATAAAAAAACTATCTCTATCCATATCTATTTACCGTAATATTAAAAAGCACTAGGTTGACTTACAAATGAATAAAAGCTCATGCATAAATAAATATCCATACTTAATTAACCGTATTGTTAAAATGCATTAAGTTGAATTTTTTTTTTTTTTTTTACAAAATAATCTCCATTTATCAAAGCTAAGCTAAAGTTCTCATTCACAACAGTCACTTCAAGGATTGTCTGACTTACTGTTCCCAGATCGAATCGATTTGTTGTTTTAACAAAAAAGCTTAATTGTTTTTTGTTTTTTTTGTTTACACATAAACAAATTTAATAAATTCAATGATCTAGCAATGATGAGTGTTACTTTCAGTATAAATGTCTTTCCTGTTCACCCCTCCCCCCTCGTTTCTTATGGACATAATTGTAGGCAACAGTTATATCTACTTCCTCTTTCCATTTATGTGTGAACATTGCTCTTAGAAGAGAACAGAAATGAATGGGGGGGGGGGGAAGAAGAGTGAAGCAAAAAAGGGAAGATACAGACTTTGTAGCAACCACTATGCCCGGTCCGGAATAAATGCCCGGCAGGAGCATTTCACAGCGATCACCGCTTTGAAACACACATGCGTATGAAAAACGCGTAGGAACATGATGATGTGATGCATACATAAAAGAAAAGAACTGTATTATGCTCCCTCGTCTATGAATACAACAAACAGGCTGGGACGTTCGAGAAAGGCTGTATATAAAGATTAATCCGCGAGAATTTAAACAGTCCAGGATGCAGTTCCACAAGTAAATATCAGCGCCGGGCGGGTGGGCTCCGTCTATTTAAATATAAAACACCATCCATCACCAAGAATGCCACAAAATTTTTCTCATTAATTTCACAAGTTCAACACATGTTTGATTAAACTACATCTGCGGGAGACATTAAAACTCCCATCATGATTTTACACACAACAGGCATGGACTTTAATATCCAGCGTGGAAATTTACCACATCGAGCAACGATTTAAATCTCTTTTTAAACAATCTTATTTCAAACTATTGTTTTTATGACACGCTGTTAAGTGTTGAGACATTAAGTGTTGAGACATTATGTTGAACAGAGTGTAGTACGATCCTGAGTATAATTGCCAGTAACAAAGATGGTGGCGTAGAAGCAGTGTAGTTCATATGCTGAGTGCAATTGCCAGTAACAAAGATGGTGGCGAGAAGCAGTGTAGTTCAGATGCTGAGTGTAATTGCCAGTAACAAAGATGGCGGCGAACTGATTGAATCCAAAATTCAACAATTTTTATAGTAACTTTAGAAGCTTTTCATTGGTTGCTCACCATGACTTGTGGTTATAAAAATGGTCGTCGAAATCATTGGTCACATACCCCCCCCCCCCACAAGTCCATTGTGATAGGATGTGCCTCCTAGCAGCTTCGGCTGCAGGGAGACAGGGTAGTACACGTCAAGGATTCGTCACTTAACATTCAGCCAGCACCTGTTGGACTGAGGTACGCCACCTGGGTAATACCTAGGAGGTCCACCATCCCAGGCCTTGCCACCGGGCTTTCCAGTGGAGCAAGTTTATTGCTTGCTGCCTGAGTGCCCCTTCTTTAGGGAAGCCTGCGGGGTTCCCACTTTCCAGCCTTGTGCCACATATTGCTGATGTGGGCAGCAATTAAATATACCCCCCCCTCAGGAGTCAAAAACATTTCACACACGCACACATACATATTCCCTTATATGATTTATGAACTGTTTTCTTAAAAATACCCACATGAATTTTAAGCTGTCCTGCGGCACTTTTATCATAAAATATCAGTAATTGCAAGCTTGTGCTATTCTCACAAAATTCTCACTTCATTAATCCTTCAATATAAATATTCAACACAAGAAAATACTTATGTTGGAACAATTTAAGCTAATATTCCTAACACATAAATAAATGTTGTTTATTTCATGTTAATTCAGCAATTTTGTGTTCTTTGTCGTGTGTCGTTATTTTCCAGATTTCATTTTTATTTCTTTACTAGCAAAAGTACCCATCGTTGACTGGGTTCCAAAACAGCCTACAGAAAATGAACTCTGATTTATGAAAGTATGATAGGTTATGAAAAGGAAGGGTTGTAAAGAGATAGCTTCGAATTTGGGGGTATCAAAACCAAAGCAAAATATGATGAAAGTAAAAATAAAATAGATAAACCCCATAATTTATTATATCATACCTGTTCACGCTGAAACACTTATCACAATATTCTGTGGATCTATATTAAAAACCTTGTTAAACTTTGTGACATATTTCCATTCTATGGAGGTCAGGTGCAAACGAACACCCCATAATTTTATTATACCATATTTCTTCAAACTGAAACATAATTATCAAAGTATACTTATGCAGATAGATATGAAAAGTCTTTATTAAAGTTTGTGCCGATTTCCATTCTATGGAGCCCAGGCGCGAACGCAGACCTCACAATTTTATTATACCATCCCTATTTAAGTTAAAACATACTTATCAAAGTATTCTTATGTACAACTATATCAAAAACACTTGTAAACGTTTTTTTTAATTTTAAAATTTTTTATTTCCATACTTTGTGGATCAGGCACGGATGCAGACCCCACAATTTTAATGAACCACCGTTCTGCCAGATCAAACATACCCATTCCTGTGTCTCAATACATCTTCTATCATTATATGTAATCAGTTTTTTAAAATAGTAAACCATATAGAAGCCTATTCGTGACCAGATACACACACACAAACACACACACACACAAACACACACACACACACACACAGCTTTATATTATAGATTATGGGATCTAAGTTGGTAACTTTTTCTAGGGATTAACGACCCTATAAATTTACCTTTAATAGACCCATCAAAATACATTCCTGAAAACCAATCCTATAAATAACAACACTTATACACAAACATTTATTCACAAACATTTATCCACAAACACTTATACACAAACATTAGTTACATTTCTTCGGTTGGATGAAACTTGAAAATCATACAAACAGTTTACAAGATCGTAGTAAACAAATATTATTAACAGTGATCTATCTTTTAAATAGTGATCAGTATTTTCACTACATATATCTGCTAATACATTTCATCGATCCTGCATATTTACCGATCCAAGCAACTTCCGGTTTTGAAAGTTGTTGGGGAAAAAAAAAAACACTCTGTCTCCTTTACATCAGTTATTGAAGAAGGAAGCAAAATGGGAGTGGACATCAAAACAAGAACATGCATGGGAAGAAGCAAAAAAAAAAAAAAATTCCTCAAAAGTGTTAGTACACTTCGACCCAAACAAAGCGGTGACAGTGATATGTGATGCTTCTCTATATGAGGTGGGAACTGTACTATCTCACATCGTGGCAAATAGATCCGAAAGACCAACACCTTTTGCATCAATGGCCCTGGCATCAGTGAATAAAAAAATTATGCTTAAATTAACAAGGAAACATTGGCAGTAATTTTTGGAGTGAAAGGGTTTCACTAATATCTGTATGGAAGGCCATTCACATTATATACCAACCATAAACTGCTCTTTGGCTCTAAGAGATCAGTTCAGCGAAAATTCAACTTTGGGTGTTAATCCTATCCACATAGTATCTGGAAAGAAGAAAAAATAAAAATGCAGACATGTTGAGTAAGTTGCCCAGGCCTACAAAACTGGAAGAAGCACCAATACCAGAGGAGAACATCATACCACTAGAATACCTGAATCAAACTCTTGTCATATACCAAGAAATCATCAGATGGACAAAAAAAGAACAAAGTCCTAAAAAAGGTGTTGGACTCTGTAAAAAAAATGGATGGCCAGACAAGTGTCCTACTACAAATTGGCACACTTACTTCAATAGAAGACATGAATTAGGAATTATGGAAGAAAACTTCCCGTGGGGAAGGCATAGTAGTAGAAAGATGGAAATAACTCATAGCGGCGTTTCATGAGAAACATCCAGGAATTGTAAAAATGAAAGGGCTGTACAGCACTTATTTTTGACGACTAAAATTAAACCAAGAAATAGAATTTAAAATGAGAAATTGCTATGAGTGTTAACAAACCAGTCAAATACCAGCAACCGCACCTTTACATTCTTGGGAAATTCCTGAAGAGAAGTGGTTCAAACTCCACATATCAGGTTGACAAGAAAGTTCTTGTGATTTTAACTTTTAAATTCAGATGAATATATCTTGGCTCAAACAAAAATTTATTGATTAAAATAAGCACCATCAGAATCAACACACTTTTGCCAATGCTAAACAATTGCATTTATGCCGGTAAGAAAGAAGTAGCAACAGCTAAGAATAAATATACTGAAACCACTAGGAAATGCATTGAAGCGCAAAAATTAGGAACATGATTTCTGGAAAATCTACAATAGTGTAGTAAATAATGGGCAATCGACAATACCCCGACTATCAAACAGTCATGAGGTTGTTTGCACAGCAACTGAGAAAGCTAACATGCTTGCCCGTCAGTTTGCCTCAAACTCTACTTTGGCCCAACAAGCCATTCTCTCCCTAATTTTCCTCTGCAGACAGAAACCACGCTAGATGATCTGAAGATCATGCCTTCCCAAGTACATGATATTATAAAAAACCTAGACACCTCAAAAGCATATTGACCTGACCTCATTCCAGCTGTGCTATTAAAAAAATGCTCTGCTGAGGTCGCTCCTGTTCTCTCTAAACTCCTTAACAAATGCTTAACGAATTTTGCTTTCCTGGCTGCTAGAAAACTGCTTCTATGGTACCAGTTTACAAAAACTCTGGCGAAAGAAGTGCCCCATTAAATTATCGCCCAATTAGCCTTCTCCCTTTTTTCGCCAAAATATTTGAGTCCTTAATTAATCAAGCTCTAGTCCACCACCTTACAGCTGCTAAACTTCTGTCAGACCACCAATATGGATTCAGGCAAGCCCGTTCTACTACAGATATTTTAACTGTAATCTCTGAACGTTTATATCAAGCACTGGATAAGGCAGGAGAGGGGAGGGCAGTAGCCCTTGATATATCTAAGGCTTTTGACAGGGTATGGCACGATGGTCTTCTGATGAAAATTAAATCCTATGGTATTACTGGACGAATGCTTAGCATAATTAGATCCTTCTTAAATGAGAGACAAATCTAGGTTGTCCTCGATGGGCATACGTCCAAAATATTTTATATAAATGCGGGTGTGCTTCAAGGATCCGATTCTTGGGCCTTTATTATTTCTGATATTCATAAATGACTTACCTGATAAAATTCTCTCTGAGATGGGTATATTTGTCGACGACACCACACTCTATAGCAGGCACGTGGAAAAAACTAATGAGCACATATCTAAGGTAATGGCCGAAACTCTAGAGGAAGACCTTCAGTCTGTAGAGGAATGGGGTAAAAAATGGATGGTAACGTTCGATACTGCCAAGACAAAGCTCGTTTCCTTTAATAATTACATAAAACCTTACCAACCACCAATAGCAATGGCTAGCGATACTTTACCTGAGAGCACTTCATTCAAGCTCCTTTGCTTAACGTTCACAGGAAACATGAGTTGGAATAGATACATCAAGATTATTGCTAAGGCTGCTGCAAAGAAGGTGGGCTCTCTCTAACATGCTAGGAAGTTACTTACACCTGAAAGTATCCTATACCTCTACAAAGCCACCATTCGCCCATGTATGGAGTACTGCTGTCACATTTGGGCTGGTGCATCTGCTACTAATCTCTCGATCCTGGACAGGGTTCAAAAGAGAGTAGCCAACCTAATAGGTCCTGAACTGTCATCTAAACTTCAGCTCCTGTCCCACCGACGTAATGTTGCATCCCTCTGCCTGTTTTACAAGTTTTTAATGGTGGATGCTCTGGTGAACTACAAGTCCTCGTACCCCCGCTGAAGAAAATAACCCCGACAAACCCGACAAGCAGCGAAGTCCCACCCCTACACAGGTGAGATCTCTAAATGTAAGAAAGCCTTTTACTCTAATAGCTTCTTCCCCAGAACTGCAGGACTTTGGAATTCTCTTCCGGTTTCCTGCTTCCCCAACTGTACTGACATGCAGAAGTTCAAGTGTAATGTAAACAGGCATCTTGCTACTAAACTCCCTACATAGTATCCCTGCAACTTAGGTCCCCGATAGTAGTCCCCTACATCAAAGTGGCAATGTGCTTTGTTTGGGGTGAAAGTGTAATAAAAAAAACAAAAAAACAAAAAATCTTGGGTTCTGATGACGATGAAGTCGCTGAAGGTGTTTTTGATATCACCTGGTTTTTGAAGCATTTATCACGCAGAAAGTTGTTGAGATGCTTGAAAAAGTGGTAGTCGGTAGGTGAGAGGTCTGGAGAGTATGGCAGATAAGGCAGAGTATCATAGCCCAATTCATCAACTTCTGCAGGATCGGTTTAGTAATGTGCAGTCAGGCATTATCATGGCAGAGAATTGGTCTTTTTCTTCTGTTGAATAATGCTGAGTGTCGTTGTCAAAGTTTCTGATGCATTTCATTCATTTATTGACAGTACTTTTCCGGCATAATGTTTTTTCCTGAATTCAAAAAACTAATGGATGGATAAGACCAGTCGCAGACCACCAAACAGTCAGAATAACCTTCTTTTGATGCAACTCTGGCTTCGGGAAGTGTCACGGAGCTTCATCGGTGTCTAATCACTGAGCTGAGCATTGGGGGTTGTCATAAAGAACTCACATTTTGTCACAAGCCACAACCCGGTTGACAAACAGGTTGTTCTTGTTGCATAAAAGAAAAGAAGATATTTCATAACGGCATTTCTTTTGGTTGTCATTCAATTCGTGAGACACCCATTTATCAAGATTTTTTTTGTTTTTCCAATCTCTCTCAAGTGGTTGGAAATTGTTTTATATATTACATCTAATTCAGAAGCAAGTTCTCAAACAGTTGTGCATGGATTGGCTTCAACTAAGGCTCTTAATTGGCCATTGTCAACATCCGATGACTGACCACTATGCTCATCATCTTTAAGACTCGTCGCTGCAACAAAATTTCTTAAACCATCATTGTACCATTCGTTCAATAGTGGTTTCTGGGCCAAAAGCTTCGTTGATATCGTGAGTTGTTTCAGCAGCTTTTTGGCCTAGCTTGAATCGAAATAAGAAAATTGTACGAATTTGCTTTTTTTCCATCTTGTATTTAATGTTCTGAAAAGAAGACATAATTGTTTTAAAATGATTGTAATTTAAATGATTGGATACAGTGAAAAACGCTCTTTAAAATTATATACAAAATAAACGTATTATAACGAAAACTTATTTGAAAATACATCATTTGAAATCAAAATTTTAAATTCCGCAAGGACTTTCTTGTCATCCTAATAGATTATGTAGGTTCATTTAAAGGTCATATTTCTAGTAATAGGGGACACTTTCAGCAAATGGCTAGACATCTATATATCAAAGTCAGTAACCACAAATGTTACTCTGGAAAACCTACAAAGATGTTTTGCAACTCACAGGTTATCCCCCCCGAAATTGTAATAGACAATGCGGCTGTTTCTGTAAGTGAAAAATTCCAAGCTTTTATGCCAAGACAATGAATCCAGCATATTACATCACCAAAGCACCCCTCTTCAAATGGATTGGGCAAAAGATATGTGTGCATTTTTAAGGAAGGGGTGAAGGAAAAGAGTCATGACTCATCAGAATGAGTATCTTGAAAGATCTCTAAGAAGACAAAAAAGCATGGTGTCCAGAACTCATTTATACTACAAAGAGACTTTGTTAATTGGGGTGGAAT
The DNA here is from genome assembly GCF_053919585.1 of Euprymna scolopes. NCBI lineage: Eukaryota > Metazoa > Mollusca > Cephalopoda > Sepiida > Sepiolidae > Euprymna > Euprymna scolopes. The sequence continues at coordinate 111,466,378 of NC_136500.1, forward strand.
CTGATGAAACACATACTCAAGCTTGGTTTGTCCAAACACACATAAGCTGGTGGTCTGTATTCACCTTCTTTTGAATTGAGCCGAGTACAACCACCTATAACATCTAATTTTGACTTAAAGCTGATGTTTAAAGTGATAAATCAGATCATAATCAGACGGTGGCTCTACCCCCGCTCCCACTCTAGTACAGTATGTCACTGTCTCATGTTACTGCTTCTTTGTTTACATTAAATCGAAACAATCTCATATACGCCTGTTGGCAGAGACAGACTTGTGACCAACACGTCACAATCACATGTGATAGCATTTTTTTGACAAAGAAAAAACGCAAAAAACTCAATTTTCACAACTAAATAAAAACAAGACGTTTATTTTGGTCTGAGATTAACATAAATACAGGCAATAAACCTGAAGGTATTTTTCCCATAAGAAATTGGGCCTAAAATTAATTATATTTGATCATTTGTTTATCAAGCTGGTCACCTGTAATGCAAAGATAGTGACTTCAGCAACAAATGTTTATCTTGGCCTGAGAGTTAGGTGCACTCTCATTCGACTTTGACAACCCAATCGCTGTGGAAACCAGGGGTAGTCGAAGCAGTACTAAAACAGTCCTTTTCAGGGTTATCCACCAAAAACTAATAATGCGATTCACACTCCACTCTATATTAATTTATTTTATTACTGACTATTATTCTCATCTTTATTATAAACCTCTGGCCGGCTTTGGGTAGGATTGAAACCGCTATTTTCAGACAATCGTGAAACAACAACCAATAAAGATGAGAATAATAGTCCGCCATAAAATAAATTAATATAAATAATACTCATCCCAATAATGAATTCCAATTAAAATAATATATACACTCTACTCTCTTCTGCTGCTTGCCCCCAGGAACTCCCTCTTACATTCTCCCACTCCAGTTTCAGCATCTGCTTATTTCCAGGACCGCAAGCTAATCCTGTAACTTCCAGCAATCACTCACTCCTGCAGCCACCAGCTCATTCATGTGACTCCAGCTTATTTCTGTAACACTAGCTCATTCCTGTAACTCAAGTTCATAACACCAGCTCATTCCTGTGATTCCAGCTCGTACCTGTAACTCCAGTTCACTCCTGCAGCTTCCAGCTCATTTCTGTGGCTGAAGCTATACCTGTGACTCCAATTCATTCCTGTGAACCCAGCTCATTCCTGTGACTCCTACTCATTTCTGTGACTCCTGCATATTCCTGTGATTTCTGTTTATTCCTGTAGCTCCAGCTTATTTCTGTGACCAGCTCACTCCTACAGATTCCAGTTCATTTATGGGACTCCAGCTCATTTTTGTCACTCCACTTCAGTGATTACAGTGGCTCAAGCTAACTCCTGCAGCCTCCAGCTTATCTCTATGACTCCAGCTCATATCTATGATACCAACTCACTCCTGTGGTTACAGCTCATTCCTGTGATCCAGGACCCCCACTCACTTTTGCAGCCTAACTTATTTCTGTGATACTGGCTCACTCTTGTGACTACAGCTCACTCCTGCTGCCTCCAGCACACTCTTGTTACTCCAGCTCATTTCCATGAGTTCAGCTCATTTCTTGCGACTCAAGCTCACTTCTGTGATTTCAGATCATTCCTGTGATTGCAGCTCACTTATGTGACCAGCTCACATCTTATGACTCCAGCTCATTCCTGAGACTCCAGCTTACTCCTGTGACTTCAGAACACATCTTGTGACTCCTGCTCATTCCTATGACTCAAGCTCATTCTTGCAACTCAATCTTTTCCATGTAACTTTAGCTTATTCATGTGACTCTCATTCCTATGACTTCAGCCTATTCTGTGACTCCAGCTCATTCCTGTGAGTTCAGCTCACTTTTGTAACATCCAGCTCATTCCTATGACTCCAGCTTCTTCCTGTGACTTCAGGATCATTCCCGTGACTCTAGCTACCTCCTGTGACACAAGCTTATTCCTATGACTCCAGCTCACTGCTGTGACACCAGCTCATTATTGTGACTCAAGCTTATTTCTGTGGCTCTAGCTCACTCTAGTGACTCCAGCTCCTTCCTTCCTGTGACTGAAGTTCATTCCTATTTTTTTTCAGCTTATTTCTGTTCCCTGAGCTCAAACCTTTATACTCCAGCTTTTTTCTTTGACTCAAGCTTATTCCTATGATTGCAGCTTACTCCTGTGATTTCGGCTCATTCATGTTACTCCAGCTAATTCTTGTGACTTTAGCTCATTCCCGTGACTCCAACTCATACCTTCATATTTCAATTAATTCATGTGAAACCAGCTCATTCATGTGACTCAAGCCCATTTTTGTGACTCCAGCTCACTCTTATGACTGACACCAGCTCATTTCTATTTCTCCTGCAGCCTCCAGTTTATTTATGTGCTTGCAGCATATGCTTGTGACTCCAGCAACCTCCTGTTGCTCTAGTTCATTCCTCTGACCCCAGCAAACTTCTGCAGCCTACAGCTTACTTCTGTGGTTCCAGCTCATTTCTATTACTCCAACTTACTCATCTGCCTTCAGCTCATACTTGTGACTCTAGCTCATTATTGTGTCTCAAGTTCATTCCTATAACTCTAGCTTGTTCTTGTGACTCCAGCTCACTCCTGCAACCTCCACCTCATCCCTGTGACTGTTGCTCATTCGTGTGACTTTATCTCAATCCTTCAGCTTCCAGTCCAGCTCATTCCTGTGAGTCTAGCTAATGTCTGTGACTCCAACTCTTTCTTGTGACTCCAACAACTATCTGTTACTCCAGCTTATTCCTGTGACTCTAGCTTAGTTCTGTGACTCCAGCATATTCCTGTAACTCCAGCTCACTTCTGTGATTTATACTTAATCTTATGACTCAAACTCATTCCTGTGACATCAGCTCCCTCTTGTTGCCTCCAACTCATTCTTGTGATTCCAGCTTATTCATTACAGTTCATTTCTGTTACTCCAGTTTATTCTTGTGACTCTAGCTTATTCTTGTGACTCCAGCTAATTACAGTGAAACCAGCTGATTCCTGTGATTCCAGCTCCTTACTGTCACCAGCTGATTCCTGTGATTCCAACTGACCCATGTACCTATTTACATGTAGCCTCAGACTTATTCCTGTGATTCATTCTATTTCCTATGAATCCAGCTCATTCTTGTGACTCCAGCTCATTCCTGCAGTCTCCAGCTCATTACTGTGACTTTAGCTCACTCCTGCAGCATCCAGCTTATTCCTGTTACTAGCTCATTCCTGTGAATCCAGCTCACTCCTGCAGATTCCAGCTCATTCCTGTGACTCTAGCTCATTTTTGTCACTCCACTTCATTCCTGTTACTCCAGCTCACTTTTTCAGCCTCTAGTTCACTACTGCAGCTTTCAGATCACTCCCACAGTCTCCAGCTCATTTCTGTGACTCTAACTTATTTCTGTGACTGAAGCTTACTCTTGTAACTCCAGTTCATTTCTGTGACTTTGTGACTATGCTCACTTCTGCAGCCTATAGCTCATGTATGTGACTCCAGCTCATTCCTGTGACTCCAGCTCAGTCCTGTGATACAAGCTCATTCCTGTTACTCCAGCTTATTTCTGTTCTTCTTGTCACTCTGTGTGACTCTTGCTCATCTCTGTGACTCAAGCACATTTCTATGACCTCAACTAAATCTTGTGACTTTAGTTAATACCTGCAGCCTCTAACTCATGTCTGTGACTACAGCTTATTCCTGTGATTCCAGCTCACTCCTGCAGCATTCCTACAGTCTCCAGCTCAATTCTGTGATTCAAGCTCATTTCTATGGCTTCAGCTCACTCCTGCTGCATCCAGGTGATGTCTGTGACTCCAGCTCATTCCTTGGAGTTCAGCTCACTCTGTGACTCCAGCTCATTTCTGTGACTTCAGCTCATTGCCTCAACTCCAGCTTAATCCTTGTACTCCAGCTCAATCCTGCAGCCTCCAGCTCATTCCTGTAACTCCAACTCATTCCTGTGATATCATCTCATTCATTTAACTTCAACTCATTAATGTGATCACTCGCGTTACTCTTATTCCTATGACTCCAGCTCACTCTTGTAACTCCAGCTAATTCCTGTGATTCCAGCTGACTCATGTGACTCAAACTCTTCTCTGAAACTTCAGGTTATTCCTGTTACTGTAGTTTACTACTGTAACTTCAGTTGATTTCTATGACTTCAGCTCATTCTTGGTACTCCAGTTAACTCCTGCAGCCTTCAGCTCATTCCTGTGATACCAACTCATTCCCATGACTCCAGCTTACTTTTGTAATTCCAGCTCCAGCTCACCCGTGACTGCAGTTCATTTCAGTGACTACAGCTCAATTCTGCAGCCTCCAGCTTATTCCTGTAACTTCAGTTTACTCTTGCATAATGCAGCTCATTCCTGTGGCTCTAGATCACATCTATCACTCCAGTTCACTCCTTTGACTCCAGCTTATTCCTGTGACACTAGCCCACTCCTGTGACTTCAGTTTATTCCTGTTACTCTAGCTTACTCCTGTGACTCCAGTTCATTCTTGTGACAGCAACTCATTCCTGACTCCAGCTTATTCCTGTGACTTTAGCTCATCTCTATGACTCTATCTCATTCCTGTGATAACGGCTTACTCCTGCAGCCTCTAGCTCATTAATGTAACTCCTGCTCATTTCTGTGACTCCAGCTTACTCCTTTGACTGCAGCATATTCCTGTGACTCCAGCTCATTCATGTGATTCCTAGATCCCTCCTGTGACTCAAGCTCATTCCCATGACTCCAGCTCAACTCTTTGACTCCAGTTCATTCCTGTAATTCCATCTCACGCATGCAGCCTCCAGCTCATTCCTGTGACTCTAGCTCATTCCTGTGACTTCAGTTTATTCCTGTTACTATAGCTTACTCCTGTGACTCCAGTTCATTCTGGTGACAGCAACTCATTTCTATGACTCCAGCCCACTTCTGTGACTCCAGCTTATTTTGTTTGACTCCAGCTCAGTGCTTCAGCTTTTAGCTTATTCCTGTGGCTTCAACTTGCTCTTGCAGAATCCAGCTCCAGTTCACTCTTGTGACTCTAGCTTACTCCTGTGGCTCTAGTTGCTTTCTATAAAATTAGCTCATTCCTTTTTTTTCTCCAGCTTATTCCTGTGACTATAGCTCATCTCTGGGACTCTAGCTTACTCCTCTGACTTCAATTTATCTATGTTTCAGCTCACTTCTACAGCCTACAGCTTATTCCTGTAATTCAGCTCATTCCTGTGACTCCAGCTCATTTCTGTGACACCAACTCATGTTTTTGACTCCAGCTAATTCCTTAGATACTGGCTCTTTTCCTGTGACTTCAGTTTACTCCTGTGATGAGCATATTCTTGTCTACAGATCACCTATGTGTCTCCAGCTAATTCCTGTGACTCCAGCTCACTCTTGTGACTCAAGCTTATTCCTGCAACTCCAGCTAATTCCTGTGAGTCTAGTTTACTTCTGTGACTCAAGCTCATTCCTGTGACTCCAGCTCAACTCTGTGACTCTAACTCACTTCTGACTCCAGTTCATTCCTGTGACTACAGCTTATTCCGCTGATTCTAGCTGTCTCATGTGATTCACACTCATTCCTATGACCCCAGCTCATTTCTGTGACATCAGCTCATTTCTGTGAATCCAGTTCATTCCTGTGACTCAAGCTAACTGCTTTGACTCCAGCTTAATTCTGTTACTCCAGCTCACCCATGCAGCCTCCAGCTCATTCTTGTGAATCCAGCTCCCTTTTGTGACTCCAGCTCATTCTTTGGACTCCAGCTCACTCCTGCCAGTTCCAGATCATTATTGTGACTTAAGCTTATTCCTGTAACTCCAGCTCACAACTGTGACTCCAGCTCATTCCTGTGACTCCAGATCACTTCTGCGCCTCCAGGTCATTCATGTGACTAGTTAATTCCTGTGACTCCAGCTCAATCCTGTGACTCCAGTTCACTCCTGTGACTCCAGCTTATGCCTGTGACTCCAGTTCATTCCTGCAGCTTCGAGCTTATTCCTGTTGCCTCCAATAAATTCCTCTGACTCCGGCACACTGCTGTGACTCTAGCTCATTCCTGTGACTTCAGCTTATTTCTAGGACTTTAGTTCATTCTTGTGACTCCAATTCACTCTTGCAGCCACCAGCCCATTCCTGTTACTCCACCTCACTCTTGTTACTCCACACATGTGCCTAATTTGTTAAAATGGGTAACACATTTCTGCAAGTAAATAATTCAGCGTGTAGTCTCTGTTTTCCTCAGTAAAAAAAAAAGGCGAACTCCTTATTGACTGGAGCAATTTTTATTTTGTCTCCGCTGGATACATCCCTACCCTGTGTACAAACATCGACCTTGTATGTAACTTTATCGTCATTGGGGTGAGAAAACAAACTAGTAACTTTCGTTTTGGCAGTTTAAATGCTCCCAAATTCCAGTGAAATTTCCAAGGGTCACGAAATAATATTTTTTTTCAATTATTAAAAGATGAAAATAGTTGACTGTAATGCATTTTGATGAATTTAATATTTGTAAAAATTTGTTTTATTTTACGTGATTTCATGTTTTGATTTCAATAATGATAAAAATAATGATTTCAATTAATGATAAAAATGCTTTGTCGGTCACATAGGAGTGAAAAATACTCATACTGATACGCAAGAAGTATAAATACATTATCCCAATCTCTTTGCTTCCTAGTCTTCTGGCTAAAAAAAAAAAGCCCAAAAAACAAAACAAAACAAAACAAAAAATACAGACATGTTTTACCCCATCTTATTAGGTCACTATCCTAGGTGAATTTAGGTAAAAATAGCACCCGTAAACATGGCAAACGTGAATAACTAGGTAAAAATAGCACTTTGACAAGAAGTGTGGACTAAGCTCTGATTCCTCTAGTTTAAAATAAGACCCCCCCCCCCAAAAAAAAAAAAAATTAAATAAATATTATTTGATAGACATTTACACAAGTCGGGGTGGGGCTAGGCGTTTTTAAATAGGAGACTAATCATATAAAACTGAAAATGTTTCTGTTAGTTTGACTGACTCTTATAGCAAACAAGTTTATAAAACTTTATTGCTTTTATATCCACTCTCTATCTTTCTCTATTCGTTTTACTGTTCATCATAATTTATAATCCTAGCTACCATTATCAAAGTAGAAACTGTAAAATAGACAATCAACAGTAGGTTCTTTGATATGATAGTGGCTCGTCTGAATTGAATGTTCTGTTTAAAGCACAACTGAACTATGATACTTGACTGCTACATTTAAAACTTTAATTCAAGCCATTACATAAAATAATTTTATAAAATCAACAGTAGGTTGCAATGTAGACTAGAGTGTAATGTGGACTAAGTCATTGCAAAGAGGCATGCAAAGTTTCTTCCCGATGCACCACGAGAGCAGGCAATCAATTGATTTGATTGAAAAATGGACGATTTCATCGATTTTAATGACCATAAAAATATGGAAGTTTGAAACATTCGGTGATCATCATTCAATCCCGGGCAATGTCGAGTCTCTCTGTTAGTAATAGCCAATTTTCTTTCACAACAAAAAAGTTATAATTGCGAATTAGGGAAAAACATAAAAAAATAAAACAAAAGCACCGATAATTTCATAAATATTGGCAAACCAGAAGAGTACCTGATTCAAAGTAAGCAGCCAATGGTGTTCGGTCAATTATTTTCCTGATATTAAACTTCATCAGTAATATAATTTATGCCAAAATTTCAATTCCCCAAGTCTATTTATTTCTTAAATTTTTAGGTGAAAGTACTGAATAGTTAACAAAAAAACCTGGTATTAGTCCACTTATTGATCTGCGCTATTTTTTAAATAGTATTTTCAAGTTTAATTAAAGTTTTATGATATCTGTTTTAATTAAATTGTAAGGTTAAAGTACAGATTAGGTACAAAACACCCTCCCCATGTTAAGAATGACTTTCTAAATAATAACGTTATTTCAGCATAGATCAATAAATGCACTAGTACCAAAAACCTTCCTCTTTATATTAAGGATGGCTTTCCAAATAATATTATTTTGTCAGCACTGTCAGTAACTTTTATTGGTTCGATTTCTACTAGTAATTTGTTTTTTTACTTTTAAGTCATTATCGATGACTAAATAATTATTAAATAAAATGTTATAAGTATTTTTCAGTGCTTCTACAGAATTTGAACCTAACAAAAAATCGACTTTTTCTAAACTAAAGCTAAGGGAGCTTAGCCCTATTTTGAGCAAGAGGAATGGGAGCTTATCCCCGCACTACTCGAACGGTCCTACTTTTCCGTTGTCAATTTTGTCAAAAGTGCCATTTTGAGCTATTTATTCACTTTTGCCACTTTTACGGCACCATTTTTACCGAGCACCTTGATTTATTACCTGTCGCCTCCTGGAGAATATAGTTTTTTTTTTATAATCTTATATCTTCCAACACATTAAACAATTGTTCTTTTATCACATTCAGACTTTGTGGGGAGAAGGGTAAATAATACAGTGAACCCGGATATAAGAGACCCCAATATAAGAAAAACGGATATGAGAGATTTTCTCTAGTCCCAAATTAGAGCCCGCGTTAATGTACCCGGATATAAGAAACCCGGATATAAGAGCGTCATCGGGACTGGATAAGAAGTCTCTTATACCCGGGTTTATTCAAAGAATACTTACACTTTCTTAAACTTTTCACTTTGAGAGACATTAAAACACCTGACCTACTTTTAGTTTAATACTTTTCTTTTTTCGCATAATTTCTCGTACGATTTTAATAAAGACTAAAAATTTATGTTTATTATTACAATTTATTAATTTCATAAATCTTGATTAACGTTTACACTTTGCAGTAATGCAGTATTGCACTTGCAGTACCTAAATTTGATATTTTAATTTTAAAACTTCAATGTTAATATATTGTTTCAAATTTTTAAAGAAAAAAAAAGTTGTTAAATTTACATATTTTTGTAAGTGAAGCTAAAAATAATAATTATAACAATAAAAATAATACTAAACGAAAACTAGGAAAAAAAAGCGTTGTTAATTTTTTTGTAACATTTTACATTAACAAACAAGAAGCGTTTACTGCTGACACTAAAGAAGGTTTTGTTTGTTCCAGCAGGGACGAGATCGGTCGGACATTGCATTTCACGGTCGACGGACACAAGCGAGATCTGTACAGGCGTGAAAAGTGATCATCGGTCATCTTCACGCCATAGATTGATCTCGTTTGACCATTGTGGAGGCCCTCCAAAAATAACATTTTTTTATCGCACCTTTCTTGAAGTTTTTGTCTTTGAAACGACTACTCCCACTGCTACTTCCACAAGTGGTAGCCATTTTTATTAGACATAAACCACTTCGATCATTTCTTTTCATCAAAAGGCTTTCATTCCTTGAAAAGAACAAAGATATATAACATTGGAGCTAACTCAACGTGAGAACTCCTAAAATAGGAATATATATATATATATAATATATATATTTAAAATTTATTTTATACAGCAAAAAACAAACTTTCGATCCATTTATTTTTGTCTACAATAAGCTGGTAAGTGGACATCTCTTATTTATATATTTTTTTAATTTTTAAAGAATATGCGAAGAATATTTGCATAAAGTTTTAATTAAGATTAATTTCGACGTGAAAAGCGTTTATTTATTACCAAAATCCGTTACAAAAATTTTAACCTTTGCATTTCCGTTCGCAGTGATTTCCCTTGATTAAAGAAATCAATGTCTAATAAATTTCATTTTTTTTTTCTACTTAAATAAAACTAAGTAATCAAAAATCACATTAAAAAAGGAATATTAATGAAAAACGCACAAAACGTATAATCTATACAAGACAAAAGTTTAGGTTGAGCGCAATTTTAATCACATGATTTTATTTATATAATTTAAAACTTTTAGTTTTGAAATAAACTATTACCCATTTTTTTTTTTTTGCCCCAAGTTATTCTTTTTTTTTTTGTTTTGTTTTCGAATTGTATTTTTTCCTTTTAAATATTTTAAGATTTCAAAAGTATTGTTTACTTAACTTTAAACGATCTTAAATCAGCTATGTTAGATTATTTATTCGCAAATAAGGTTTAATTTATTTACAAATTAGCCATTACGCCATTAAATCGGGGTAGAAACTAGAAAAAGTGCCTCAGAAAAAAATATTGGTAAAAAGTTTTTTTTTTTTTTTTATAGATCCTGTTTCAGTCTTAAAGAAAAATAAATTCGTAAATATCAATTTCATTTAAACTGAATGGATATTTGAAGTATTTAAAAGATGAAGATGAATTTCTAGAGATCCTTGCTTAAGTTTCCCATCATGCATCATCACATTTCTTTTCTCCTTGAAACAGCCGGCTGTCTTCCTTCCTATAACTATGAAAAAAATATTTATTTATTTTTTTAAATACTTATACTATATTAACGTAAATAAAAAAATTATTGAAATCAAGAAAAAAAAAAAAATGCATATTTTTTTTTTCTCTTATGTAATACATAATTCCCGTAATGCACTGCTCGGAGAAAGAAAACCAGTTTGGCGATGAAAACAAATCTTGTTTTATTTAAGTTTTAAAGTCCTATATTGAAGAATATATTTGTTAGAATAAATACTTTAATAAATTTAATAGAAATCAAGCAAAAAAAAAAAAAAAAAAACCAACAAATTAAGCCGGCAGTAGACTACTACTACTACTACTACTCCTATACTATAAGTAGTAGTAGTGGTGGTAATAAAGGTTAGGTTTGAGCTACTTTCCCGTGATGCACTTCTTACCCTGAATAATGGATAGGCTGGCCTAACTCTGCGCAATTCTTGCCAGCACTGAGACATATTTTTTAACGAGGTAATTTAAAATTTAATATTTAGTTACTTCTTTCAACTGGATAATTAAACCTGGTTATTTTTGTATATGATTTTATTTCAAACCGAAACACCAGTTGAAGTCCGGTCGTATTTCACCCACCACTGCTACTACTATGTCCGCCATTGATTTTCTTTTTTTTTTTTTTTCTTTTTTTCAACTTAAATTTCCGTTTGCTTTAAATCTTTCACTGTTTTTCTCTTTTATATAACCTCTTTATTTGGTGTTAAAATTAAGTCACGAGTGAAAAAGAAATGTATAGTTTTTATTGTGACAAAAATACGATCGTCTGAAGTAAAACACGAAGCTTTTTTTTTTTTTTTTTTTTCCTCCTTTCACAAGAAAGGAAATTTCTCGTCGAAAAGAACTAGATTAATGGAGAATTTGTTAGCCTGTATTTATCTTACCCACTGCTCTTCTGGTTTTAATTTTAGTTAAAACTGATGAGGAAAAAAAAACCTCTTGTAAAAGCGGAAGTATTTCTAACTTTTATGATAAAAAATGTAAGGAATAAATTACCTGGCTTCCTTATGACACTAAATGGAACCGGTCTGAGATTTTGCAAATTATCCACTGTTTATGTCGATTTTGTAGGAATTAAAGATGTTAAATAGGATCGTTATAGTCATAAATCAACCATCTATTGTAAAAATATTTTCACACACATTTGTTTCACATTCGAACATTTCTTTATTATGTAAAGCGTATTTTATTTGATGCTGATTTTGCTAATATATTTTTTTTACATTCTTAATGTTCTTTCTCTTATTTGTACTGTTTATCTAAATCTAAAAAATTCTATTTTGAAAGGGAGATTTCTATTCTATGCCTCTCTATTATTGAAGAAAAAGTACTTTATGCACTTATGTTACCATGCTGAAATAATTAGAAACCCAGCGTATTGTAAACACCCCAAGCTCCATGTTAAGAACGGCTTTCGGAATACCCCCCAACCTCGAAAGCCGTTTTTAATATGAGGTTGGGGGGGGGATTTTCCGAAAGCCGTTCTTAACATGGGGTGGTTGGGGGTGTTTATACTATGCTGGCTGGGGGCAAGTCGAAAAAATACCGAAAGCCATTAAGATGAAGAGGGAGTGTTTTGCAACAATTCTGTGCTTTCACCTAACAATTCAATAAAAAGATATCGTAAAACTTGAATTTAACTTAAAAATACTATTTAAAACAAAATAGCACAAGTGCATAAGCACCGAAGAAAATTTCGAACTACTTTCATCCTTGTTATATCAGCAACGTTTCGTCCGATGTAACATCCGATCTTTATGTACATTTAGGGAAACTTGGGAATCTGTACGGAGTTTCTAAATGAATCCATGACAGTTTGGCTCATAGAATGAAAATCTACCCTAAAGATTTACTTCTAAATTCCGTACAGATTCTAAAGGTCGGTTTGTATGAACATAAAAAAAAGTCGGAGGTTTCATCTGCCGAAATGCAACTATAACAACCAAGATGAGAATTATCGATCAGAATTATCGATCCTTATAAAAAAAAAAAAACTTGGAAGCATAATCTTGAACTTGTTTGTCTTTTCGATTCTCTTATATTGTTTTAATATTTTTTGTTTTGGTAACAAAACTACCCTCTCCTAACTTTATCCTATATAAATATTAAAAATACAAAACTTATTACAAACTAAATTTTATATAAAGAAATGTGAGAAAGCAATTTATATCATCCGTTTTTCTTTTTTGGTTTACTTTCATTTCTGCTTAAAATGAAGAAAACCCAACACCCAATTTCTTTTTTCTTTCCACAACTTGTTACACAAAGCAGCTGTTTTTCATGTTTCCTTTTTTTTTTTTTTTTTTTTTTTAAACTGAGGATGGGGTGAAAAGTTAAGTTTTTTATTTAAAAATTTTTTTTATAAATATTTATGAAACTTTTTATTTGATAAAAATCAACTTTCGTAATTATTGGGAAATGCTGTTTTCAAGTGTAGTCGTCAAGTTAAATGATTATGGTTCGGGTTCCAGTAGTTGCTGATGTCTTAGTATCAAATCGCACAGGTTGTAGTAGTCGTAATCTTTACAAGTTTAAAGAACCCGAAATTTATTAGCTACTATTTAGGAAGATTTATGGATTTTCTTTTTTTTTTTTTTTCGTAAATGAAACTAAAATTTCGGAAAATCCCGTATAAAAAAATCCTATTCCTTTCCCCCATGCAAATCAACAAGAAAGGAAATTCAGTTTCTTTTTTCTTAAAATAGAATTTTTGAAAGCAAAATTTATCCTGGTATCATTAATTGAACCATTGTTTATAAATCTAATTTTAAAAATAATTCTGATTAAATCTCAATCTCTTTAATAGATGAAGATTTAAGAATTTTAAAGCCAGTTTAAATTTAATTTTACTCGACAGTTCTAAATTTCGAAGGCTCCACTTAGAAGATTAAACACATTTGATAAATTAAACCAAATAAAATCTGGATTTAATTTAGTAATTCATTTTTTTTAAGGGTAAATTTGTAGAGTAACGCCCTAAACTAATCACCCCCCCCCCAAAAAAAAAGATTTTTATGTGATGACGTATGAACACTGAAACACTCGGCGAAAGAAGAGAAATACCAGGAAGGAAGGGCAGATATAATTTCCGTATTCAAATTAATCTGAAAATGATCCACAGTTTACCTAAAGTTTAACTTTTAGGGGCATTTTGTCTTAGCACCAACCATAAGTGTGACTACTCACAAGGTCGTATTCCACCCCCACCCCCCCAAAAAAAACGCACACACACATTAGTTAATTTTCGGGGGCGGACCTGAAGATTGCCCCTTACCTGTAAATTATTTCCTTTTCACTTTTTAATTTTTTCCGGAATTATCGATTACAGACTTTCAGGTCACCAAAAAATGTTGAAAAAAATAAAAATATTAATGACTTAACGGCAAGGATCACTTTTTTTAACGTTTTACTAAATTGATCCCTCACTTTCGTATACAGTAGCTGTCACGTTAAAAATGTTACCGAAGACCAGATAAATTACTCTTCTACCTACATGTTTAATTTTGTTTAAACAAAGAAAACCAGACTGACATAGTTCAGTTTTAGGTACTGGTCGCGATTAGAGTTCCCTGCCGAACAGTAACACCCTAAAAATACACTGACTTCTCCCTTAGTTGCCATAGTAACTAAACGATCATGAATTTTTATCAACTTTGTTTTACTGTTTATGAATATTGAAATAAAAGACATTACTACACATTTATTAATAATATCTCACTTTTAATCACTTTAATTAAGCTTAGAAATACGATTTAAAATATAGCGCGGATCATAAGTGAAGTGCAGTAAGTGCACTAGCACCGATTTTTTTATTAATAAATGTTTAGTAATTATTTTTCTTTTAATATTCATAAACAGTAAAAACGTCGTCATTTAAAAAGAAAATGCTATTTAAAAAAGAAAAGAAAAAGTCGATAAAAGTGACACATAAATAGTAAAAAAAGTCGATAAAAGTGATTAAAAGTGAGATTATTAATAAATGTGTAGTAATGTCTTTTATTTCAATATTCATAAACAGTAAAACAAAGTCGATAAAAATTCATGATCGTTTAGTTACTATGACAACTAAGGGAGAAGTCAGTGTTTTTTTAGGGTGTTCGGCAGGGAACTCTAATCGCGACCAGTACCCAGTTTTATAGTAAACAAAGCAAATATAAAAAGTACAATTTATTTTATTTTATTTTTATTTTTTTGGATAACCTTTACGGAGATGGTCCCAACGTCTGAGCTCGGGGAGAGGCCGTCTGACGTAGTCGGTGTCGAAGCAGAAAATTACCCCTTCAATAAAGTGCCCAGTTAACTTAAGGAGAAAAAAACCTGTTCGAATAATTAGAATTTTTATTTTTTTATTTTAAACAGTTCAAATAATTAGAATTTTACAAAAATAAAAACTTCAAATAATTAGAATTTTACAAAATAAACAGTTCAAATTTTTGATAATTCAACAGTTCAAATAATTGGAATTTTACAAAATAAACAGTTCAAATAATTAGAATTTAAAAACAAAAAAACAGTCCACATGATTAGAATAGTTCCACGTGGTTAGTTAACCCTGTAAACTTCTGTGATTTGTTTCACAATATTTGTAAAAGCATCTGTCTGTGACATATCGCATATTTTATGGTTAGGGTAATTTTCTGCCTCGACACCGCCTACGTCAGACGGCCTCTCCCCGAACTCAGAACGAGGCGGACGTCGGGACTATCTCCGTAAAGGATAACCATTTTTTTTTAACGATATTTTTGTCGATTAAGTTTTTAGGTGAAAGTACAAACACAAGTACCAAAAATTTATAAGAACCAAAAGAAATTGCATAATTCAAAATTTTTGTTAGAAAAACGGATGTTTACATGGGATATTTCTCCTGCATATGACACAATTTTTTAATTAATGTCATGATTTCAATCGTATGCGAAAGTGAGGAATCAATTTAATTAAAAGCGTTAGGTACCTCCAACGCTTGCCCCCCACCCCATATGTAACACGATGTAACTGTAATTTAACATTATCATCTTTTCTTTTTACCATTTAAAAGAAGCTTCGAATAAGCTAATATTTTTTAAAACTTTTTAAAGCATGCAAAAATGAAAATGCGAGACTAAAATCGTGTTTACATTATCGACGCTTTAAAACAACGTTCCTATCTAGTGATGTTTTTGAAGCCGTAAACACGTTTAAAAAAAAATGTAGCAAAAATCAAATAGTACGATTTTCTTTAAATTTTCGATATTTATTCATTTTTAAAAGAACTTGCATAATGAAAGGTTTCGTTAAATGATTTTTAGGTGCCCCCCCCATTTCATGCTACGAAAACTAAGCAAAATAAATGTAGATCCATAAAAAATTTCACCATTTTTAAAGCTGAAAAAATCAAATTAAAAAGTAGTTATATATATATATATATATATACTTTTTAATTTGAGATATATATGTATATGTTATTTATTTCACTTAAAGTTGTAAATAAAATTGAACAATATGTTAAAAAAATAAACTATTTCTTGATAATTTATTTTTCTCGGTAATATAATTATTTGAATTACAATAAAAAAAATTCTAAAAAATATTTTTTAAAAGCTGTAAATGATATTAAATTCCAATATTCTACGATATGAAGTTTAAACAAAGATTTTTTTTATAATAGGTTTCCAATATTAAAAAAATATATTCATGCAATACAATATATTACTCTTGATATAATAAAAATCGAAAATTCAAAATCGGCCTAAAAAAATCGTTTTGATTGGATTATTTTGAATTGATAGAACTTTATTTTTTGCACCTTTTTTCTAAAAAGTATGAAGGCCTTTAAGCAACATTATCTTTATATGCGTAAATGTTGACAAAAGACGTTAAAATTAATTTTATTTTATTCTCGTCTATGTAGTTCGTTAAAAACATCTATTTAAATATAAGCAAACGAGCAGAATAATTGATAACTTTTCTTGTTCGTTTATAATACACTTTCAATGCAATTGTTAAAAAAAGAAGTTTCATTTTGCAGATGATAGAATACATTTATTTATTGTATAGAGAAAAATGCCAAACAAACTAATAAAGACTCAATTTTTCTAAATCAATATAATATAAATATGAAAATCCGATAACAAAACAGTTACTTTCATTAACCATTATAGCACCAATGCCTATACATAGAAATTGACAGAAAATAGTAAACACACGAAATGACGTTGCTGTTAATGTGTACAATAATGCTGATGTTTCCACACAAAGCTGTGGAGGTACCTAAAGAACGTTATAATTGAAAAAAAAAAAAGATCCCTGCCGTTAAAAATCATTAAAAATATTTTTCCCCAAACTTTTTTTTTTTTTTTTTTGTAATCGATACTTTCCGGGAAAAATTAAGTGCAAAGGAAAATAATTTACAGATAGGGAGCAAGCTCGTTCAGGTCCGCTTTTTTAGTGTTCCTTGTCTTAAAAAGGTGATAATCTGCAATACCATTATGTTCTTTTTTACTGTATGCTATCAAGGGTTAGGGTTCGATCCTCATACTTGCCTAATAATTATTTCCCCCCCCCCCCCAGTTTTTTGATTTACCCAAAACCACACACACCTTCAAACACCTGGGGCAAAGCCGGTTACCCCCCCCCCCCCCAGTATATCTATAAAAGTGAAAATGTTTGTCTGTGTTCATTTCCCTACCAAATAACTCTGTCAATTTTTGGTCTAGAGACTCGAGATTTGACATAAGGAGTATTGAGATTTGAGAAAATCTTTTTAATTCGTTTTCGGCAAGAAATTTGATTGTCAAGGGGTCAAAGTTGAACGATTTGGTTTTTGAAAACTCTACCAAACTCCTCCAATTTTAGGTTTAAACACTTAAATTTTAAATGTCGCTTACTTAGCCGTGAATCAACCCTTTTTAATTTTATTTGAGCCCTAAAAAATGTTAAGGGGTCAAAATTGGAATCAAAGTTTTAAAAAATTTGATCTCTGCAGTCTCTATCAAATTATTCAGCCAATTTCTGGTCTAAACATTTGAAATTTTACATAAAAGGTATTCAGAGATAGGGCAAGCTTTTTAATTGGTTTGGGTCGAAAATTTGAGCTGCCGAGAGGTCAAAGTTCAAAAGATTTGACCATTGCGGTCTCTAACATACTACTCAGCCAATTTTGGGTATAAACATTTGAAATTTTACATAACGGGTATTCAGATATGTGTCAAGCAATTTAATCAGTTTTGGAGCTAGAATTTGGCTGCCAAAAGGGCAAAGTTTAAAGAGTTGACCTTTGCAGATTCTACCAAATTCCTCCACCAATTTAGAGTCTAAACACTTGAAATTTTAAATGTAGGTAACTTGGATATGGATAAAACTTGTATTTTGATTTGAGACCAAAACAATAAATGTTAAGGGGGTCAAAATTGGGGTCAAAGTTAAAAAAAATTTACCTCTGCGGTTTCTACAAAATTACTCCGACAACTTTTGGTCTAAACATTTGAAATTTTACATAAAGTGTATTCACACGTAGGGCAAGTTCTGAACAGTACATAACGTCCGAGCAAAGCTGGGCTGAACTGCTAGTATATATATATATATATATATATATCTCTTCTCTATATAAATAAAATGAACTCATTTTTCCCCCGTCTGATTTTGACATTAATAGGATTAAAAATCAAGATATTTCATGCAAATATAATATGCACAAACGGCAGAACAATATCTGAGGTGTGTTATAGGCTTATTATTTCTCAAATTCCTCGATAATCTTAGATTTCTATACTTTTTCTGCTGAGAAGTCACGGCCAAAATCGGTTAAGATCAATGGAAGTGGTAAAATATTTTCTCTCTAATAAATTCCTCCTCCTCCTGCCACCACTTAACACCGTTTGGGGATCGTTCACAAGGAACAGTTGAGAAAAGAACACCGGTTTGGCTTTGTAGTTCTTTCATGTGAAGTTATTTAAAATCACTAAACTTAGCTGCAGTGCTCTGTGGCGTAGTGGTTAGCGTGCTGGACTATTCACATTATATTTTCACGTTCGCGCCGACCTATCGTAGTCGTTTTTTTTTTTTTTTTTTTTTTTTTTTTTTTTTTTTTTCTCCTAAACAACTGGAATGGACTTTTCTTGGTGGCCGAACTGTTAACGTTGCAGATGTTTTTTTTTTTTTTTTTTTTTTTTTTCACACTTTATTTTCCTACTTTTACTCATGACTCCGGGTTTGATCCTTCCTACTTACCTACCATAACATTTTTTAACCCCCCCCCCCCCGTCCCGGAAACAAACACTCGGGCAACGCCGGGTACCCCCGCTAGTATATATATATATTAGTTCTAGCAGGCCAGCTTTAGTTTTGCTGCTTGTTTTCTCCCCTGTGGCCTTGCCAGGCCACTAATATATATATGCATGATAGCATCGCTATTGTATCAATGCTACCTCCCCATGACGATCATAAAATAGGTATTACCTTGTAGATTAAGGGATTTAGAACAAATTTTTAAAAAATGTCAAATATTTTAAGTTTATCACTATGTCTTGAGTGCTTTTGTTTTGATGGTTGGCTTAAGTGTTTTTTCATTAATTAAAAAAAATCAATGAACCCAAGTATCTTGAATTAATTGCCATAGTATTTTAATTTGAAACGAAAATTACTATTTCCTTGAATTTGACATTTTAAAATGTTTTATATATAGATGATTGATAGCCTTTTTGTTTATTTGGTTATATTCACGTTTCAGCTGATGTAACCTCCAACCGTCAAGTGCATCTATTCTAATTAGGAATGCTTACACAACTTTGAAGTGAACTCTGGTATATTTTACTTCGAAAAAATGGTCCAAAAATCAAATATATAACAAATGTTACCAAAAGCAAGATAAGTTACTCTTCTATTTAACTGGGTAGGTTTTTAGTGTTTTTACTTGATGTAAAAATATTTCTTCAGATTGAAAAACGAGCGTTTTCCAAGGGTATGCAAGCACAAAAAAAAATGGCCGTGTAATAAGTACATTGTGCCACTTTTTTCTGTAATCGTGTACCCTTTGAGCTTTTTTTTTTTTTTTTTTTTTTAGTCAATTAAACATTTTACATTCAAGTTGGATAGAAAAGTAACTTATCTTGCCTTTGGTAACATTTTTTTAACCACTTTTTTGAAGGACTTACTACAATAAAACATACCTATGAACTTTTTACGTTCTCATTCCAATTCATAAAAATGGTGAAAAAAGTAACTTTAACAATACCTCAAATGTAATGATTGATTAAAAACACTAGATTTTGTCACAATTATGGTTTTCTTTTAATCATTCTGGAAGTTAAAATCGTCATTCTTCACTTAATCTCTAAAACAAATGATTTTTTTCACTCTTCAAAAGGAGTGTTCTTACTAAACACTAGGTCCATGCAAAATGAATGGCCAATCCCCAAAATGTATAAACATTTTGGTCCTTCCTGTCACTAAAATTCAGGAAATCCAATTTTAATGTAATTTTCAGTATTTAACAATAAAATGAACCCCTTTTTTTTTTATTTCAATCAACCTGTATTTTGGGGGTAGCTAATTGAACAATTTTTTAGATTAAAGTATACACATTTTCTTTAATTCGGTATCTTTAAGATTTTAATTTACTAATTATCATTGAAATAGTTTAAGGAAAAAAAAGTTAAGTAATTTGGACTTGAAAATTCCAATTTTTTTTAATTTTTATATTACACATTCAACTTTCTCTGCCTGTTTTCGGTTTTGATTTTTTTTTACATCCTCCTTTCCTTTCTGGATTTGCTAAAATCTCAACTTTTTTTTTAACTAACCGCCACCCAATCAATGTTATATAAACCAGATATAGAAAGCAGTTCACTTTTGATTCATTTAAAAATTGATTCCAAGTTTTATTTTATCAAACTATTTCTTGCTTTCCTTTGAAGTTGGGATCAAAATGTATTTGTTCTGTCCTAGTTTAAACTGCTGTTCTATTAAGGGTTCTTGATATGGTCCAGAAATGTATTTGTAATTATGTTGGTCCTCACTCTGCTCCTCTGCCACCTCTCACAGCCATAATGTTACTAGTTTCAATCTTTTCTATAAATACTACTAGCTAGCTGCCCGGCATTACCTGGTCATAAAATATGGTTAAATAATGATATTTTGATTAATGCAGATTTCATATTATATTGGACCCAATATATATATAGGAATGATTTCAAAATTTAAAAAAAAAATGACTTGTGTACCACCATTGAGAATTGAAACCAAAACATTGAGCTTATGGTTTACTTTTTCCTTTGATATTAATGCCTGAGCTATGAAGACATATTTGCTGCAAGGCTAAAAATTAAAACATGAACCAATAGCTATTACGTTATGCATACATACTTGTAATGCTGTCGTTTGACCTTCACCTGGCAAATTCCATTTCTTTAATCTTCACAATTTTGCACCGACCCCCCCTCCCTTCCCGTCTAAAACCCAAATATAAAGTTTTGCATGGGTTCGAATATCCTATATATTAAGTTTCATGTCTTTAGACCAAAAACTGAGGAATTTGGTAGGCAAAACTTTTTAAACAAATATATATACATATATATATATATATATATATATAGAAAGAGGTTTGTGTTTATAACCTTTTTACGCAACTATTACACAAGCATAAATCGTGTAGAATATCTGCATGAATGTAATTACATATAATACTAAATTAAAGATGATCATTCCAAAAGAAAACTGAAAAAAACTAATAGGGAATTAATTAAAATGAATGTTAAAAAGAATATGCAAATTAGCTAGATCTTTTGCAGATTACCTATATATGTTTTTTCTTTTTTAAATAAATAGTAAAAGGATTTTTAATATGACTATCAATACACACAAAAAAATTATGGGAGTATAGATTATTGCAAGTGTTCAAAATTCTCATCCATTCCCTGCTTCCTTTGTTCCAGTTGGTTTGATTCTTTGGTGTAGTAGTCTCCATCAATTTGCTGTTTTTATACCTCATTGCAATACAGTTTCGTATTCCAATAGTTTTTTTCCAAGTACTCCAGGCTCGTGGTACTTTCTTCCTGATTGTTTTTCTTGCACCTTGATCTTTTTAAGACTACGGCCAATATCTTTTTTTTTTTTTTTTCCCTCCAATAATCACCTTTCATTCTTAAGTCCTTACATCGAGTGGCTTTTTATGCTTTAGAGTGATTTCCATAAAACTATCCTAATATTAATTTGTGTATTTTTGGATTTCCATTCTGATGAGACAATAAATGAACATTTGCCATAGTGTAAGATGATGATATTTAGATTTTATATGGATGTTGCTTGGAGTTCTAAAATCTCTATAGACCACTCAAGGAAAGATGAGGTAATCTTACAGTTTTAAAGATGAATAAACGATATAAACACAAATTGAGTATTTTACTCAACGATATGATCATCATGGAACATATTTGTAATTTTCATGGTTTTATTTTTTAAATTGACTTCATAATATTTTGCCACTTCGTGAAATTTACGAATTTATGAAGCCATGATCAGAACAATTCTTCTCTTTTGGATGTAAAAATCTGGCAATTGTACAAAGATCTTCGTTATTTTGAAGTTTTTGATCACTACTGCCTCGGCCATATCCTGCACCTTCTCTTCTCCGACTGGATTCCCAACTCTACCATCCATGCTAAATGTAACATTTTGGCCTGGAGGAAACTGCTTAAAAGGAGACTCATGGTTTGGCCACAAGTTTCTGTAAACTAGTAGTGCCCAATGCAACCACTGGTTGGAGGTAGCGCCAAGGTGGTTAACAAGGTGTGGCTCGCAACGGTTAAAGGAGACATGAAACTCGTGTCTGGTTCTTGTGTTTTTGGTATTCAATGCTGGAATTGTGAATGACTAGTTCATGCCGTTGACTCTGCTACTGATCAACAACGGTGGGCGACTTTAATGGACCATGCAATTAACGCTATGGAACTAGCTCAACCAACCCCAGATAAATGCTATTACAAGTATCATAAAAAGGATAAGTTTTATAAATTTTTTTGTTAAATTGATTGACTTGTACTCTTATTTAAATTCCCCAAATTGTAAATCTGGATAGTTCCAGCGAGTAGGGTGTTATTTTTTTAAATTTTTTTTAATGATTTTCCTAATTTTATTGTAGAACTTCATTTCTGCCAAATTTCCTTTTGTATTTAAGAAATAATGATTCTTATTGTAGCTGATTCACTCAACAGTTGTACCTATTCAAAAATGCATTTGAAAAATGATTTAAAGTTCCTTTCATATTTAGTAATTTTTAAGTTTCTCGAGTTGAAAGTTTTTCATAAATAACACTTTTCTTAAAGTATTTAATAACAGTAAAATGCAATGAATTAGTTTTTCTGTGTACGATTTGTGGGTTTGAGTAAACGACTAGAAAGTACTGAAATCTTGTAAGAGTGACCTGCATCATGATTCATGCCAGATTAAAAAATTTGAAAATCTTAGCTGCAGTTCAGTGCTAGCAGTATCAGAATTTTTGTAGGAATTTTTGACACCCCTAACACGAAACTGCGAATACAATATAAAAATCTCGGAATTTCTCTGTTAAAAGTGGGTTATTTATTTTCTTTATGGATTATACTTCCAAAATAAACTATTACAGTTGTTTTAAAAGTAATAGAAATATTTTTTTTTTTTTCTTTTAAAACAGTAATGAATTTTCCGAACTCAATATTTTTCAATTTTTAAATTTTAAAAAATCTATCAAAATTTTTCTATTGATTCTATTTTTACGATATTTTCAGGGTCAATGTGAAATTTTATGTTCTTTCCAATAAATCGAATATAATATTTTAGACAAACGTTTTTTTTTTTTTAAATTCACGACCCCCCCCCTCACAATCCCAATTTTTAAGTGTCTATTAAAAAGTAAATACTTAATTTAGTCACCCGAAAGTAAATAATTAATTTACTCACAAATTGAAGAGAAAAGGTCAATACATAATATATTCAAATTTTAAAAAAAAAAACAGTGTTCTTTTAGAATTTTACCTGTAAAGTTTGAAGTTTAAAACCTTTTTTTTAAACCACGTTATTTTTTTTTCTTTTTTTTTTTTTTTTAATGGAACCTTGGTCCTTGCTCCTTTTAATTGAAAAAAAAATTAGGGCTTGAATTACATTTTTCGAGGAGTTATAAGCTTGGAAAGACAGGAGGTCGAATAATTCACGCCTCCCATTTTGTAAATGTCTAATAATAATTAATTTAGAACCCGATAAGTACATAATTATTTACTCACAAATTGAAGAGAAAAGGTCAATACATAATATATTCAAATTTAAAACAAAAAAAAACAGTGTTCTTTTAGAATTTTACCTGTAAAGTCCGAAGTTTAAAACCTTTTTTAAAAAAAACACTTTTTTTTTTTTTTTTTTTTTTTTTTTTACTGAAATCTTGGTCCTTGCTCCTTTAATTGAAAAAAAAATTAGGGCTTGAATTGCATTTTTCGAGGAGTTATAAGCTTGAAAAGATGGGGTGGAATTATTCGCTATTTTCACGAAATTTCTGACACTGCTAGTTCAGTGCTCCTTGAAGACCATGAGAAATGTGACCGAGATGTACAAACAGTGGTTAGCAGGTACTCTGACTGTTTGTACAATAAAATTCATCTAAGCAGCAAGATTCAGATGAAGCAATGCAGATCTTGGTGAAATAGGGGTGTCGAAGTGGTTGACTGGGAAAACGCTGAACAAGGTATTCGCTATTCCTCATACAAGAGTCGTAAGGGCCAACTATGTGCTAAGGTCCAAGCAAACTGTCTTCTGAAAGCCAAACTTTTTTACAATGTCAAATATTCAATCGAAGTGGGAATGCTGCGTTTCTTCTCGGATATATTTTTTACCAGGATTGTATAACCTGGAGAACAGATGCCTAGCCTACAGTCTGCATAAAGTCTCACAAACTGATGCTTTTTGGATGCGATTTCAGGAATCTCACAATTTAAATTTAATTTCATGACTTCACCAGTCACAAAATCTGACCCCAACTTGCCTGATTACAACTCCATGGATTATTGTGTGTGGGCATGGTTGAGAATGACACCAACCGTAATGCCTGCGATACCAAAAATAGCTAATTGCTGGAAAGATTTGGTTTAGGCATCTTTAGAAGGATACTGTTGAAGGTGCTCCAGGTCTTGTCTGGAAGCCATGGTGGAGACTTTTAGCATCTTTGGCTGAATTATATTTTGCAAATGATCCTTTAAGAGATGCAGCTTGAATTTTGAGAATACATCAAATTATTGGCAAATATGACTTCATTTTTTTATTTTCTTTATTTTCAGAAAAATTAGAAACTTCATGATCATCTTGTAGTTTTATTTTTGGTTATGAAATTTTTTTTTATATCTAATGCAATTCCTTTTCTTTCTCTACTTTTTAAACAGTTTAATGTTTTCAAGTTTATTTTCTAATTATATTGTATTAGATTTGTACTAAGATTAAAATGTTAAATATTTAAATGCTCTCAACCAAAGTCAGTAAATACTTTTGAACTAGTGTAAAAATACGCTTTTATTTTAATTTGTCCAGATTTCATATATATTATTATAGTCATGATTTCAAAACTAAATGTATGGCCCACAAAAAAACTCAATCATTTGAGGGGCCCCTAGTACCTCTCTGCGACTTTTAGTTTCAGACGAGATAGTTTGAAAATATGGAAACAGACAGGTACATATATAGTCGTTTATATATTAGATTAGCTTATTTTCAATGAAAATGTATTACTATGTCTATATTTCTCTGCGTATGTCAGTTTATATTTTCCCCGTTTTGTCAGATATTTAATGCTTTCACCTAATATCTATAAAAATTGTCATGCTTATTGAATTAGAACTTTTGAACATAATTTAATGGTATTTGACTTGCTTTATGAAATGGAAGTTTTTGCAGTCTTTTGGTTTCCATGACTTCAATCCCAACATTGACAAATTTACTTTTATTGGGTGATTTGTTACTAAAAAATTTTTTTAATCAATATTAAGTTATTAGGAACTTAATAATTTGTAGATTATAAATTAATTTTACAATTTAGTTTTTACTTTAATTTAAACTTTTATTCTATTACTGAAATAAAATAAACATATATAGTAAAACCCTGGGATACGGTGGCCTTAGAATTGTTTTTTCAGGTTACGATGTGGAATACAATTTTTTTTTTTTTTTTTTTTTTCAGTCCCCGGTTACAGTATTTGCTCCACCTTACGGTGTTATTTATAATATTATTTAATTATATACACGTGTATTATATACTGTATTGTATTGTGTTACTAATTTTTAATGCTGTATCTCGGTGGTTCTACTGTATAGAAAATTATAAAAATGAAAAATGATTTTAAAAGTTCACTTTTATTTATACTTATACTGATATGGAGGAGCAAAAATGTTTATTTTTCTGAATCTTAGCAATTCTTTAAAAAAAAAAACCATATTTAGTAAACAATTAGATCATTAAAAAATATCTATTTAAATTTTTTTTCAGTTTTAATAGATAATTTACAATTTGAAAGCAAAAAAAAAAACATTGATCACTTACCTTGTGAGAAAAATTGACTATGTAAAATTTCATATTTTTCAAGTAAAAACTTAAACATTGCTTCATTGATGGAATGTATATATTATTGACTTTTTAAGTACACAGAAATACAATTAAACAAAATTTATGAATAATTAGGTTTTTTTTTTTGTTTTTATAATGTTCAAGCGTTATTTCACTTAAATGAATTGTTGAATGTTTGGAATTTTATATTTTCATTTCAATTGAATATTAAAAAAAATTTTTTTTCTTTTTCAGCATACTTTTTTTTTTTTTTTTTTTTTTATTATTTCAACTACACGTTGGTGTTTCCTTCCAACCACAAGCAGCATACTGGACGGACATAAAGGAGAGGGTGGTGTTTCCCGACGCTCCGGAGGACGGTAAGTTATGCACTTGTTAAATTTCCTGCACTACTAATGTGTTGTGGAGTTGGGGCAAATTCAGTATCAGACTTCTTTTTTAAAAAGATTTGATACATGAAAAAGTCCCAAAAAATGACAATACAGAAATTATTAATAGATTTCCTAAATCTTAGAAATATCGTGATTACTGACACCATCACACTTGATACCCATTTTAGAAATTAAAAATGTTTTAAATCGTTTGTTGTGATTTAAGTTATTTTTATACAAAAAGTTTGGTTTAACTAAAAAGAGCTAATGGGAAATGCAACCTCCTGTTCCCTTTACAAAACCCATTAATTTTATTAGGGATCAAGATAAAATTGTGTTCTATCTTGGGTTCATTTAGTTCCCATTTTGATAATAAAAAGCAAATTGGATTTGATTTAATTCACAATGTTTTAAAACCAAACTAGATAAAATTAAGGGTAATTGTTGAATAAAAAAAATAGAATCTTAGAGATATTGTTGTGGAGGCTATATAAATGGACAGTGACCTACAGAATTATAGTAGCATGGTTGTTTTCAATAAGGTGTTGTCAGCAGCACATAAAGAGTATGATCAGTAGGACAGTTGTATACTATGCCTATCTGAACTGTTATACTTTGGAGACCTGGATTTATATTTTGTATAAAACTGACATTGTTACAAGAATAAATTTGCCATTGGAAGAGTTTGGAGATGTAGAGAAGTTATGTGTGAAAGATGTCTTCAGAAGATCCAAGGAAATTAGTTTTAGGTGATCCACAAAAAGTGGGTAGATCTTGAAGGAATTGGAAACAGTTGGTGGCTGAAGACATGAAAAAAGTTGGGATTGAATAATCAGGACACATATGGGAATGGCAAACAAACAAGTCTCATGCTGTCAAAGGAAAAAGAACTTAAGATTGGATTGAAGTTGTGCATTCTATTACTGTGGACAAATATTATGTAACATGTTTTGACCGGTGTCCCTTTTTTTTTTTTTGTAGTCTGATTTTTGCAGTAATAAATGCTATATTACAAATTATTTAATGAAAATATTTTAATATTAACAAATGAAATTTTTTTATAAATGGATTTTAAATATTACAAATAATTGAAATTTTCACATTTTTATAAATTATTTTATGATGTATTTAATACAGTCTATTGCATAAGAAATTGTCTTTAGAAATATGATGCATGATTATCATGTTGAGCCATCCAAGTATTAAAAAAAACTGTCAATCGAAATGTAAAAATAATGGGGCATTATTTTTACCCTAATAAGTCAAAATGTGGTGTTACATTTGTTTGTCATAAGGAGTGTTTCAGCATAACTAGACTTAAAAAAATAAAGAAATCTATGAATTTCTTATGACTTTTGTCATTAGAAAAAAACTTATTTGGAATTAATTGAATAGACAAATTTTGGTAGATAATATCAGTATTTATCTAACGAAAAGAAAAATTTTTTAAATTGTCAAGACAAATGTAAAACAAAAGAACTATTCAAGTTTTACCAACTAACATCTCTTTACAGCATAAAAATTAAGTTATTCAATCTTGGACTATAACTAATGTATGATTTTTCTTCAACAATTAAGAGATTTTTGAAAATAAGTCTTCAGGTCACCTTTGACTAATTAATTTGATATTGGCAACTGCAGTTGAGTGGGTCCAATGTAAAAAGCTGGAAATAAACTTCTTTTTTTTTCTTTTTAAATAATAGTTGTGAGAAAAACGAATGCTTAAATTTGCAGTTTACTTCTTTACTAAATTTTACCACATGGTGTTAAATTAGCATTCTCAATGTTTCAGCTGCTATTGTGCAGCATCAAATTTTTACTTTACAGGGTGGAATGATAAATTTTTTTTACATGTCAGTTTGCTTTTCAAAGTTAAAAGCAGCCAATCTTTATCAATATTCTCAGTTGTACAACCAATCAGAAAAACCTTTTTAATTGTATTTTTCTTTGACCATTTTAAAGTAGAAATGACTAAATAAACTTAAAAGTTCCTTAAAAAAAATTATAACGTGCACAAAGACTTTTACTACTTAATAGAAAATATTCTCAGAAATATTGTGAAAATTTGATAATGCCCAAAAAGTTTGGAAAAAAAAAAAATTTAATAAGTTTTATGTAAACAACAAATGTCAGCATGTGGGGGAAGGGGGAGGGAATAAAAGAATTGTGGTGTCATACCTGCTCCCTTCATACCTCTTGTATATTTTTTTTTTTTTTTTTTTTTTTTTTAAATCTAACTTTAGAAAAATGTTTTAAGGTCTGCTATGTAATTTTGTGAATTGGTTCATGGGTTAAAGTATTTTTCTCATGTAATAATGTCAGTTTTGAACTCCAAATTCCTGAACTTATAACTTTTGAACCACTGGGAATATTTGCATAAGTCAACTCGATTTACTGAGCTCTTTGTAACTACTGTAACAGGAAATTTAAGTTATTTGATGTTTATTAGGGGTTGGGCCTAGAATATTCTATAGATGCTCAAGTCCTCTCTGTAAAGTGTTGGATCATTTATTTCATAATTTATGCAATAATAAATGTGCATACTATGTTTATCATAGTGTCAGTCTTTGAAACTTTCTATATTTTGTTTTTTGTTCTATAAAACTTGAAGTGAATGTTCCATATACAACAGACTTGGCAATCTAATGTGAATGACCTTATTTGTTTGTAAATATTTGTCACGATTTGTATTTGACTTTAAAAAAGACAAGTAAACTATATTTCCAAAATTATGTGATTGGAACTCAACCAAAATTTTTCAGTTCATAGGAGCAACATATTTACTATGTAAGACTTGCATGTGGACTTAGGTTAGTTTTGAGTTACAATTAAAAAAAAAGAAAAAAATATTCGGTCCCAAATAGCCTAAGTCTAGAACGATTTCTTGTTGACTGTATGGTAAGGTAAGATTAGTTTTGCTGGAAAAAAAAACAAAAGTTGTGTTTTTAAAACGCAACTTTTTTTTTTTTCCAGAAAGATAAAAGCCTTTTATCATATGAAAAGCAGGATGATATAAGACTTTTTCTATTTTTAATAGAATTTAAAATTTTTAATTTGCAAAACCACACTATTCGACGCCATTTTTGTCTTGATCGATAAAAAATTTAAATATCTTTTTTTAATCATTATTTTATTTTGTCTAAATAAGATTTAGAATGATTTGCTATAAGAATATGCAGACATAATATAAGTACCTGAATTTCAAATTATTTCAACTTTTTATATCGCTATAGATTTGCGTAGAGAAATTTAAAACTACTTAATAGTTTAAACTTAACTATGGAGGCCTGGATAGGACTAAATAAACTATATTTAGCCATGTATTTTTAACGTTTGATTTGATTAAGTGATAGGTTTAATTCTTTTTTTCATAAGTGATATATATATTTGTGGCCTACATAACCCTGAAAGTTTAGCAACAATGAGGCTAGCCAGTACCAGATGGGTGACTTTTGGGAATGCTAGGTGTTGTGTGTGTTAAAACAACTCCTGCATCTAGTATCACGCTTGGTCCACCATAGGTGGATCAATAAGAAATTGTCGAAAGAAATTGTTTTTTTATCAAAATGCGCAGTTATTTGTTTTCCTTTTTGGTATCGATTCTTCAAAGCATTTCCTATTTAATGCTATATTAGCAATATTGGGATCACTGAATGAAAATCTATTTTTCAAAGATTTAAATGTTTTTCGCAAAAATAATAAATTGTTTTTTTACTAATCTGAAAGATAATTAACATATTAAACAAATTCCGCTTTCAAAATTCGGATTTTCAACCTTAAAATCTGATACGTGCACAGTTTTTTATTTATTTTTTTTAATCTACAATTCTCACCCTCTCCACAATACAATATATTTTGCTCAGTTTTGGGGCAATTATTTTAAGCATACCCACAAATAAAGGTGTTTTGTAGACACACACACACACACACACACACACACACATGAAGAAAAAAAAGTACACAATTATAAATTTTATTCTTCACTTAATAATCGGTGGAAATTTTGTATTGATTGGATAATTTATTTTTGGTAGATTTTTAAAGACTCCATCAAAAAATACTTAGTCCCTCTTTTCATTTTAGCTATGCCTAATGTAATAAAACGAATAAGCAGATACGTAAGTGAACATTCCATTAGCACATAAAGGAATCCAAAGGTAGGCATGTTTGTATTGTCAATAAATTAGTTGTAATAATGTAAGTTCAAGTTTTACGGAAATTGTTTAAATTTTTAAAGAACTTAATAAAAAGAAAATTTTCCTGCTGTCAAATTTCTCAAAGGAAACGATATGTTCACGAATTCATGAAAAGAAAAAGTTTTGTATGAATGCCTCTAAGTGCTAAAATATTTTGGTTGATTTTTTTTTTTTTTTTTTTTTAACATTTTATTTATGAATGGTTATGTAATGTCATAAAATGTAATTAACTGTTTAATGCAATAAATGAAAATGTAATGAAATTTAATGAGTCTAAGTTTCTTAATCCTCAATCTAAACCTTCATACTTTTAAGTGCAAAAATAATTCAGTATTTCATAAGTTTTTATAGATGAATGTTTATGTAATATTATGAAGAATTATAATTATGAATAATCTGTTTGATTCAATGACATGTATGTGATGGTGTTATAATATTGTAAGATATTGAGTCAGTTTATATTGATTCTGGTCTGTCGTCTATCACATAGATTGCTGTACTATAAAAATATCGTTAAGTTCTGACAGTGTAATTAGGAAAGTAGTCATTTATACAGATTTCATATTAATATAGTCAATCCTCTATTTATTATATTGTATCCAATATAGTGACCAGATCATAAAATACCCTTACATTTTAATTCATGCAGATTTCGTATGATTATAAAGCCAATTCTCTCTTGATTATTATATTGTACACAATGTATAGTAATGATTTCAAAATTTAAAAAGAAATGGGTACCATCAGTTAGAATTTAAACATTTAATGTTCCAGTCCAAGTTGTTGCTGTTTGAATTACAAACAGATGGAGAAAACTAAAAATTATGCAACTTAACCTATATATTTGTATATGTGTTGAAGTAACAGGTTTAGTAGACTTACTCCTGCCAAGATCAATTTATTTTCTATTTTGACCTCGTTAGTAGCTTTTCCCAGCTAAAAACCAAATTGAATTTGTTCTACAGATCCAAATCTATTAAGTTTTAAGTCTGTAGAACAAAAATTAAGGAGTTTAGCAGACTGTTCCACACACACACACACACACACACACACACACACACACAAAGGTCACTTTGCCATATACAGTAATACCTTGAGATACAAATTTAATTTGTTCCATGACTGCCGATGTATCCCTAAATCTTTATTCCCTTTCGAATAAGAGAAATTGAATTAATCTGTACCAAGGGTAAGAAATTTACCCAAAATAAGTTAAGATTATGCTCAAAGTACACTCCACAATCTCTTAAAAAAAGAAAAAAGATAACTACGACAGTAATGACACAGAAATTGATATATAATAATAAATATTAATAAAAACAATAAAAAAAATATTTGTACTCACCACCTAGGTGAGTGGTAGCATATGGGATGCATGCAAGGAGGGAAGGGAGAAGCAAGACTACCATGCACACGCACGATATAGTAACTAAAAGGGAGCAAGATTATACACCATTAAAAAAAACGTTGAATGAACTTGTTAAATACTTAATATTTAAGTCTTTATGTAACAGGATGAATAAAAATATTTTTTTAACCAACTTACCATGGAGACAGGGATCAGCAGCTAAAGTGAGTCGAGTACGATAACCATTAGGCTAGCTTGACATGATCTTTAAAGCGTTTTCAAACCCACTTATTCTTAAGTAATGTCATGTGAATGATTCACGCATGCGCATTCATGAAACAGGTGACAAAAAAAAAAACAAAAAAAAACCCCACCACCACCACCACCAATTTTTCCATTTTGACCCCTTAGTAGCCCCCTTTTCTGGATGAAAATCAAAGTTTTCCACATGTCTGAATATCCTATATACTAAATTCCAAGTGTATAACAAACATTTGTTCAGTATATAGGTTAAGATGTCTTCACACACATTCTTACTTTTATAGATGTGTGTGTGTTTTCTCAGTTTTTTTTTTCTCAATTTATTAGTAACAAAACTGATAATAGTTACTTGTATAAGAATGAGATTCGATAAGCATAACCCATTGCTGGGAATGGTAGGACCGCCCCCCCCCTTTTTATTTTTTTTATTTCAATCTACAAATCTGTCATTTCACCTTGCCTGAATTCTGCTATCATTGTCCCTTTACTGACATGACGGTTATTGTCGACTCTCAACAATTATTGATTTGTCACTCACATTGATTTGTTATGAAGTGTATTGAGACTAGTTCAACAATAAGCTACTGGAGATCACTTGTGAATTTCATATTCCCATGACATTTCCTCCTTTTGAGAATGTCGGTTTAACTTGCCTAGGGTGTTTGTTTAGTATAGAACTTACGCAACATGCCTTTCATAAACTTTACTTCTGCTAACACTATCATTCTCTGCAGACTGTTTATAAAATTCGCAAATTTCTCAGCTGTTTGTCATAACTTTTTCTCTCTTCAATTTTCACACCAAGTACCTGTTTCCTACAAGGCTGTGTGACGAGCTCTTTACATTCATCATTTTATCTCCATTTATTCTTACAATAACATTTAATTCACTGGCACCTGAACTGGTCAAATAAAGGTTTCATGGCATTAAAAAAGAAAAAAAAAAAAATTGCTTATGGACTTTTGAATAAACTTGTGCATAACATTCTGTTGAATACGGATGTGAGTGGCAATATAGTCTAACACTTGAAAGGAATCTCTTAGACTAACCACTGCAATAGTTAAAAGTGCATAGCAACAACTTGAAAAACTTTTAAGGAAACTATTCTTTGTGAGAAGCTAATGCTTATCTTTATTCTGTCATTGCTTGGAGCATTCTTTTCAGATCTACAAATAAGCAGTCACTAGAGACCAGAATATGGAAGCAATTTATGAAGTTTTATGATTTGACTTTTGACACTGTACATTGCCTTGGTGAACTTTTTTCTTCATAATACCCTCCTCTAAAATGCCTCAATACGTTAGGGATTCTTTTCTTTTTTTTTTTCTCAATGTAATCGATGGACAAAATACATTGTGCATCCCAAAATAGAGGGTAAAACTTTGTTGTTTGCATCTTTGGTCTTGTTTCAACCGCTGCCGTCTATTCAGCTGACTGTCAATTTGATCTCCTTGTGATGTGGTGAATTCACGTTTCATCCATTGTCACATACTGACATCAAATTCTTTTCATGAAACAGTTGCAAACTCTGCTCTGAATTGTGGATTTTGATTGACTAAACTAACGCAACACTCACTTTGAACCTGACTTTCTCATCGATAAATATTTATGCAAAATCGTGAATACACTACCTTCTGTTATCTTCAATTTTGTTTCATGCAACTTCAATTTATGATTTACCAAAACACAAAACATTTGGCAAATTTTGGGGGACAACTACTCAATTTAGCTGATCGAAGCATTTTACAAATTAAAACCAAATTTAAAATCATCATTCCACCTCTTAAACATTGTTTCTGACAGAGCAATATCGAACTAACACTTATAAAACCATTGCTTTGTTTGCATGCACAGTATTTTTTTTTCTCATCAGAAAGCAATATTTTATCAACACGATTCAAATTTTTTCCATTTTAAAAATTTGTAACAATAACTTTTTTTATAAAGGAGTCACTACTTATCAAAGCCTGGAGGCCACTCGAGAATAAGGGTTAATGAGTGTACAGTAGTCGATGAAAAAATTAGTGGAAATTTGGTAAATTGGATTACTTATGGCTCGTCAAGAATTTGTTTATGTTGAACTTGAAGATGGCCATATTGTAGTCAGTTGGAAAGCAGGAAAACGGAACAGATCCATAGGTGTCCAGTTCTAAGAAAGCTTTGTTTATGGAATCTGTTTAGGTTTACGCACAGATAAAAAGTGGGGGAAATTATTGATGATGATTTCAGACGTGTTTTTTCGATAATTATTCGAAGAGTGGTGGAGAAACAACTGGATGCCATCACGGCGCATACAGAAGGGATTTTTGTGATTCCCAAAGGGTATTTCTACCTTGGGTTTAGTTTGAAAAAGTCGTAGCCATGTAAGACATCTGAGCAAAGAGAAGGACTGAAAGTTTGAAATGGGGGGGGGTAGGAAACCCTTTATATGCTAATATCACATAGCAGTGACCTAATGTACTACTTGATAAGGCTGTGGACACCATTGATATCTTCCTGCAAGAAGTTTGTTGGCCAGTTGTTCTTATGGTTGCCGTTCAATGATATATAGCTTTCTGAGCTACCAGTATCCCTCAGAGCCTCCAAGATTATTCCATTCACTGAAAGTTTAATTATGGCTTTCGACAGACAATCGGGTGATGCAGCTGTTACAACGGATGCAATTGATGATTCACAAGCAGAAGTCATAGAGGAGAAATTTGATCAGTAGACTAGTTGAAAATATCCCCTCTTGCTGCAGCTTCCACAGACTGCATCACAGGCGAGGCATTTAATTCATGGATTACTGTAGAAAAAACATTGTTCCCCTGCTGCAGCCAAAACATTTTTGGAAGTACAAGAAACCTCACAAGTCACTAATGGTTCGGCGGTGTCGTCACACGGTGTGAAGTTGATATAAGATTCGACAATTCGTTCTCTATAAACAGCCAGAAACAAGTCGGAAGCGTCTTTCAAATTGAGTGTCCTTTTCTAGTTATGAGGGCATCACAAACTGTTCACGATGTTCTTCAGCTGTTACTGCTTCAAAGCAACAATCTGCAGTAAGCGAATCTAGCTTCTGCAAAAAATCATCAATCGTTTCACCAGGCTAGAGGTTGCCAAAAGATGTTTAGAATGAACAGTGTGAGAGGGCTTTACGAAAAGAGACTGGATTTTAGCGATGGCTGATTCATATGAGTCACAACTTGCTATTTGTGCACTATATGGGAGATGTAGTTGGTTAGAAAGTCTAGTTGGTTAATAGTCAGTCGATTGACCTCAGGAAGTTGTTGAATGTACACAGCCAATGTGTCCAATGGTCTGCAGAATCAGGTGCTGAAGGGTTATCATTGAAATGCTGTCTTCAGAATTTGGTCCATTTTGGATTAGGTTCTAGATGAATAAATTGTAATGATTTGAAACACGGAAGATGAATGATCATCAGTTAATAAGGCTTTATTCATCTACAACCACAGGTATGCATGCTGAAATAAAAGAATGAAAAATTGCTAAGATTTTACACAAAGTAACAATGCTTATATGATAATGAGCATGTGCAAGAGTAACTTAAAATTCTTGGAAATTCATCAAAATGATTGAAAAGCAACATACATCGACTGGATAGTTTGGAGCCACTGTGCAGAAAGGTCTCGCTAAGCTTGAAGAAATGTTAACTGCATGAGAAGACTGCTATCCAGCCAGACTTTTCATATGTGCGTACTGTCATAGTGACTCCTTCCCATGTTGTACATCTGGTACTCTACCAGTATAGTGTGTAACTCCATAACTTTCTGAGATTGAAATTGTGTCAATAGGTTGATGAATAAAATCTCCAGTTTTTGAATCTCTATTTTACTAGCATTACCACAGTCATGTAGTAAAAGTGGAGTGAACATTGTTATACGTCATTTTTTAAGAAAATTTTACTTCTAATAATTTATTAAAGGTTAAATTTAAAGGTTTTTTTTTTTTTTTTTTTTTTTTTTCTATAGAGGTATTGTATTTCCAGAATTGCAGGCTTGTGGAACTCTTGTTAACCGTTTTTTTCCTATTTTTGGTCTAGGCCTTTTCAATAAGTATTGTTATTGCAATAATCATCTTCCATTCTTGTTCTTTTTAAAAAAAATTTTTTGCTATGTCAAGTGAATTTATGCCTTGTCTGAAGCGATTTCTATTTAAAAAAAAAAAAAAAAAAAAAAAGTGACTTGTTATTGCATCAGCCATCATCACAAATGGTTTAACCAAAGCTATTGATTGTTTATTAAGTGAAGTTTGTAACATAGTCATTTATGCACTAAATCTATTGGAAAGGTATTTTTTCTGCAAGATGTAAAATTGTAACTTGTTTTTTAATGAATCGTTTTCCATAAATTAGATTTACTTGTATAGTGAAAACTGCACTGAATTTAACAAACTTGTTTTGCGTTGTGTGATTGACACCAAGTGATCACTTCCGAGAAAATTCTGTAGTCTTTCAGAGGTTAATAATATATAGCATTTATTTACTTTTATTTATTTTTTACTTATCAAGGCCCGGAGGCCACTCAAGGATAAAAGTTAGGTGTTTGTTATTAGTTGGGAAGTAAATAAACAGTATTGTATTCTTTAAACGGACAGTTTTGGGAAAAAATAAGACAAATTTGAACTTGTGCTCTTCTAGAATTTGTAAATGTTAAAATAAACAGGAATAAACAAAGTATGGTAAATTTATTCCTATTAAAAATGAACTGCTTAATATGATTTTAAAATAAATTGTACCATTTTAAACAAAATAAAAACAAATATACACTTCACCAAAAGAAAATATTATTTGCTTTTTATATTTCTATTTTGAAAATCTAAACCTTTCATTTTATTTATTCAAAGTTTTATTCTTCCTAAACCTTTCATGCTCACTATCTTAAAGAGTTAATTGTCAAATGATCCAGAAGTTTGATTTTTAAATGTTAATTTTCTTATGATTCATGGCATTGTAGATATGATTGGTTGTAAAGTTAGCTTCCTCCTTATTGAAATGGTGGCATATATAAACCAGACAAGGATTAATCATTACCTTACAATGAATGACTTTCTTAGGAAAAAAAAAAAAAAAAAAACGAATCTAAAATTGATGCCTAACTGTACAATAGATGGTGCTTGGGTATTAAAAAAAGTTTGTGCCATAAAACAACCAAAGCAGAAAATAAGTAAAATTAAATGCTCCATTTTAAAGACTCCAAAAACGTGTCTCAAATTGCAGCTCTTACACAAGGAAAGCTATTATTCTGAACATGTAATTACTGTGAAATTATCTAGGAGCAAATACAGCTGTGCACATTTGAACATGGTGTAACTTTTAACGACAAAGTGGTCACTCAAGGAAAATAATGTGAAAGATGACCACTTAATTATTAGACCATTGTTAGAAGTTTGTTGACAAGTTGTCACAAGAAGGGAGGTGGGTACAAATGAATGTCAATTTCGTGTTATCGAAGCTTTTAGCATAGTCTTAAATTTGAACCATCTTGTAAATTCAGGCTGACAGCTACATTCAAACTTAAGCATCTGCTGGCACTTGCCTAGTAACCCAAAGAATGTGATGAATCTAATTGATAATAATTTGTAGTGTATAAAATAAAAAGGATTTCCTAAACAAAAATTTGATCATGAAATAAGCAAGCGGTTGATTTTTTTTTTTGGATAAGTTGACCACTTTGTTGTCTTAGTTATATTTTATTTATTTTTTCATAAGTTATGACTCGTTCCAAGTATGAACGTGATAACACTAGCCTGGAACCAGATTTTTCATCATAGAAAAATGGTTTTTGAATACTGAATTATTAGGAGAGACCATTTAAGATATGTGGAAGGCATAAGATCTCTGATTGCTAGCAACTTGCTTTTCTCCTTTGCATCACAGAATATGCCAAGAAAGTAGAGGAGCATGTAGAATATTAATATTTTGACTCCTTAACTTTTATTGGAACACTAGCAGGGGTTCGTAAAATATGCTTAAATATATTTTAATTCCTGCAGATTGCATATTAGTCAATTCTCTATTGAATATTATATTGTGCCTAATATATAGTATTTATTTCCAAAGATTAAAAAAAAAAAATGACTTGATTGTCATCACCTAGAATCAAAATATTGACAGATAAGTTTTAAAATTAAAGTACTTCAATCTATAAATGAATTTGTGCAAAATAGAAATATATCAGCAAGTTGAAATGAACATTTTGCAGGTCAACTTGCCAGCATATTTCTGTATGCATTATTCATCCCTCCAACAAATATTATAATTGATATAACCCATCCTTGGTGTATGATTACTTGTTAATTTCAGTTTTGTAACCAGTAGTTTAAGAGCTTTTCAGTTAAATATTTTAAAACGCACACATGCATACATCTATTGTTTTATAAAATTACCATAAAATTAATGTTTATATTTTATTTTGTCGAATATAAACTGATAAATTAAAAAGACCTTTTTTATTGCACTCTTTTGGTTGGTCTGTACCCAAATTAAGGCAAAACTAGAGCTTGTCCTTTATCTTTAACTAGAATAACTGAACAGATTTCAAAGACAAATATGAATATTGTTGGAAAGAAGTGTATTCAAAATGACAATTGAATGTTAGCAACAAATGAATAGGATAAGGAGGTTTGGAAATGTCACTATGAGAAATTATTGAATACTATGTCTTAGTGAAACTGTAAAAATCTAGAACTTTTCAATTACGTGAAAGAATTACGTATAAAAATTAAGAAAGAAATGGTGCAGGACATAAGAGGAAGACTGTTAAAGTTGCAGATCCCTTAAGTATTATTGGCAGCTTTTAATATTTCTGCAATGAAACCAGCATTAATATGATCAGACTTGACAAATTGTATGAGTTATCCTGGAAACTTAGTACAATTGTGACTTGTTACAAGGATAAAGGAAAGCACTTAATAAAGGTAGTAAAGAGGCTTCAAATTGATGGATCAGGATCCTGAAAGTGATTGAGACTAATTAAGCAGCAAAAGATAAAATGCAGTTTGGTTTTATGCCTAGGCAAAGTACCACACATGCTATATTTATCTTGAGACAAAAGCAGTACTTTAATAACCTCTATTTAGTTTTTCTGGATCTAGAAAAGCTTTTCACAGTGCTAAGTTTTAACTTTGCATAAACTAGTGGCAAATGAATGGTTGATGATGCTGTCACATTTAGTGACGGGTTTAATATTAAAATTAGGTGTACATCATTGTTCTGTACTGTCGCTTTTTATTCATTTTAGAACATTGTATAGGGAGTTTGTCATGGGTTGTCCTATCCTGAAGGGAAACTGTTAATGATTTAATACTTGCATGTGAAACTGACTACTAATTAACTTATTGAATTCAAAACTTGGAGGAATGCTATATAAAGTAAAGGCTTGAAAGTGATTGAAGTGATAATCAGTGGTTGTAGCAGTGTTGGAAAACTCCCCTGTTTAGTTTGTAAAAGGGAATAGGGTACAATTCAATTTTTTGTGATATCCGTAAACATTAATTAGGTACATAAAAATTGTAGTAGAATTGCACTTAAACCAATTTCTATGCAAGAAACATAAGACAATGGAAATGGATGAGAAATCTGATGTGGACAAAGTTATTGAGGTTAAAGTTATTACCTGATAATACTATTGGAGCACAGTGGAATCTGGTGCTAGTGTGATTGCAAGAGTTAAGAATGGATGGAATAAATTCAGGTAACTTCTGCCATTACTAAATGGCAAGATGTTAACACTGTCAACCAAGGGAAGAGTTTATTGGGCATGTGTATGGACATCAAACTGAATATAGTGGTCTATATACCTGGTAACCAACCCAGAGTATTCTCCTTTGCAACAAACATTCTTTTAACATAAGACTATTTGTGTAGACCAAAAATTATATAAATGAAATTTTAATGTAATGTCAGAAAATGTGTAAAAGATTTTGATCTCTGCATTAATGTTATTACTATTAAACAGAATTTATGACTACATTACTAGTCTGTTTCCTACCATCATTTGCTTACAAAACAGCCTTCTACTAGACATGGCCACTGCAGATTTCTTCTAGATTTTTCTTCCAAGATGTTAATATAATTTTAAGCATTGTTTTCTTTATTTGTGATTCTAAATGTGACTCCGTTTCATATTCATCTTATTGTTACCAATCTTCTCTTCCATGTTGGTTTAAGGCAAGTTGGAAGAGAATATAGAAATTTTCCTTCTCTTCATAGACCCCACTCTCCCGAAATTTCTTTGAATCATGAACAATAAGCTGCGTATCTCCATAGACCTTTGGACTTGATGTAGTTTCAAGTCGATAGGGAAAACTTGAGACAATGTAATCATTACAGCAAGGAGGGGCTAATGTGCTTTTGTGGAATTTTTACATTTTATAATATTTAATGAGAATTACAATAAAATTAGAAACAAAATCTTCAAGAAAAAAAAAATGCTTATTGTCCTGCTTTTAATGTCCACACCAACTGTCCATCCCTTCATTTTCACTTAAAGCAATGATCCTTCTCCTAGACGCCATTTTGTTTTTTACTCTTGGAATCCTGATGAGGCTTCATAATTTGTGCATTCATCTAAAGGAGGCCAATGGAGGAGTTGGCCGAAACTTGTTGAAAAACTATGAAGATGAGGATAAACAGTCCACAAAAAAAAGTGAACATTGAATTTTTTTTTTTTTTTTTTTTTTTCAATGAAAATGTGTAACAAACTCTCCAAAGACAGCAAATTAATTTTGAAAGAATCATTTAAATTTTTTTATAATTACACTAAAAAATTTTGTTTCAGATTCTGTGATCAAATTCACACCTTTTAATTATCTCAAAATCTGACTGAGAGATTTGGTCAGTGACCTGAAAACCATCACCTTGTGTTCTGACTTCTTTAACTGACACTCTTAGGCATCACCATTTTGCTATGCACAGACCTCCCATCATACACTGTTGGCATCTCCTCCCTCTTTGCAAGATTTACATTGTAGAATTTATTTCTACCTACATGGGCATCACGGTAATGACACTATAGTGCAATCCGATTTCAGCATTTCACAAAACAATGAGTTTTATTTTTTCCGCTTTTTCTTTTAATCACTTTTTAATATAACTATGTTTAGATTCTTTAAAAAAAAAAAAAAAAAACCCTGAAAGTTTCAATTGATCTAAATATATAATTTTATGGTTTATGGAATAAATTCCATAAACCATAAAATTATATATTTTTCAAACTATTTACTCCAGTCACAGAGTTCTTGACATGCTCCAGCAACTTGTTCCAATCATTACTCTTACTTAAAGTGAGCAATCAAGTTAAAATCTCTGTTCTTATAGTTCTATTCATTTGGAATTTTAAATTCAGTTAATGATTGAAAATGTCATTTTTGTCAGCTGAATTATTTCATACAAGTTAGAACAAAGCTAATTTTGTGCCATCTGGCAAAAAAAAAAAAGGGCAAAATCTAAACTTGTTTTCAGTCTCGACTTTCTAGCTCAAAGTTCTTAAACTAGGTTACTTATATCTTCTGCTTTTAGGGACGAGAGACCACCCCACCTCTCAATCCCTGGTGATTACCTATCTTCGAAGAACCGATGGATCCCACCTAACACAATCAAACGAGATGTCAATTCAAATCGCGACAGAAATGATGTGGTACTTCGAACAGTCAGAGGGTAGGGTTTTTGCCTCTTACACTGATACAGAGTGTGGCAATAAAACCTCCCACATCAAATTACATATTAAGTTCAGAGAGGGTCAAATAAATATTCTTAATAATCAGTATTATTTGTTCTACCTATAGCAAGTAATATTGATGATTTTTTTAATATTTATTTGGGAGGTATTAATGCCGCTCCCTGTACAACTTTTATGTAATTGGTTGTAGGCATAGAATATTCTTTATATATAT
Organism: Euprymna scolopes; assembly: GCF_053919585.1. NCBI lineage: Eukaryota > Metazoa > Mollusca > Cephalopoda > Sepiida > Sepiolidae > Euprymna > Euprymna scolopes. Next base: position 111,508,364 of record NC_136500.1, read on the forward strand.
AAGCAAAGATGGGCCTGTTTTGCTGAAAACAAGATTCTCTTATTTTCAATATGATGGATGTTCTGTTTATTAAATAAAATTATTTTATTTATTTTTTTTTTTTTAACGTTTTATCAGATGGAATCCACCCAGCGTTAAACAACGAGATGGTCTTTCAACTGAGGAAAAAAATGATCTGATATTCCGTAAGGCCAGAGGGTAAGGATTTTTTTTTTTTTTCTTCCCCACTCTATATTCTTTAAATTTATAAAGTGCTTCAACCATTACTGTAGATTGGCAAACAAATTATTTGAAAGAATTGTTAATTCTGAAAGATCAACAATCGAGCTGATGGATCCACTTGAAAAGTTACATTTCCAATTTCATTTGAAATGCAGAAGCTAAAATTATGACCAATGTGGATAATAAAATTCCTTTATTTATTGAGTAATGAATCCAAGAAAAATCATACGGAACTCTTTTCTAATTTAAAGCAAAACTAATGAGTTGGAAAAGATCTTAAATTCTGGAATCCCTATAAATATAGCAAGCAGTAAATGTCCTGTTGCTAGACATTTGAATGTGGTTAGTCATGCAGGAGATAAGTTCAGACACTAAAGTTGTTTCTCGTGCTAATGTTGTATTGATACCAGAACTCTCTGACTTTTGATAGACTATACAACTTATTTGATGGGGGAGAGGTTTAGTTATTTACTAACACAACTAATACCCTCTTATGTTGCAGATTATTGGTCTTTAAACCAGAAAGAATGCAAACAAAACAAATGCATAATGTACATTACATCTTTTTAAGATGTGCTATGAAAAAAAATACTTTTTACAACATATGCTTTTTCTTTACCTTTTAACTGTTCAGCAGTTTTTTCATCCTTCTGATAAATACATTTAATATTGAAATATATGCTACCTTCTTTTTTTAGAATTCTCAATAAACTGACCCCGGAGAAGTTTGACAAGTTGAGTTTGGAGCTTCTAAATGTTGGCATCGACTCCCAGCTCATACTTAAGGGAATAATACTTCTGGTGAGTAATTTAGATTGCTTTTCTCTTTGACAAAAAAGTCTTTCTGATGTCCTGTTTTCTTATTACGTACCAATTATAATTAGCTTTATTATTGTGTGCCTCCTTTTATATTTTAGTGTTCAATGTTAGTGTGAATAGATGTTTGTGAGCATATACAGTAAGATTTGGTTGTTGTGAGGGCGGATGTAATTAACAGTAACAGAATGAGTTATTAATGTATTTGATCTTTCTATTGCATACTCTTATGTCCTACTCACACTGACGTTTGCTTATGCTTCATTTTTCTTGTTCATTTCAGATCTTTGAGAAAGCCTTAGATGAGCCGAAATATAGTTCACTTTATGCACAACTATGCCACCGTCTCTGTGAGGACGCTCCAAATTTTGAACACCCTTCCTCCAATACAACGGTACGTATATTGCATTTTGATCTTTTTCACTGATATAAGTGGGAAGCTATCTCAGCACTAAACGTGACTGCTGCGGAAGTCCGTCAGTATTGTATTCTGAATGACTTGGCAGTAAATAGTCAAATGTCTCAGAATGCATCTGTTCCAATTGGTTGTTTTGCCAATTGTTCTCTGTAAAAAGATTTGCAGACATGCAGCTATGTCAGGAACTTGGCTAAGTGATTATCTGTTCTGTTGGCAACTTTCAAACAAGAAAAACTTATGCTGAACAATAACATTTATTGGAACAGTGGTATGTAACATAATAGAAAGGGAAACTTATGTTGGTTTTGTTGGAAACGATAAGTTGAATTTGATGCCAAGTCTTGGTTTTAGGGGACTTTAAAAGTTACCCCTCTCTCTCTCACACACACACACACACACATATATACACACATGAGAGGTAAAGAATTTTTCTTAGTGTTTTGAATTTTCTGTTCTCATTTTAGACCTAGTAATACAATATCTTAACATTATGACCTTTTGTTGTAATCAAAATGGGTGTTCTAATGGTGCCCATCAACTCAATATGATACATTACCTTTTGAAATCATTTTCGAAAATATTTTTCTTTCCAAAAATGCATTGATCCCCATTTTCTTTAAATTGTCTAATTTAATTGAACCAATATTTGCATCAGCAAGTTCCTCATCGCGCCATACCAAATTGTTCACAAGTGAATCTTTTAGATGTTTTTGACATTAAGTGCTAACCTTTTGATGAGGCTATTTTCTTCCTGGCTATGGGTGAAAAAGAAAATTTTTGTTAAAATAATCATATACAATGAATCATTGACAATAGGCATTTTTTCAATATTAAATAATCCTGTGTTGTATACTTACTAATACATATCAAAAATACATATCAAAAATTTCTTGTTTTAACAGACCTTTCGACGCCTACTCTTGAACAAGTGTCGCGATGAATTTGAAAACCGTTCCCGTGCCACTGAAGGTGAGCATTGCGTTTATTTTTTTTTGTTCTGTAAAGTTTGGAAGTGTATAAAATCATTTTTATTCAAATAAAACTATCAGTGTTAAAAAACAAGCTATTCTTATCCAAGAGTTTTTAATTTTTGTTTTACCTTCCAAAGTTAAATTTATCATTTCATTGGTAAATTATTAATTCAACCAAATTATTATAAAACTTAAACTAATTTTAATGTGATGTTTTAACCTATAAAATTATTCAAAATTCTTTTCAATTTTGGCGCGCCACAGTGTGTTTTACAGAAATGTTGCTCAGCTTGTTGACATTCTGATATCAGATGTGCTCATACAATTTTATTAATATAGAAATTAAATAATTTGATCCAATGCAACACCTAAACTAAGTTTTAATTGTTAACTAAAATATTAAAAAAAAACATATATATATACACACACACATAAATATCTTGTTCTCTCTTGTCTAGCTTACGATAAGAAAGATGTCCCCCTTAACGATGATGAAGCTGAACAATACCATCTGGCCAAACAGAAGATGCTGGGCAACATCAAGTTCATTGGTAAGTCTAACAGTTTCTCTATTTTTATTTTTTTTCTTTAAATGATTGTAAATTAGTTTTATGGAAATAATTTCCATTGTGTAATCTGTCATTTCATGAGTAAAATACTGCAACAAATGCAATTTCTTAATCACACTACTACCACACACACACACACACACACACATATATATATATATATATATATATATACTAGCAGTTCAGCCCGGCTTTGCTCGGGCTCTGTTCTATTCATAACTTGTCCTACATGTGAATACACTTCATGCAAAATTTCACATGTTTAGACCAAAGTTTGTCTAAGTAATTTCGTAGAGACCGCAGAGGTAAATTTAAAAAAAAAAACTTTGACCCCTAAACTATTATTTTGGTCTCAAATCAAAATATAAAGTGTTACCCATGTCCAAGTTACCTACACTAAAATTTCAAGTCTTTAGACCCAAAATTGGCAAAGGAATCTGGTAGAATCTGCAAAAGTCAACTCTTTCAACTTTGGCCTTTTGGCCGCCAAATTTTTTCCCCAAAACTGCCACATGTCTGAATATCTGTTATGTATAAATTTCAAATGTTTAGACCTAAAATTTGCTGAGTAGTTTGCTAAACACTGCAAAGGTAAATTGTTTTTAACTTTGACACCTTGGCAGCTCAAATTTTCGACCCAAACCGATTAAAAAGCTTGCCCTATCTCTGAATACCCTTTATATAAAATTTCAAATGTTTAGGCCAGAAATTGGCGGAGTAATTTGGTAGGTGTGTGTATGGCGGGGGGGGGGGGTATTAATAATCCTGCTTAAATATTATAAAAAAGACGATGTAAAAAAAAAAAAAACCAAAACGGAAAAAAAAAATGGCATAAATAAACCTGTGTATGGGGGGAGGGGGTGGGTAAACTAAAGAAAAGCAAAGTAATAAAAAAAAAAAAAACGTTTGGCCGGGAGGAGGGATTGAACCCCGGAGTGGAAAACAATAGCAACTACTTAACAGTCTCGGCCACGAGTGCGAGTAATAGATTAGCATGTTAAGTTAAAGCTTATAAAGCTAAAAGAAGTTTGATTGACAGGAAGATGCTAAATGAGGTCATCGCACGATCGTTATTTTTAGTTTTCACTTCCCCCAGATGATGGTGGGAAGTGGGGGGAAAGCAGCGAAGGTCGAGAACACGTTTTTCACTGTATTTATACTAAAATGCACGACAAACAGGACATAGCGAAATAGCGCGAATCTCATAAAAGTCGACGTAAATAAATCTATACGCTACGTGCTTTTCTAATTCCTAGATATTATAATATAGGACCCATATACAGAGTTTTAAGCGATAGTAACAACCCCGGGAACGCGTGCGAAAGAAGCCTTTTGAAGACATACACGAAATGGTCACACACATTTTGCCTTTTATATATATATAGACTAGAATTTCAGCCCGGCATTGCCCGGGTATTTGGAGGTGTATGTTGAGAGAAAAGAAAATGTGGTAGTAGGAAGACGGGCTTGAACCCGTACCGCAAAGGAGGAAAAGAACGGGAAAAAAATGTGACATCTTTGCTGTTACGACCGCCAAACCGGAAGTGACGTAGGTTTTAATTAAGGCTAGACAATCGAAAGGAGAGGATGACTTTCGAAAATATTGGCGGCAACCCCCCCCCCCCCTTAACAGCCAAATTTCTGTCCAAAAACGATTGCAAAGATTTTTCCAAATCTCAGTACCATGTATATAAAATTTCGAGTCTGTAGACTTAAAATTGACAGTTATTGCGTAGGGAAATGTACACACACACACACACACACACATATATATATATATATATATATATATATATAATTTTTATTACTGGTTATCCTAAAAAAAAAAAAAAAAAAAAATATATGAAAAGGATAAATGTGTTGCAGGAAATCTGGATTCCATAATAAATCCTGAAAAGATTGTGTTGGGAATAAACTTGCTGGCTGTTGAGTTGTTCTCTAGTAATAGAAATATATTCCCTCCGAAGTTGAATGTTTTGCATAAAGTTTGAGGATTTGTTTGTAAATAAATGCAATTGTCAATTCATGTACAGTTTTCAAAAATTGAAATGTGACCTCACTAAATGTTATGTTAAACTTTTTTTTTTTTTTTTTTTTTTTTTAAGGTGAGCTCGGCAAGCTGGAGATGCTGCACGAAGGCATTCTGCACAAATGCATCAAGCAGCTTCTGGAAAAGAAAAAGAATGTTCCCGTTAAGGACATGGCAGAAGACTTGGAGTGTCTGTGCCAGATAATCCGCACAGTAGGCCGGCGCCTTGATACTGCCAAGGCTAAAGTGAGTTGGAATCCCCACCTTTTTATTATCTTTTTTAATTAATTTATTTTTCGATCTAACTAAATTTAAAAATAAAATTCATTTTCTTATGCAGGCCTGGATGGATCAGTACTTTGAGCGAATCAAGAACTTCGCTACCAACCCAGAATTGCCCTCAAGAATTCGCTTCATGCTGCAGGATGTGGTGGAACTGCGGGCTAACAGAGTAAGTAATGTTTTTTTTTTTTCCAAGCAAATATATATATATTTTTGAAATACTTTATTTGCAGATTTGATTCTACTAATTTTGTTATATTCACCCATATATGTGGAGCTTGGGTTGCCAATTAGAATATGATTAATAAAAAATCATGACTTGAAATTTTGTTGCTTCAAAAATTCAGAAAATAAATATGCAGTTGCCGTTTGAAATGTGCTGAATTATTGCTAATTTTTATTTTTTGACCTGAAGTACTAGATATTGGAATGGACTGCAAATTTGTAGATCTAATGCGAGGAAGGAATGTATATGATTTATGAGATGATCTTCTCTTGGAGGAGGATGGTGTAGAAAATATACAGTAGCATCCAAAACTAAGGGACAAAATTTTACAACCTAATACTTAGAAATAACTGTGAAAAGCTAATATTTTGACAACTGGTAGTCATTATCATCCATAATAACATACTAAAATTTGAATCATATTCAAAGGATAGAAAAAGAATTATAACAATTATTTATTTTCAAAATAGGAACATCCAAAAGTAAGGGACAAAATTGAGAAAAACAATGTAGACAGTATGCTATATTCAAGTTTTTTGATTTCCTCTAAAGAATAAGTCTTAGTCATTTGTAAATGTTGCATCAGTCGGCACCATGGCAAAATGCCAAGAACTTCATTACTCTGTGAGACAAGCTATTGTGAAGTTACACAAGGAAAAGCACACCATTAGAGAGATTTCAGAGAAAGTGAAACGTTCCAAGAGTGTTGTAGGCAAATCCTACAATGATTCTGGCAAAATAGTTAGTGCTTATAAAACCGACAGACCCCACAAAACTTCGGCAAGAGAAGATCGAATAATGCAGTGTATGTCATTAAAAGACCGTTTTAAGTCTTGCACAGAAATTAAAAGGGTTATGAATAGTATCTCGTGCTAATGTGTCAAAACACACTGTTTCTAGACGACTGCAAGAAATAGGGCTGTTTAATAGAACCCCAGGGAAGAAACCACTCGTTAGTTCGAAGAATAAGAAAGATTAGAGTTTGCAAACAGGTATGCAATTTGGACATATGAAAATTGGGCAAAAGTATTTTTCAGTGATGAAAGCAAGTTTAATTTATTTGGAAAAAAACGATGTAGAGATGTATTGGTGAAAGATTAAGTGCAAAGTGTAGTAAGAAAACTGTCAAGTTTGGGGCGGAAGCGTCATGGTATTTGGAATGTTTTGTAGCCAAGGTACATCGCCTCTTGTCTGGTTACAAACTTGTGTAGGTGCACAGATCTATAAAAACATTGTTCAGATCATGTTGTGGCAATCAAACAGAATTTCGGTTTCGATAGGGAAGATAATGCCCCATGTCACAAGGCAAAGGTGTTAATGAGTTACCTTAGCGAGCAAGATTTTGAAATTATGGATTGGCCACCGCAAAGTCCTGACTTAAATCCAATAGTAAATCTTTGGAAGACTTTAGGAGTGAAAGTTATGGAAAGAAATCCCACTAACGTGGAGGATTTGTGGGTGAAGTTTCAAGAAGAATGGTCTAAAATTAGTATTGAGGATTGTCAAGAACTGATTGGTTCTTGTAGTCGAAGATGTGCAGCTGTAGGTGTATCAGAATTTTTGTAGGAATTTTTGACACCCCTAACACGAAACTGCGAATAAAATATAAAAATCTCGTAATTTCACTGTTAAAAGTGGGTTGTTTATTTTCTTTATGGATTATACTTCCAAAATAAACTATTAAAGTTGTTTTAAAGTAATAGAAATATATATATATTTTTTTTTTAACAGTAATGAATTTTCCGAACTCAATATTTTTCAATTTTTAAACTTTAAAAATCTATCAAAATTTTTCTATTGATTCTATTTTTATATTTTCAGGGTCAATGTGAAATTTTATGTTCTTTTCAATAAACCGAATATAATATTTTAGACAAACGTTTTTTTTTTTTTTTTTTTAATTCACGCCCCCCCCCCCTTTTTATGTGTCTATTAAAAAGTAAATAATTAATTTACTCACAAATTGAAGAGAAAAGGTCAATAAATAATATATTCAAATTTAAAACAAAGTGTTTTTTTAGAATTTTACCTGTAAAGTTTGAAGTTTAAAACCTTTTTTTTTTTTTTAACCACATTATTTTTTTTTATTTTTTTTTTTTTTTAATGGAACCTTGGTCCTTGCTCCTTTTAATTGAAAAAAAATTAAAAAATTAGGGCTTGAATTACATTTTTTGAGGAGTTATAAGCTTGGAAAGACGGGGTCAAATAATTCACGCCTCCCATTTTGAAATGTCTATTAAAAAGTAAATAATTAATTTATGTACCAAAGTCTTATATATCACAAATTGAAGAGAAAAGGTCAATAAATAATATTCAAATTTAAAACAAAAAAAAAACAACTGTTTTTTAGAAATTTACCTGTAAAGTCCGAAGTTTAAAACCTTTTTTTAAAAAAAAAAACTTATTTTTTTATTTTTTATTTTTAATGAAACCTTGGTCCTTGCTCCTTTTAATTGAAAAAAAAAAAAAAAAAAAAAAAAAATTAGGGCTTGAATTACATTTTTCGAGGAGTTATAAGCTTAGAAAGATGGGGTGGAATTATTCACTATTTTCACGAAATTTCTGACACACCTAGTGCAGCTGTCATTAAGAGCAAGGGCTCATTTACTAAATATTGATTGTATATGTATTTTTGTTTGTCGGCTGTTTACATTGTTTTTCTCAATTTTGTCTCTTACTTTTGGATGTTCCTATTTTGAAAATAAATAATTGTTATAATTCTTTTTCTATCCTTTGCAAATGATTCAAATTTTAGTATGTTATTATGGATGATAACGACTACCGGTTGTTGAAATTTCAGCTTTTCATAGTTGTTATTTCTAACAAGTATTAGGTTGTAAAATTTTGCCCCATAGTTTTGGACTCTATATGTCCTCCAAAATGTTAATCAATCTTATAATTGAGGCTTTCTTGTATGTATTAGTCACTTCCAGACTCCAAAGCTAGTCAACAGAATTGCACCTAAGTTAACATGAAATATCCTTGGGATTCTAGGTGAGTAGGTTGGGGGCTTAAAATACTATTGCTATGAATACTGTCACATTCTAAAAATGAGCAGAATTGCAGTGACTTTATCATGAAGCACTCTTGTACCTTGTCTTCAATGCAATATGGTATTGGGTTGAGGATGATCTTTCTTCAAAAAGGGCGACTAAGAAAATCTGTTAAAACTATAGGGAATCAGCCTCATCAATGTAATATCCAAGATGTTTGCAGTTCTCTTGCACATGTTCTAGAGTATTCGTGATTCTCAAACCCTTTTGTGGCTTCTGTTCAGATAGTGGTTGTACCAATGAGATCTTCAATCTTACAGTGCACTTGGCATATCACTTCTGCTTGTATATGAATGAGCATCAACACCTTAAAAACCATGGTCACCTGAGCTGATCAATCTAGACACTTGCAACTATTCACATTAAACAGTAAACTTTGAAGACCTGCAGTCATTTGTCTACCTTAGTTAAACCATTGTACGATTTGATCATGGGATAGCTTAGATAAAATTCTGTAGAAGAGCTGCAAGTTCTGCCTTTGTCCATTTCAGGCGGTTACTGTGGTATCTATTAGTGATGGGACGATTCCAATATTTTTCACCAATTCCAGTATAATTACTGATTCCGTGCTAAATTCCAGATTCCGATACAATTTCGGATTCTTTATAAATCTCTAATTATTTAACTTATTTTCAATTTTCATAACAGTTCTACTTCTGGAGGAAAAAGTTGGGCAGTTGAAAGCCTAGGCAGTGATAATTAAAGCACAATCAAACTTCCAAGTAGTTTCTTTGATTGTGGAATTTGAATTGGCTTAACATTGTGTGATCTAGCTCAAGATGGGTTGCAATGATCATAAATGCGCAACTTGCTTGAAGTTAATTCAACTCAACAAGAGTGTTAGTCAATACAAGTAAAGTACTGTTCTAATGTTGAATGTGTCCATAGAGGATCAAAATTATAAGCATCTGAAAGTTTAAAAGCTGTCACAAAGCACCTGTTCTAGGCAGTGTCTCATTTTAAGCTAGTCTTAATAAAAATTATTACAAAAGAAAAAAATGGAACTCTGTTCTTAATGATATACAAAAGGGCAACCCTTTAAATGGTGAATAGTTCGGAGCTTATCACATAAATATAAAGGGATGATCATCTGCTAACCCAACTGTAATCAAAACTTTGGTTCATTCCCAAATGAATTGACATTTACTGTTAAGTAAAACCTTTAAAAAGTTCTTCGATAGGATTTTATTGTGTAGTAATTTATAGCAAAAGAAATAAATCATGATCAGAATAACAATTCTGAAAAATAGTTGTGAATAGTGTAGTGCGGTTTCTGTATTGTGTAATGTGGCATCTAGTCATGTGTACTGCTCTATGATGATCGTGTGTGTATAAAACAAAAAAAAAATTGCAAACCGAAAAGGCTCAGAAAGAAACAAGTTTCAATGGCAGCATTGTTGGAAAAAAAATCTCATTGAATGTATATTTCAGAAGAGCAAGTGGTGAAAGTGAAATCTCTTGCAAATGTAAAAATTGTTTCTTCATAAGATTTTTGCTTTTGCTGTTCCAAATTTTATTTATAATCAAGAATTTATTTCTCATTTACGAATTTGGATTAATGTCTGTTGATTAAGTCAAGGCAATTTTAATGATTTTTTTTTTTTTTTTAATTTCACCTCCAAATACTTATGAAATCTAAAAAAAAAAATGTAACTTTTAACACAGCATATTAGATTTTCTTTCAGAATTTATATATACCTGTCATAATGGAATAAATACTTTCTCCTTTCTTCCAATTCACAATTTTTTTTCTTTCTTCCCTCTGACAGTGGGTACCACGGAAGGTGCTTAGTGATCACGGACCAAAGACTATATCCCAAATACGACAGGAAGCAGCTGATGTAAGCATTGATATTTTTATTTATTTTTTTATATAAATGCATATACTATTTATATCACCACTAACATAAGTGTTCATTTTGCACAATGAAATGTAAACATTTTTATAAGCTGCCTGATTGTATTATGAATGAATTTCCTCATTTTTGTTTTCCTCTAGGAATATGGAGTGTATATTGCTCCTCCAGATCTGTCTGGAAGAGTACCTGGTGGAGCTGGAACTGGAAATATGTTTGGATCACGTATGTTGAATGGTAATTTCGGACCAGGCCAGAGAGGAGGGTTGGGAGACATTTTTAGTGCCTCTCCAACTGGGCTTCCCAGTAAGTATTGAGTATTTTTACTTTTTTTTTTTTTTTTTTTTTTGTCCTATTTTTGTTAAACTTGATCCATTGCATGGTTTTGATGTTCTATTTTTATAAAATGACGAGCATGAAAGAAAAAATTCTTGAAAGAAAATGAAATTGTGTGTCCACCATTTTTTATATGGCTAATTATATTTGCTTATGTAACCCCTACAAGCTTGCTTGAAGCATAACTGAAACTAATTTTGAATACATTTTAAAAACTTGATGAACAGTTGATTACCCCCCCCCCCCTCCACCTCTCCTCCAGCTTTTAACTTTTTTTTTCCAGACTGAATTTCTCTTTAATTTCTTTTAAGGTAATGAAAATCAAATTAATCTCTTTGATGTTGACCTGTTGGGTCACAACTACTATCACTATTCTACTTTGATTTCATTCGAAAATTCATAAACTGTTACATAGTTTTTAAGATTTTTTTTTTTTCTTGCATAACTAAAAAATGTTTCTTTACTATAATATACTTAGGGATAATCTAGAATTAAAGTGACTTTAATTTTGCCATCTAATTGACATATTGTCTGTACATGCCATTTTCTTCCTTACATTGAGAGGTTTGGTTATTTTCAGTATTTTATCTTGATACAACACCGGGCTCTCTTCTCTGTCATTTCAGAAAGGTCTTGGTCTTTTGTGTCTACCATCATTTTGGTATAAAATTATTTGGTTTTGTTTTTTGTTTCTCCATGTATTATAGATAGCATTGGTACTGGACCAGGGGTCATTCAACTGGATAGTTTTGTTCCTGGCTATTCCTTGAATATGGGCAGACGGGGTAGTCAACCCAACCCAGGTGAGTGTGAACTGTTGCTATGTTGGATACAGCTCATACATTGTGAAAAACCAAACTGAAAATCTCTTCACTACTTTCATTGATGCCAGATGAACATCAAGATATTAGACTTATGTTTCCCATTCCATAATAGATTTATTTTTTATTTCACTAGAGACATTTTCTGTAGCTTTAAATTTGCTTTGTTTATTGCTCTCCTTTTCCCCGTTTTTTTTCTTCTTGCAAGTGTGTGAATGCATTTTGCACGAATTTATAACTCCTATTGATTTTTTTCCCCCCTCCTTCTCTGATCAGAAGTTTATTTTAATTTTTACCTTCTGTGCCTTTTTTCTCTTTTGCTGCTAAATATTAATTTGTTTAATAGCTGTATTAATTCCTGCGAAGGTAAGACTTTTTATCACAAACATTTTTAATCTCAAACTTTTCATTAGATATTGTTGCAGTTCTGGCCCAATGTGAATAGTTTTGTTAGAAAAACACTTATTGTCTTTCTAGGAAGCTACCAAAATCAGTACAGTAACCGCCGTTTGCAGCCGGAAGGTGGCATTGGAGGCAACAGTGGTGGTGTGGGTGGGAGTGGCAGCAGCCCCAGATCGTCTCGTCGTGGCAACAGTCAGCAGTCCCTGCAGCAGAATCCATTACAATCCCAACAGATCTACCAGTTACAACAGAACCACCAGTCAACACAGATGTCGAATATGCAGCCATCGTTGCTCGCACAGCCGTCGCAGTTGCCCCTACAAGCTCAAAGGCTACAAGGTCAGTGTTTTGCTTTCGGGTTTTTTTCCCCAATGGATTTTTCAATAATCTATATATATAAAAGCGAAAATGTATGTGTGTATGTACGCTTTTCCTCAATGTCCACGAAAGGCTTCTTTCAGAGAAACGCTTGTTCGGTTCACAACTTAAAACTTTTTATATCATCTATAAATTGTAATATCTCAGAGTTATTCACGGAGCTTGCCTGTCTATTTAATTTTATTGACTTTCAAACGTTAATTATTCGACATTTCCCACATCGGCACGCGTTACATTCGGTTTTTGGTATAAAAAAATAAAAAGCGAAACTCTACTCTAATCACAGACCGAAAGCCAGTTGTCTCAAGAGAGCTAAGTAACGTTTGTTCAATGTCGATTTCGTCATATCAGACTGTAGCTTTCATTTTGCTCCTCCTAATAAACAGGGAGCGGGTTTTTAAAAACAAACAAACCGATTTATTCAAAACTGTCCCGCACAAAATCGTAACTGTCCCGCACAAAATCGTAACCTATCGCCGTCACGTCAATCAAAAAGGCGCACCTGTTTTTTTTTTTTTTTTTTTTTTTTTTTTTAAACACTTTACTATTTTCCAACTGCGCGTCGTGAAGGCTTTTTTTTTTTTTAATTTTAAAAAAATTTTTTTTTTCCACATTTTCGGTTTTTTTTCACATACCCCGAAAAACACCCGAGCAACGCTGGGTACCCCTCGCTAGTTCAATATAAAAGGTTGATGTAGTGTGCTTGGAGCATTGTGTCAATCTGATATAAAGATTGAAACTCCCTCATAACTTTATTACAAACTTTAATTGCTCTCAGTGTCACTCAGTATTGGGGTCCACATGATATTGAAGTTGGGATCCTTATCAGATAGACATTTTAAACTCTTTAAAATGTGCAAAAGTTGATCATTGGAGTGAATACATTTTGAGTTTAATATTGGTGATTTTGTTCTATTTGCTTCTCTTTATTTTTAATATTACTATTTGGCCATATTTTGTTTGTTTTCTATCCTTTTAGGTCTTAAATATGTAGAACTTTATTTCTCTTTAAGCATATCCATAATACTTACCTCGTAATACTATGTTGGATTTACTTCAAGACATGGAAGTTTTGTCTTGATGTGTAGTTTTGTTGCTACATTCATAATTCAATGAGAAAACAAGAATTATGTTTTTTAACTTTTTTTTTTTTTTAATTTAGGGACTGGAGGTAGCAGAGATCTGCCTCCACGGTTTGTTCGAATGACCATTCAGCCACCAACAGGACCAGAAAAGACAAATTCCAACACTGAAGAGATCAGTCTACGACCTTCCAAAAACTTCAATGTATTCCGCCCGACAGTGCCAAACATGCTTCCCAAATCTGCTCGTGGTGGTCCACCGTCAATTGGAAGTCAGCAGACTGGATTTCAGTCTCCTATTTTAGATATTGGATCGGCCACTGCCTCTCACTTACTTACAAAACCGGTGAGAATCAAATTCTTTTATTTCTCAAATCTATTTTATCTGCATGTCTAACAAATGTCATTTCATTTTTTCCTCAAAAAACTTGTATGGCATTCTATTAACACCGTTTTCTTTTTTCTTTTTCTTTTTTTTTTACATAAACTTCAGTGTGACAGAACTGTGCATATTGTAGAAATGTCAGAAAGTATTCAAATCTGAAACTGTTTTCTTTGTTACAAAAATGCATGACTATTACTTGTTTATATTTAATAAAGTTAAATTTAATTACTAAAACATTTTTCTTTTTCCTCTTTTCGTAGCCCCAAATTACAATCAAGCAAGCTAACCCTGATAAAACAAAGACTGTAAAAAAGACTCCACCCACAAAAAAGGAGCTTGAAAACAGTATGGTAAGACTTTTTTAAAACGACATTGCCTGCTATTTTATTAGTACTGTAGAGTTTTGATGTGTGTGCGTGCAATAAGTTTTTGATTTCAACTAAGAAATGGACAGGTACATTTTTTTTTTTTTTGTATAGATTTTTTATAGCTTTTAAAATACAGTGCTGTTAAAATTGCTAAGTTGGTGGACTATGGTTGGGAGGGGGTAGAGTTTTCATTGACTAATATACTGAAATATAGAAAAGCGATAGGGGCACTGCTCTTTTCCCTGATTTATCTACTTTGATTTAAACCTTATAATACTTAGTTGATGCCTTCTTGTAAGACACTCTTTTTATGTAAACTTTTTTTTCTCTTGTGTATAACTTTACCAGAGATTGAACTCCAGTCACAGTTCATTACTGAATATTGAAACCATTATGAAAGTAAATGCATCAAATCTTTAACTATCATAGATTTTGCATAGTAATTAAAACAAAATATACTCTTCTGACTGGAAATGTGTTTTTAAATTCAGGGTCTGTACAGACTTGAAAAGGCCTAAAATTTAGAGCTTTGTCTTGACAAGGCCTGATTCCAATTATTACCTTGAAAAGGACTTGAAAATTGTATTTATGTCCAATAAAAATTTGTCAGAATATCTCTATAATAGAAGCACTTTTTCCTCTTGCTACTTTCAACATTATACATGCAACTATGCACAACTTTTGTTTACAACTTAGTTCCTACTAAGGCATATTACTAGCCCACAATACATACATTTGGTCCCTGTTTTACAATTACTATTTTTTTCCTGTTGGATGTACTCTCTCAAATACATGAACCTGCTGTAAGTAGCAAAAGCAAATTTCTCCTTTCGTAATACAAACTCTGTTGCCTTTTCATTTTTGGTCAATTTCTTACGCAAATTATAAATCGCTTTACATTTCAACATATTACTATTTTATACATAATACTCTACAGTTATAAATTTATTTAATTAAGAATACCTTATTCTTGACCATTTATTGGAATAAAAGTTTAGACCAAACCTACCAGCTCACTATACATTGTACGATCACATACACTTAGTTTTAGAAAATGCCAGATTGTCACAAAAACGAACACCTCAGCTTGCACCAACATGGCCGACTAAGCATACAAATAGTATGAAAAGTTTTTCAATATCGTCCTATTAAATTAACTTCCTTTAATTTGATTTCACAGTACTT
The DNA here is from genome assembly GCF_053919585.1 of Euprymna scolopes. Classification (NCBI taxonomy): domain Eukaryota; kingdom Metazoa; phylum Mollusca; class Cephalopoda; order Sepiida; family Sepiolidae; genus Euprymna; species Euprymna scolopes. The sequence goes on from NC_136500.1 coordinate 111,523,763, forward strand.
CTAGAAAAGCTGACAAAAATAATCCTTGCTCATACATGTATACTACATATACACTAAGATTCCATTTGCATGCTTCTAAACTCTAAACATGAATGCAACTATTATATGGTGACCGGTATGGTAGGCGAACAAACCAAAATACTATCTACTGGATCTCTATACTTTAATATATATGATGAATGTAGGTGCCTACAAACAACCTTACGAATTCACCAATGTACAAAACCAGGAACATATGACATGTTTCAGCATGTGACTTGCAAGTTACATTTTTAATAATATTTTTGTTTATAAGATTAGATTAATGTACACACAGTTTACACAGACAAGAATTATGCGCCTTTATTGCAAAACGACTGGATATTATCCATATACTTTGCAATAAGTTGAAGTGAAATTCCAAACTAAAACAGTGTAGACGAATCCACAAGGAGGAAAACCATATTTAATCACACTTGGTTGTCCAAGTGGATCAGGCAATATAAATATGAATTGCACTGACAAAGGAGATACTGTAGTGGTGATCAGTTTTGTTGCACATTACTGTAGAGAATTTTGTGTAAATAACTGATCTTTAAAACAATTTCATAAAATAAAAAAATTAAGGAGTGACTTTTCCTGTTGTCAATTACTAAGTTTTTTTGTTATATTTTTGTTTATATATCAAATTTTGTTTTGAAAACTTGAACTTTTTCTGGAGGAAACCTTAAAGTCTTTGAAAGATGGACATTTAAAATCTGTATGAACTCTGGAATTAGGAATTACCTTTCAAAATTGAAATCTTTTTTTGTTTTTCTTTCAGACTGCTTTACTGGATGATTACTTTAACAGTGGTGATATTCCTACTGCAGTCAGTGCATTCAGAGATTTAAACGCTCCTAACAAGTAAGTGTCTCCCCAATTTCATTTTTTCTATTAATCTTTCATGCATGTATATGGCATAAAATTTTGCACATAATAGTTGTCCGAACAAGTTTAACTTTTAAAGACTTCTCAGTTGCCAGATGTAACAAGTGTATCTATGCAGAGCTTTGAAATCTGAATATTATCATGTCTATGATCAGCAGCCAAGTACCATATTCATGTTAAATACTCTGACAGTAAAAGACATGTGCTTTACATTTTTTCTTTTTACCATGTTATTGAAAATCTGAGAAATATCCTTGTTTACACCAAGTGGATATTATTTCCTTTTTTTCATCTAATAATTTCTGTTTTATGTTTTCCATCCAATGTATGTTTAACATTAAAGTCCAATATAAATCTGCTAATTTATAAGATGTTTATAGCAAAAGAATGACATTTTTGATAAATTTGATTCTAAACATTGCTACATCACTTTTCTACCAACCAAAACTAAGGGAGAGAATTTTTTGAGACCACAAGTTTTAATTATGTGAATTGATTTTTTTATTCAGAATTTGTAAATTTACTTTACACATTTTCAATGTTATAATTATAAATAAAAATACTTTGTAGTGTAAAATTGGCATGGTAAATTAAAAAGCATCTATAAATATTTAGTGATAATTAAATTTTAATTAGCTTTATTTCAATTTGAAGTAAAACATGTTTTTTTATTTTTCTCCTACAGATATATTGCTGATGTGATTTACAAAATGATGATCAATAACATCGACAAAACAGGCAAGTCTACATTTCCTACTTGTACAAAACTTGTACGATTCTGTTTTACAGCTTAAGCCAACGCTTCTCAACCAAGTTTCTGTGGAATCCTAGGCTTCTGCAGGAGACTAATAAGGATTCTGCCAAAACAAGTGAGATTAGCTAATGCCTTTTTCACTTTTCTCTACATAATTCTAAACAATTACAACATTCTTGGATACTGTGATATGGACATCTCATAGCTAAACTACTATTATTGAAATAATTATTACAATAATTAGAAGCATAATATTTAAAGATATCTGTACTATGGAATCAGTGTGAAACTGCCTCATATTGCACATTCAGTGGATGAAATCTGTAGGTAATGTTTTTGTTTTTTCTTTAAGGAAATGTTTAAAAAAATTCTAATGACTAATTTACATATGTGAAAACGGAATCACAATATAAACATTTTTTTTTTCTAAATATGTCTGGTTGTTAAACAAGATCCCAGCGTTCATGTAAACAGTTTTTGTGCAAGGGCTTCTAGAGAAATATTTCAGGGTTACACAGGGTAAAATGGTTGAAAAATGCTGCCCTAACCATTCTAATATTTTTTCTTAAAACAGGCTGATTTGAGTATTTAATTTAATGAATTTCCTTATGTTTCCTTTACTTTTGTGAAGATCGTTAATTTGCCAAAATAATTCATAAACATTTCTTATATCATGTTTGAATAATCTCCAGCTTTAATGTCTTGCATGAATTCTAAAATCTGCTCTTGCTAATTAGATAAACTTGTTGATTCATAACTAATTTATGAAATTAACTTTTTTCTTTTTTTTTTTTCTTTTTTTAATTAGATTCTGATAGGGAAAAAGTCATGAATCTTTTGTGCGCTATGAAACCAGAAAATTTATTGACATCAGAAAACTTCATGGATGTAAGTAAAATTGAACCTATGTAGTTAAAATTCTCATGAGATATCACTCTCGCAGGTACACATACACACACACACACACACACACACACACACATGCATATATTTAAACAAATATTGTTAAAAATAATCTGCTTAATTATACGGTTTTTGTCCCACAAACAAATGCAGCCTAGTAATTCACTCTTGTTTTTTTGTTTGCATTCTTCTCAACCATGTCTTGAAATTTTTTAACAATTTTGCAGATATTGGTCATGGTGAAAGTAAATTTTTGCCAGAACGTATTTTTCGAGATAATTCTGGTGCTCCTAGGGGCATTTATAGGGGTAAATTTGACATCTTTACACAGATGGTTCCAAAGATCAAAATAAAGTGGAATGTGCCACCATTTCAAAAAGCACTATTTGGCAGAAAAGGTTACCAAATAACTCCTCAATCTATAATGCAGAAATTACAGCCATAAACTTTACTCTAGATATTATCACCAACAACTGGTGCTACCAGATCAGGCTGCCCTGTGGCTTCCTGAGACGAAATGCACCTACATTGACGTTTTTTTGTTTTCTGATCTTTTTTGTAAAACTTAATTATGTTCTGCAAAACAAAAAACAAAAACAACAGCCTATTCCCCCCCCCCCCTTTTTATTTTATTTTTTCCTACCTTACTCCCGGTCCTGGATATGACCTTAAACTACATCCGATGGTGAGGTCCAGCTTACGGGCTTGGGGAGTGTGGAGCCACCTCTTAATTGTCATTGCTCCCAGGTCCACCCTGACCCGGAGTGGTAGTACCTGTTAGGGTCCCAACTATGGGTTAAATAGAAACAGATTTTAAAAAGGAAAAGAAACAACAAAAAAGAAAGAAAAAGAAAACAAATATATTCTATTAAATTATCTATTTATTTATTTTTTTGCCCTGTCGGTAGGGCATGAGAACAAACCGACTGTCCCCCTGCAGAAGGTAAAAATCCCTCAATGGGGCAACCAGTTAGCCGTGGGTTGCTACCCGTAAAGTCTTAGGACGTGATCCTGGTGATTGAGCGAACCTAAACCAGGATACATAGAAGTTTAGGCACCGCAACACATTACTTTGGCCCTTACTTCGATGAGACGGGCGGTCGGAGAGGCCCGATCCGACCAATCGGCCAGTCACGCCAAGCCCCACCATATATTGCCCATTCCAAAAACCCACTACTAATACAACACATCCCCCCTCTCCCACAAATAACCCTACTCCCTAATATATGATGGAAAGCGGTGGCTGAGGGTCAATCGATTAGGTGTGAATATCGATGACGAGGCTGTAAACCCCTCAGGATTGCTACAGATCCCATAGCAATATCAAGAGAGAACAGATAATCATTATGATACCACCAAAGTCGGTTATATCATCATTGTATCCCTGTAGAGGCTGGGCGAATGGGTTTCCCCCCAGGCTCTTCCCAAATAGGACTCCGAGGTGGGTGGGGAACAAAGATGACGAAAAAAGAAAACAAAATATATGGCTTATTCCTCCCAAAAACCACCCAACCACCCAAAGAGAACCCACTCTGATGTCTCTGACATCAGTAGCTCTGACGAAGAGACGATAAAACCAAGGAACTCAACATTCGTAGTAATAGAATCAATGGAGGAAACTCCTTTGAGCAAACTATCACCTTTTAAAATTGAAAAAAATCTTAAAACTCTAAAACCAAAGTCTATTAAAAAACAATTTAACGGCAGCCTACTAATAGAAACCCATAACGAAGAACAAACTAAAGAAATATTGAAACTAAAATTATTTGAAAACATCAAAGTCAAATGCTACAGACATCCAACCCTAAATACCTGCAAAGGAGTAGTGAAAAGCCACGAACTTGCACTTTGTCCCTTGGAGGAAATCCGGACAAACTTACAGAAACAGAATGTGTTAGATGTTCGCAGAGTTCAAATTAAAAAAAACGGTGAGAAAATCGATACCAATACATATATACTAACTTTCGATTCCCTCACCATACCCAAAGAAGTGAAAGTCGGATATATGAAAATAAATGTAGAAATTTATATTCCAAACCCCCTCCAATGCTTCAAGTGCCAGAAGTTTGGACACCATCAAGATCGGTGCACACGATTACCAGTGTGTGGAAGATGTGGAGAAAGTGGCCCACACATTGACTGCAGAAAAGATTTCAAGTGTGCCAACTGCCTGGGAAACCATGGCGCTGGCTCTAGATATTGCGAAATATGGAAAAGAGAAAAAGAAGTGACCAAACTAAAACATATAAAGAATATATCCTACCCAGAGGCCAGGAAAATCATCGAAACTAAAACATATGCAGATGCAACAAAAAAAACTAATCCAATCAGCAATCAAAATGGTCATATACATGTAACGGATACAACTGACAAGAAAATTGATGTCCTAAGCAAACTAATAAAGGAAATGAAAGAACTATTAGAAGAAATGAGGAAAATGAATAGTGCAATGTCTGCAACCAATCCAAGGATAATATTAAGTAAAGACACTACTGAACCACAAAAAGAAACAAAACCACAAACCATTTCTACAAAAACAACCGAACAACCATCAAACACATCACAAGCCAGAAAAGAATCAAAAATCCCCCCAGACAAAAAAAAAAAACAAACAAAAACAGGAAAAGAAAGATCCCGATCTATATCTCGAACAGGGACTCCGACAGAAAAAAGATTTGAGGGATTGGAGACGATGGAAGTTGAACACAATTCCAAATGATGAACAAAATATTACAATGGAATATCAGAGGGATAAAAGCAAACCAAAATGAACTCACATTATTAATAACAAATATGAGCCCAGCACTTGTCTGTCTACAGGAGACCTTTCTGAAAGAAAATAATACCATCAACATAAAACACTACACATCTTACAACTACATAAATAAAGATACGGACAGAGCTTCTGGAGGCACATCAATACTTGTGAAGAATGAAGTCCCTCAAAGACAAATAAATATAAACACAAACTTGCAAGCAATTGCAGTTTCAGTGACTCTACATAGAACTATAACACTTTGCTCAATATACATCCCTCCAAAAGATACAATCAACGAAACTGAGATAACTCAATTAATAAAACAACTCCCTAAACCCTTTTTTCTACTAGGAGATCTCAACAGTCACAATGTAATATGGGGAAGTAAAGAAACAAATAAAAAAGGAAAAGAAATAGAAAACATAATAAATAAAAATAATCTATGCCTCCTTAATAATCAAAACTACACCTATATGTACCCAGCAACAGGTACTTTCACCGCCATTGACCTTACCTTATGTGATCCTTCCATATATATGGACTATGACTGGAAAGTACACAATGACACCTGTGGGAGTGATCATTTCCCAATCATCCTGGAAAATCTAAGTACTAGCACTGAACAAAAAACACCCAAATGGAACCTACATAAAGCGGATTGGGAAGACTTCCAGGAACAGTGCAAAAACCAATTAATTATCGAAAAGAATGATGAAGATGACCATTTGAACTACTTCATTAAAACACTGACAAACATAGCAAATAATACCATACCGAAAACAGCCAAAACCAACAATCACAACAAACCTTGGTTCACAAAAGAATGCAGAAAAGCCATCAGAGCTCGACGAGCTGCCTTGAGAAAATTCGAAAAGTATCCAACAAGCGAAAATCTGGATTTCTTCAAAAACAACAGAGCAAAAGCCAGACGAATCATAAAGGAATCCAAAAGAACAACCTGGAGAAATTGTATATCCAAAATTAATGTGAATACCAAGGCGAAAACAGTTTGGAACATGATGAGGAAAATAGAAGGAAAGTGTAGTAGTACACCAATATCCCACATCTCTAAAGGCAACAAAATATACACCGATCAAAAAGACATTTCCAATAACCTGGCAGATAATTTATCAAAAATTTCATCATGTGACAGACAAACAGAGAAATTCAAAAAGATTAGAGAAAAGGAAGAGAAAAAGAAAATTCTATTTAAATCACAAAATACTGAAAAATACAACCAACCTCTTACCTTGCCTGAATTAAAAGAATCGCTAACCAAATCCCATGACACAGCTACAGGGCCCGATGAAATTCCATATGAAATCCTCAAAAAACTTCCAGAAGCCTCAATGAAATACCTACTTGAAATTTTCAATATTTTATGGTCCAGTGGAAACGTACCCGAGACCTGGAAAGAGGCCACAATAATACCAATCCCCAAATCTGAAAACTCAAACATCCAATCCCAATCAAGTAACGTCTCAGATCCATTGAATTTCAGGCCAATAGCTCTAACAAGCTGCATTTGTAAGACCATGGAAAGGATTATAAACAAAAGACTAATCTGGTTCCTGGAAACAGAGAATCTTATTACAGAATTTCAAACAGGATTCAGGAAAAACCGAAGTTCAATAGACCACATAGTCAGACTTGAAACCTTCATCAGAGAAGCCTTTGTAAGGAAAGAACATTTAACAGCAGTGTTTTTTGACATGGAAAAAGCCTACGATACTGTGTGGAAGTACGGTGTTACAAGGGATCTGAAGGCGCTTGGACTAAAAGGCAGAATGCCAATTTTTATTGAAAATTTTTTAAAAAATAGACGGTTCAGAATAAAGGTTGGTACAGCTCTCTCGGACTTGAAAGAACAAGAGAATGGAGTACCTCAAGGGAGTATACTGTCAGTGACCCTGTTCAGTATCCGAATTAACAACATTGTAAAAAACCTTAACCCTGGGGTAGATTGCTCCCTATATGTGGATGACTTCCTAATATGCTGTAGATCTAGATATATATCTATAATAGAAAGGAAGCTTCAATTGTGCTTAAACAAAGTAATGAGATGGACGGAAGAGAATGGATTTAGATTCTCCAAAAGAAAAACGAAATGCATGCATTTCTGCAAACTAAAGAACATGCATAATGATCCTGTCCTAACCATGGAAGGAATGCCCATACCCGTTACTGACCAGTACAAATTCTTAGGGATTTTATTTGACAAAAAGTTAACATTCATCCCACACATAAACTATCTGAAAAAAAAATGTAACAAAGCTGTAAATCTTTTGAGAGTGGTAGCACATACCGATTGGGGTGCAGACAGGGAAACACTCCTTAAACTTTACAGAGCACTAGTCCGCTCAAAGCTAGACTACGGTTGTTTCATATATGGATCAACCCGAACATCATATATAAAAAGCCTAGACCCTATTCACCATACTGGCCTAAGATTGGCCCTAGGAGCATACAGAACTTCCCCCGTGAACAGTCTATACACGGAAGCACACGAACCCCCACTAGATCTAAGGCGAGAAAAGTTAGCCCTTCAATATTTACTGAAACTGAAGTCTTGCCCAAACAACCCTGCATACCAATGTACCTTCTATCCTAAATATGAAGAACTCTTTAACATGAGAAGAAAAACTATCAAAACGTTCGGGCTCCGAATGAAGGAAAGCATTGAAGAATCGAAAATTCCAATCTCCAGCATTCACAACTTCATACTGCCTAAAACACCCCCATGGACCATGAAACAAGTTGAAATAAAACTCAACCTAAACAAAAAGTCCAAATCTACCACAAACCCTATTGAATACCACGACGAACTTCAACATTTAAAATGACAATATTCAGACTACACCTTTATCTACACAGACGGGTCTAAAAGCAACAATCACACTGGATGTGCAGCAACGTACCATAAAACCACAATGAAGAGAAATCTTCAAAATGAAGCATCTATATTCACTGCAGAGACTATAGCTATCGATCTAGCACTCAACATAATTTCAGAGGAAACCACCAAAAACTTCATTTTCACAGATTCTCTATCAGTCCTATTATCTATACAAAATCAAAAACAAGAAAATCCACTAACAACAAAATTAATAGAAAAAATCAATATCCTTTCAACTACTAAAAACATTATTCTTGTCTGGATCCCCAGCCATGTGGGGATCAAAGGCAATGACAGGGCAGATACAGCTGCAAAAAGATCTTCTCACCTTCCAACTGACAATTTTAAGATTCCACATACTGATCTTAGACCCCAGATAAAAGCATACATACAGGAAAAATGGCAACTGCGGTGGAGTCAGCAAGAGGGCAACAAATTATACTCAATCAAACCTGAACTTAAGGAACGATGTCCGGACATCAAGAGATCACGCCGAGAAGATGTGATACTGACTCGGCTGCGCATAGGGCACACCAACTTTACTCATTCTTATATACTAAATGGAGAATCGGCGCCAGAGTGCATCCCATGCCAGGAGACACTCACAGTAAAACATATCCTAGTTGGGTGTGATGACCTTGCCCCAACTAGAAAATTATATTATACAGAAAGCAATATGGAAGACCTTTTTGAAATAGCATACCTAAGGAAAGTAAATTTATATAAGAAAATTTAAGGAAATTTAAAGTCATCCAAATATACACATCCATGTATAAATACAACATTTAATTTCTTAGTTCAACTTTATAAAAAAAGGGAGGAAAGGCTGAAAAAGTCACTCCCCCCCTCCCAATAAAAAAAGTTAAAAAAAAAAAAAAGGACTCCGGCATTAAATGACCACATAGGTTGATATGCCGTAAAACCAATCAATCAATCAATCACCAACAAAAATTCCAAGAAATTCATATTATAGACTCATTATTAGTACTTGAATCATTAAAAAAATTAAACACTCTCTTACTAATCAAACAGTTACAAAGGATCTATTCTATCATATAACACAAAACTTTCTTCTGTTGGATTCCTAGTCACTATGATTTCCAAGGAAATGAAAAAGTTGACCTGGCAGCCAAAAATTCTCTAAAACTCCAAATAAGTGACATAAAGGTCTCATATACAGACTACAAACCTCCAATAAACAATTTTATTACAAAGAAATGGCAAGAAAACTGGAATAATTGCCAAAACAAACTATTTCAAATTATGCCTATACTTAAAAAAAACTACTAGATCCCAGAAAATTACGTAAAGACGGAATCCTATCACATTTCGGAGTAGAACACTCACTCCTGCCTACTAAAATAAGAGTGAAGAAATTATTCCGAACATATTTTTAATGTGATTTGTGTATTTTGGAGTTTCCAAACGCTTCTTGAGTGATAATTGGGAGAGAATTTAATGATGGTTAAAGAGATGAATGAAAAACTGAATATTGAAACCTGCACTACAGCCACTGAAAGTCCATTCATTAATGGCACTGTGGAACGTCGCAATCTAATATTAGCTGAAACCATGGAGAAAACATTGGAAGATGAGAAATGTGAACTAGAAATAGCTTTGGCTTGGACTGTTAGTTCCAAAAATACTCTTCAGAATTATTCTGGACATAACCCAAATGAGCTTGGTTTTGGATCCAACATAAATATGCTGTCAGTTTTGATAGACCAGTTACCCACATTAGACGCTTCAACAACCAGTGATATGGTTAGAATAAATTTAAATGCTTTACATTCTGCGAGAAAAAGGAGGCTGAATCAAGTGAAAAAATTTAGAGAGCACCGTGATTTAATGACATTATGTGGATGAAGGATTTGTGACAGGGTACAGTTTACTATAGAAGACAAAAAATAAAGAATGGTAGTGCCTTGCCAAAGTTTGGAGTAAAGAGGGTCAATGTGTATTGATCTGACTTGGAGGAGCATTCTGCAGGATGCATCCTTGTCACTTGAAGGTAAACCCTGACCTTGGAAGGCCAAGAAATAAAGAAAATACAATTCCCTTAAATGAATGAAGTCTTGCAAGAGGAAATTGAAGATTAACATGATGAAATTTCCAATAGTAACAGAGGAACTAAAAGACAATACTACAAGGCAGAGTAAAGAGAAAATAGCAGAATATAAAATTATTGGAACTAATGAGTGGGAAAATGAAAGATCAACTGAAAATTATGGCCATTGGCAGAATACAGAAACAGCTGCAGAAAATGAATGCCTAGTGTGTATCAATTGGGATATGGTTGATCAGTGGAGAGAACTTCCCCTAAGTAACAAGATTTTCCTCACAACTGAACAAGTAAGCAAAAGATTTGGTTGATGCAAAGGGGAAAGAAATAAAAAACATGAAAACTCATGAAGTGTATAAATGTGTCCCTAACCTAGGTAAAAAATGCATATCAACAAGATCAGTGATAACAGCAAGTTAATAACAAAAGATAATGAAGGCTCATCTTTTAGTATGTGGTTGAAGAAAATTCACATAATCTAAAATCAAACTCTTCAACATGCAGCCGTGAAGCTATGCGTCTTGTAATGTTAACAACCTCTGTTAAGAATTGGTAGGTGGGGACCTTTGATTTCACCTCAGCATTTTTGCAAGGTAATATGCTAGAGAGAATGAAGTATTTTTCAGACCACCAGAGTCACAAGTATGGAAGGTGAAAAGATGTATTTATGGATTGAATGATGTGTCCCATTCATGGTACAAGAGTTACTAAGGAATTAACTAAACTAAAAGGATTCGTAAGTGCATATGGCAATGCACTGTTTCTTTGGCATGATTTGACATGAACATGGTAGGTATTCTGGCAATGCATATGTAGATGACTTTATATTTTGTGGACATGATTATTTTTTAAAAGAAATGTGATCTCAGAATTGAAGAAAATATTCAAGGTTGGAATGCATGAAAACGAAACCTTCAAATTTCTGAGATTGGGCATTAAACAAACGGAAGAGGGGATGATTATAAACCAAAACGATTGTCATCTATTTCTCCAATAGATATAAAGAAAGTAAGATCCTTAAGGAAAAAGGATGCACTGAGCGAAGAGAAGACAGATTTAAAGACGAACGGGTTAAATGATATTGACCTGATGTATCATTTGATGTATGTAGGATGAGTAATATTAGAGAACTTCCATTTTGAAATTAAATTTTTATTTTAGATTTAAGTTTATCGATATTCATTATGCACTAAGTAAGATTTTCTCAATTTCAATTAAGACCTTCTAAACTTGAAATTTTGACTTTCTGATTCTTTAAAAAGAAAAAAAAAATTGTAATTTTGATTAGAATAAGGATTCTAAGCATAAATTTAATTATACATTAATGCTAATCTTTATAAGAATCTTTATAAGTGTTTTGTTCAGTCATTTTACTCATCCTAATTTTAATTTTATGTATTTTATCATTTGTAATTTAACATTTTTTCAATTTGTAATGGCTGTAAAAATACAAACATCCCCTGCTATATATGAAAAGTAAAATCTATTTCTCAATCTGTAGGCCTACCGCCGCTTGCTTGAAAAATTACCAGAACTGGAGACTGACATTCCCTTGGTGAAGTCTTATGCAGCCAGCTATGCAGCTCAGGCCATTGCAGAGAATGTGGTTTGTCTGGCCGATTTGGCAGAGTCCCTTGAGCATGGTGCTCACTATCCCCTTTTCCTCATTTGCCTGCAACAAATGCATAAGCAGAAAGATAAAGACTGGCTGGTCAACATTTTCACTGACAGTAAGATCAACTTGCAAGACATGTTACCCGGTAAGAAAACTATTTCTTTCATAAAATGCAGTTAATTATTTATAGAAAAATATACTATTAGAAATTTCTTTATATCTGTCCAGTACAATCTACTTTATGGCTTGTATATAAAAAGTCGTTATAATTATAGATCTGTACATTTTACAAACAAGTCCTTAAAACACAGATTTGTGATAACACTTGAAAAAAGCTAAATCTGTTAAATATACACACACAATAGTAAATTACTCTGCATTGCCAAAGTGTGTTGTGTCTTATATTTAGCGAAAATAAAACTAGTGCACAAGAGAAAATGAAAAAAAAAATGACTACCAAAACCTAATGTATTGCAGTGTCAAGTCTAATAATGCTAGAAATATATTAAATGTCTAATTAGTATTGTTTTAGGATATGATAAAATGGTACTCGATATCAGTTGGACAAATAATTCCTTTACATGGATGCAAGAAATTACTGTTGAGTATCAAATATGTAGAACATTTTATTTTGAATTAGAAATTTTTTATAAAAGAATTCTGAGTTTGGAAATAATTCAGACAGGAAGTTGGGTTTTAGTTTTCTATTAACACATCTTCAAAATGTGTAAACAATGTCGAAATATGTAAGTGTGTAAGCATACAAAAAAGTTAACATTTTTTCCAGATTTTATTTCAAAAACTTTCCATTCAATAAAAAAAAAAAAAATGATTAATGATTAGAAAAATGTTAAATTCATATAGAAAATAAAACTCTAAGAATATTTTTACAAATTTTATCTAAGAATTTGTTTAGTGAAAGAATAAAAATAAGTCTAAAATTATTTGTTTGCATGCAATTTATATGTAGCCTTTTGACTAAAAGTAAAAAAAAAACTAAAGACGTTTTTAAAAAAATTTACACGCATTTTAAACTTTGGAGAATTCTACAAGTTAGTGAAATACTATTAAGTTTTAACTGAATTAACTATTGAAATGTACAGTGCTTCTTGGCATAACACTCCTTATCAAATATGCTAAATAAAATCCAAATTTTTGTAAATACTGTTATGATGAAAAGAAAAATGGTAACCAAATTTTATGGAAAACAATCCAGTTTTTTTATTATTCAAAATATTCAATTCATCGAATTTGTGTTTCCACACACATTCTGCTAAATATGAATTCACAATTTGCATCAAAAGTGATAACTCCCTCTAATATTGGGAGCAAAAAACAAAACTACTAGATCACTTTCCAGAAAATGTTACCATGCATCTTTTATTTACTACAAGTATTTCCAAAAATTAGAAATTTACTGGGGGTTGATGTCAAAAAGCATCAAATTTACATTATAGCTTATTAATGAAAAAAAAAGTTAGGGAAATACACACATAAAAAAGTGTTTTTTTTTTTTTTTTTTTTTTTTTTTATCCCTCTCCCCTTTTATTCATAAAATTTGAAATTGACTATCAGTTTTTTTTTTATACAGCATATGTGAAAATTTCTTAACATCTGCCAAACATTTTCCCTAAATTTATTAAATCCTAATTAAGACGTTTCAATTCAAATTTTAAGTTAATTTTCATTATTAAAATCTGTTAAATAATATAGGATGTCATTAAAGAGAGCTCACTGAAATTCTGTATTACCAGCATGAAAAGCATTCGTTTTTGCTTGATATGGAGAAGTCACTATGATTCATTGCTTGTCAGACCTCATACTTAGTGATGCATTTTATATGCTCATCTCATTACTATGACGAATGTTATAACATAAACAATATGAAAGAATTGTTTGATATTAAGGTAGATGTCGTGTGAAAAGTACACTTGTATTCGAACCTTAGAAAACCTTATGAACTAGTCAAACTGCAATTTTTACTTTTGACAAAACAGTCCACAATGAGTGATAGAGAAAACGGAGTTGATTAAAATAGAATTGAAAACCTATTTTGGATTTAGCCAAGTATAAATCATAAGAAACATAATCATCTATTCCTTATATATCATGCGACTTTCATATCTTTCCCCCGTCCCTCCTTCTCTGTTAACATTTTGACATCTAGAAGGATCACCAGAGGGGACGGGGCGTAACACAAGGAATCTGAACTCGAATAAAGAGATTTCTTTCTCTTCCATTAAAAACATAAACTTCAACATTGTTTATGCTAAAGAATTTAGCATAAAAAATGTTTATTGAGCAGCTTTTTTTGAAAGGGAGAGACAAATGATCCTATTCTATTTCTTAATCACTTTACAACATTTCTGTGAACAAATGTTCTATTATGACATTTCTGCATCCAGCTGTCTTTTGTTTCTTTGTTGTTTGATCTTGCCACACACTTTGTCCTTGAACATCCAACAATTCAAACTAATTGAGTTACCCACCTTTACAGTATAAGTAACTGGTTTATTTATTTTTATTTTTATTTAATATTTCTTCAATTACTAAACTTTAAATAGGGATTCTTAGATTATTCAAACCAACTGTCGGATTCTTTTTTTTTTTTTTTTTTTCCGTTTTTATTTATTTCAATTTTTTAAACAAATCATAACCTTTAACAATAATAATACAACACTAAAACGCAGATTAAATTCTTAGTCAGACTTGGCAACTTATTCTAAAAATATATTTGCTTCATTCATGAATTCTTTGAATTCTTTTTTAGCATTTGCTTCATTTTTTATCTTATCTTTCCTTTCAGAAATTGACCAAAACAAGGAGAAAATGATGGAAATATTGGAGGATCGAGGACTCAGCTTCCTGTTTCCTCTTCTCCGTATTCAATCTGAACTTTGGAAGCAAATCCAGACTGATCCAAGTGCCACAGCGATCTTCAAATGGATCAAAGATAAAGTTCAAAACGACCTCCACTACAGCCCTGGATTTGTTAACATTTTGACCACCAGGTATCTTCCTTTTCTCTTTATACACCTTCCATTCTTTTGAAAAAATTTTTTTTCTTGTCTTTAGTTGACAAGAAAAAAAAAAGTATTGTCAGTGTTCTTTTCAGTTTTGTTTTATAACTCTTCACATCGATTGATTTGTAGATACATGAAATCTTTAAAGATCTGACAGTTGAAGAGTATTGATTAATTAACATTCAATACGAAAATGTTTCTAGTTTTTTGCTTTTTTTTTTTTTTTTTTTTTTTTTTTTGTGTGTGTGTAATATTTAAATTTCATTAAAAAATCAAAAGTAAAAAAAACTTTAGTTTGGATGAAAGTTCATATTTTTTGGGAATATCTTTATAATAATAAAAAAAAAAAGTATAACCTTTTAGAATAATCTGGATAGATTTTTCTTACTAAATTTCATGTTCCTAGGTCCAATAGTCTAAAAGTAGTTAGCTGACATAAAGTTGTTTGTATATATTGAAAAAATTTCAATTGATATAATAAAAAAAAAGATAACAATTAAGATACATGTTTAAAACTGAGACGATAGAGAAAGAAATGTTAAGGTGCTTCATAATATTTTTTTTCTTTCAGTATTTTGAAGTATGTGACCAAATCCTCAACTTTGTCTGAAAACTGTGACCCCAATATTGTACCAGATAAGCTTTTATCTGAAAAAGAGAAGGACTTGCTGGATAAATTAAAGGTAATTCTGTATTAAATTTCTAAAATAGAAAATACTATGAAAATATATTTGTTTTTTTAATTTATTAACAAAAAACTTGAATTTGCTACTTTTGGATTGGGAAAAACTTTTGTTTCTCATGAGCAAATCTCTTGGTAAAATCTGTTGTGAGTGATAAACATGCTCCCCTCTTTCCCTAATGTTTCAAAAGGCTAGATTTTAAATTGGAAACTTTGTTCATAATGCATTATTGTTGTAGTTTTAAGCTTTAAGTCATTCATACAATTGTTATTTCTCTTTTCTCTTAGGTTGTTCTCCAACGTTTTCTCCAAGACCAAATAGGATTACAAGTGAGTGCACTGTATGCATCTCAAGTGTTCTGCTACAATTGTCACTTCCCTAAAAGTAAGTCATTATTTTTGGTTTTGTTATTCATTTGACAGTTGTAGAAGAAAAGCAGGTTCAATGAAAGGGTCCTTCTTATTAGACTAATTGACCTAACCTGTTAGCATAGACTTGAAACGCTTCATACTAAAAGTGTTTATCACAATGGTAAGACCATTCAAATGATCTATCACTAAAGATGTTTGCAATTGAATTCTGATTGTGCCTAAATTTTTGTAGCTTCTTGTTATAACTGGCCAGCACAATATTTGTTGGAGGAGGGGGAAAAAACTAAACTTATTAGCTTCCTTGTTAAGAGGTTTGATATCTGGCATAATGGTAATAGTATTCGCTAATGAGCCTGGAGGCTAGGGTTTAATCTTGAGTCCTACCAAAAACCTGTAAAAGAAAAAATGGTACTTAATGCATCCTTTGCTAAACACTTGGCGGTACTTGTACAATTTAATCAAGACATTAAAAAAAGAAAATATCGAAAAAAAGGTTATATTGTACGCATCCGTTTTGGACTGAAGATCTCCGAAAAAAATATTTCAGTTAGGTTGATCGCATAGTTTTTTTTTTTTTTTTTTTTTTTTACAGCAGAAAAGCATGTTTTTATGAGAGTGCATTGAGATCAGCCATTATGGAAATTTTTAACATGCCACAGGGAGATAACTCCAGTTAAAGCGCCGAGACTCCCTCCCCATCTTTAATCAAACCTTTTGGCTTGGTATCATAACAAATTGTTTTTTCGCTGTTAAAAAAAAAAAAAAAAAAAATACTTGATGAAATTAAATGAAAATTTTTTTCTTTTTCTGAGAACTTCATTCCATAACAGATATGTACAATATAACCCTTTTTTTTTTTTTCTTTTTTTTTTTTTCCTCGATATTTTCATTTTTTAATGTCTTGATTAAACTGTACAAGTACCCACTTGGCATAATCAGAAGATCAAGGGCAAGTTGAGTAATTCTAGGAATTCTGTCGCAGCTAATGAAAAGAGAACCTTCGGGTTGCCTTCGACTATATTCAACCACATAGTTTTAATTTTGATTAGATGTCTGCATTTTTGATGTATTTATTTTAAAGATAGTGTTTTGTATTTTTTGTAATTTTATTCTTTTAAAAAAGTAAAACTTATTTTAAGAAATTGGAAAATATATTTGTTACTCTTCTAAAGTATATACTTGTCCTAATTGCTACAAATTGTTGATGAGCCTGATAATGTTTTGCTATAACGCAATTGACGTCAGATAGCCATGATGCTTCACAAAGTAAATTTCTTGGAGAAATTAGAATTTAGAAATTACATAAGTTATATTACCTGATAATGATGTATTAAGAAGCAAATGTTTAGATTTCTTTCGCATGGGGATCTTTGACTGAGAGAATATATATATATATATATATATATATATATATAAATTTATGAATTTGAAGAAATTAAACTGCTCACTTCATCCCCTTTCCTTGCTTGCCTATAATTAAAATTTTTGGTCCCTCTGAAAAAGAGATTGGACCTATTCATTCCTGTTCACACTTTTCTCAATAACCAGACCTTTTTTTTTTTTTTTTTTTAAATTTGCACAAGCATTAGTCATAGTGAAAGCAAATTTTTGAACGGATTTTTTGGGATAACTTGTGTTGCTTCATAAGGGGGGTATTAAAAGGATAAAATTCTCCCAAAATCGTTCATTCATTTGTTTGCACTTTTCTTGATAACTATGCCTAGGATTTTAAAAAAATTTGCACAAACATTAGTCACGGTGATAGTAAATTTTTTTCTACTCGTGGAGGGGGACACTGTATTCTCGGCTTGTTTTATTGAAAATGTTAATAAAAATGGGTATATCTCTATACAATTTCCAAATGATTTCCAATATTTGCTTAAATGATGAAAAGAGTTTTGCTTGGAAAAAAACTATGTTCCAGTTTTTAAGAATGAAGAAAATTCATTCTTTTATGGAAATTTAAAATCTAGTTTCTTTCCACAGCAGAAAATGTTTCTGATATTGTAAATTTATTTTTCTTTTATTTATAGACATGTTACGTCGATTCTTTATGAATTTTTATGATATGGAAATAATTGAAGAAGAGGCATTCCTAAAATGGAAGGAAGATATCAATGATGAATATCCAGGCAAGGGAAAAGCTCTGTTCCAGGTAACTGCCACTGCTACATCTTGATTAGTCCACATTAGTTCATTTGCATTTAAAAACAAAAACTGTTTACTGATATGAAAGCTGAAATAGTCCATATGAATAAAACTGAAATATGGTTGAAATTTTCAGATTTTATCAAGAAAAAATCTGAAAGCAAAATTAATTACAAAACCTGATTGTTGCGATCATTTTTGTTTGTTTTAATTGACAAAATAATAAACTAATGTACTGGGATTCTTGTTAAAGAAAAATATTTAATTTATATTAATTTACATATTTGACTTCAAAAAAAAAAAAAAAAAAAATTCCATGCTAGTAAATGAGTTAAACAAAATTGAATGTATTTTTTTTTGGGGGGGGGGGGGGGGGGTAGAATGTTTTGCCATGATGTAATTGATGTCAGATAGCAAGTAGAGAAGAAACAAGTGTTCTGTGACTCTCATTCCATTAAGACTTATTCAGTGATTTATTCATTTCTCTTGTATGTGTGCTTGTGACCTAATGGGTCACTACCACTACTTTATTTCGACATTGTTCTTGCATAACTTGAAATAAGTGTCTTAACATGTATTATCCTTATGGATAATATAAATTTTAAAACTTCTTTTGTCATCTAATTTACATATTTGTGTACAGAAACTTAAAATTAGCTGTACATGTTCATAGTTACTTTGTCTAAATACTCAGATATTAAAAAAATATTAGTGGTTGAATCAACATAGTGAGTGTGGAGGCGTTGAGAAATGCATAGAAAACAAGATGAGTGATTTGTTCAGTTAATTACAAATTATGACTAATAAAAACATGTTTTTCAATCATAACTCAATCCTAGAACTAAATTATATTTTAGTACGTATATTGTGTGAATAACAAGTCTTAACCATGTTCATTGATTTCTCTTTAGTATAAGATAACTTGCATAACTAATGTTATAAATTATTTTTTTTATATATATATAGTTTTCTATTTCAACTAAATTTGTCTATTTCAGGTAAATCAATGGTTAACCTGGCTTGAACAGGCTGAAGAGGAATCTGAAGATGATGATGACGAAGACTGAGCAGTGGATGTTTTCTGCTGAATTTTGGATGTTGTAGCAGATTCTTTCTACTAATGCCAGACTATAAGGATACAGAAGGAGAGGAAGAAGAAAAAGATGTTCTGTTACTCTCATTCTAGTGACTGAGAGAAATAGTGATTAACTCATGCAGCAACTACAAATATATAATTTATATTACAAATTTAGCAATGAAAGAAGTTGCCTGCTTGTTCCCAGCTGGGCAGGTTCGCATGCACACACATACTTCTGTCTAGCTGCATGGACTTTTTTTTTTTATTAAGTTCACTCAATCCTCTACTCAGTTTGCTAAAACTTTTTTTTTTTCTTATATATATTTTTTAACTACCTTAGTAGATTTTCTGTTATTTTAGTGCACCCCCTCTCCACAAAAAAAAAAAAAACTGACTGACTAATAAGGGAGACTATTCTGTTCACTGCATTCTTAACCTACACTACATTAATAAAGTTCAATAAAAACGAAAAAAAGCTTTAACAAAAAGAAAATATTTTCTGCAAAAAAAAAGAATGTTTACATAATTTAAAAGATTTTATACAGTTCTTTTTAAAAAAGAATCTCGTTAATTAAAAAAAAAAGACAATTAGGAAAGAACAAAATTTAAAAATAAAAATGCTGGGAACATTAAAAAAAAAAAATTGTCAGTCCATTAAAATTTTTTTTAATACAATTTTGTAATCTTTTCTTCTCCCTTCACGATATTTACTTGATTGACCCCCCCCCCCCATCTTTTTCAAATTTTTTAAATCTCTCCCCTCTCTGTATGTCTGACCATCTGCTGCTTCATTATTTAATTTGCTTCCTGTGTAAACTCAACTCTATCACAAATGCTCTTTCTCTAGCTGCAACAACCAAACAAAACATACAAAAGAAGCTCTCTTGCATCATCAAACCCCCCTCCCCCCCCTTCCATTCTCCTTGCTCTCTTCATTTCTGACACTTTCCAACTTTCATCTCTTTTTATATAATTAGTGTTCTACAGATTTTCCCTGTAGGAATATTCACCCTTCTACATAAATAGTTGTCTACATTGTTATTTTATTTTTTAAGTGATAGATGCCCCACCCCACCCCCATCTCTGTATATTTGTTGCTGGTTTGTTTGATTGCTCAAACAATGCAATATATGTACATAGATACAGATAATATATACACACATACACAATAAAAATCATGTTCACCTATGTATATCTAATTTTTTTTTTCTTTTTGGCTTGATAATTCCTATGTTGGTTATTATTGCAACTGTTTACTATGCATCTGAATGGAATGTCCTCCATACTTTTTTTTTTTATATATACTACTTTAGTTTTACAAAAATGCAATATGTTTTTGTCTAATCAGTTCTCTTATACTGCAGGCCAGTGTTATACTTCCACTCTTTTTTTTTTTTTTTCTGGCTCTAAACTGGACTTCAGTCTATAAGATTAGATCTATTTTGATCTTTTTAAAAAGAAAAAAAGAACTAAAAAAAAAAATATTAGTCTGGTTTCTCCAACTTTCATTAGTATTGCAATAATATTTGTTGGGAATATTGTATTGTTAAATGTACTTGTTAAGGCTAATTATCTTCTTCTGATACCAAGAAACAAAAAAAAAAATCAGCAGCCCTCTCTCCTATCTGTGCCACACCTGTCTTAAAAGCAGTTAGACACAAAAAAAAAATCCCCTTCCCTCGTAATGTGTGGTTGTCTGGACTTTAGTCACATGACTGTGAAAGTGTTCTTTCTATTAAAACTCCCTGCATATGATTGAAACCTCACAAAAGATGAAGAAAATGGAAAAAAAAAAAAATATGAAAAAAATGAAAAATTGTAAAAATTTAAAAAAAAAAAACAAAAAAAAAAACAAAGAATCATTACAAATAAATAAAATCATGACACTGCTCCATTTATTTCTTGGTTTGTGGATTATTTTCATTTTGTAAAAAAAAAAAAAAAAAAAAAAAAAAAAAATCAAGGAAAAATAATTCCTTCATATCCAAAAATCAAAATGTTTTGTATTTTATCACAATTTATTTCCAATTGTAACCATTTACCTTATCAACTGTAGCTTAGCCTTTTTTTTTTTTTTTTTTTCAGTAATAATGCATTGTATATATTACAGCACGACTCAATAAGTCTCAGGGTTAATCAATCTACCGATATTCGAATACCTTGTAAATGTTAAGCTTATTTCTGACCAGTCGTATGGATTTGAGCAATTTTGTTTGATTGCAAACATTTCATAAACTAGTGGAGTCTGCACAACATTCTAGCATACCATAGGAAAGTAAATTTATATAAGAAAATTTAAGGAAATTTAAAGTCACCTAAATATACACATCCATGTATAAATACATTTAATTTCTTAGTTCGATTTTATAAAAAAAGGGAGGAAAGGCTGAAAAAGCCCCCCCCCCCTCAATAAAAAATAGTTAAAAAAAAAAAAAAGGACTCCGGCATTAAATGACCACATAGGTTGATATGCCGTAAAACCAATCAATCAATCGCTTGATATATCCAACATCTGATAAGGTCTGGCACAAAGATATTCTTAGCAAAATTAATTTTTAAAGTATTGAATAAATATTAAATAAACCCCACCAAAAAGAAATAAAAATTATTCATAAAAATTTACATGACCTTAAATAACCACAAATGGTTGATAGGTCGTTAAACACAAGCAAACCAAATATTAAATATAGTTGCACCCTTTTTGGTCAAAAGAACATCAAATTAATGCAGGTGTATCTACTTAAACCATTTTATTATTACTGATCTTTATGAATGCGATCGCATCAGAAATGAGTATATTCACTGAACCCATGCTCTATTCTCGACTTGCAGACAAATATAACGTGCATAACACACATACATCCAAGCTAATAGTTGAATCCTTAGAAAACTACCTAGTCTTGAATTTGGGTCACCTGAATGTTCAGAAATGTCTTTATCACCTCTTAAACATCGGTTCAGATGGAGCAGAGTGTGAATAACACTGCTCAGGGCATTGCTTTGCTTGAATAGTATTTTTCAAAACAATGAAGAAATCTGAACTTTGTTGATAAAACATTGCTTTCTGATGGGAGAAAATGTGCAACAGTAGCAACTGTAATTTGGTAGCTGATCACACTCAAATTTTGTACATTTTTTTTTTTTTAGTGCCACCATTTCTTTGCTTTTACATAAACTCTAGTGCGGATCAACATTTTTTATTTTTTAACTAGCGGTACAGCACATGAAATAATTTTTCAATAATGGCGTACATAGAAAGAGCTTGATAAGCAAAAAAAAAAAAAGGAATCTTTAAATTTTTCCAAATCTAAATAAAATTAAGGAAGCTATTGTGTTTC
This sequence comes from Euprymna scolopes, assembly GCF_053919585.1. Taxonomy (NCBI): domain Eukaryota; kingdom Metazoa; phylum Mollusca; class Cephalopoda; order Sepiida; family Sepiolidae; genus Euprymna; species Euprymna scolopes. The sequence continues at coordinate 111,546,301 of NC_136500.1, forward strand.
ATACGTTTGGATATTTTTCCCTTAATTTTGTCACAATTTTTATATTACTGTATCAGTAAAATGTTATGTCTTTGTTAAAACATGATTAAGCAATGAAATTTGCCATACAAGTGTATTTTATGCAAGGAATAGGAATATGCTACCAAAAATCGCCAGAAATTAATGGTTCTAAATAATGCTGCAATTTCTTGAAATACCATTTAGCCATTAAAAGAAGATAAGTTAAGAGAACTCAAAGTTAAATTGTAATGCTTTTTATGTATGCGAAACAAATATAACTCTAGGACTATTTAAAAATGAATATATTACATTATTTCTTTGGTATAATTGTATACTAGCTGTATATACCCGGCCTTGCTCGGTCGAAACATATTGCCAGGCAGAGGGATTAGTCACATACTATTTAAGATACACTGAATATCTTAACTTGCTACAAAAAGTGACCATGTTCAATTTAGAGAAGATAAAGCACCTCCATTTTGGTTGATGGAAATCAATTGGAGTAACGGGCATAACTTAAAGGGGAAATAACTCCAGTAGCTTAAATTAGATTTTTTCCATTTTTTAACGCAACTGTTGTCAGCTAGTAATAATTAGAAATAAATTATATATAAATTAATAAATTAAATTTAAATTATATTTCTAAATAGAACAACTTAAACAAATCTATTATATTATAAAACTCAGATTGTCTTGCTTAGGTGTTGAAACTGTTTCCGGTTCCGCCTTATGATGCACATGCATGATTACATAAAAACAAAGTCATGAGTTTTTTTCTTTTTTTTTCTTTTTTTTTTTTTTCTTTTTTTTTTTTAATCGACAACTTTTCGCATTTAAAATATGCAAATAAAAAGAAAACTAAACCCCTTTTGCTTTTTACATCGGCATTTTACAAATTTCATTTGTATTCATTACAAGTCCAAATTGTTTTCAAACAAAAACAAATGTTTATGTTTAATGTCTTTTATATATTCTGTAATTGACAGTTTAAAGATGAAGATTGCTCAAATCAGCTTGCCCAGTTATAATCGTGTTAATAAAAAAATACTTAACTCTCAATACATAAACATCTTTTTTATAAATATTTAAAAAAAATTGGTTTGTGTTACAAAAAGAAACATTCAGGCAAGATTGGAAATTAAGTGGCAAAATACTCTCGATCCCTTTATCACATAAAGGAGCTAATTTCCCCATGTAAACGATAATATCGATATTTCAGAGGTGAACAGTTTTAAATAAGCAGAAATTTTTTTTTTTTTTTTTCAAAACTGAACAATATAAACAACTTTTTTTCTTTTAAATAATAAACTTTTTATTTATTTTAAACCATACAGAACTTTAAAAAATTTTAAACAATATAAATAGAGGTTTTTATAATTTTATACAATATAAACGTTTTTATTTTAATTTTAAACAATAAAAATGGATTTTTTTTTTTTTTTTTTTTTTTTTTTTTTTTTTTTAAACAATTATCGTTCACAAATACTTTTGATTATACCATGTACGGTTTTAACATCCTAAATTTTAAAAAAGATTATTTTGATTTTATTTTCATTACAAGTTGGAATCATTTGTTTTTGTAATGTAAAAAATAAACAAAAATTTACTTGATTAGTTTACATATTTTAAAATATTTGGCATTTTGTTACAACCTAACCCAATATAGTTTTCCTTCTAAAAGAAATCAAAATTTTCTCTTTTTTTGTTTTTGCTTAGGTTTCAGTGGCCTTTAAAGATAATACAAAAGGAATTAATTAAATATAAAAATTTACCATTTTAAAGTGGGGGGATCACTTTTATAAATTTAATGTAAAATGAGCACCCACTTCTTTGCCACATAGTGGTAAACGAGACATAATCATTAGCATTTTTTCAATTTTGGTGGTGGAAGCAGGGTGAAAAAAAAAAAAAAAAAAAGGGAACAGGGTGTGGAGGTCATAAGTTCTAAGTTCCAAACATTTAAAAAATATATAGAAATACTTCAAAACGTGTGGAGGAGGATTAAGATTTTCTTTGAAAAGGTTTCACCATTAAATATTAATTATTTCCAGATATTTCTAAGGCCGTTAACACCCCCCCAAAAAAAAAAAAAACTAGGATGACCATGTACAATGTACAGCCACTCTTGTATTTGTTTTTTCTTTTTTCAATATTTTTCGACAGACAGATTACACCCCTTTCTTATATAAAGAATTTTTCATTTAATCTAAAAGCAATGATAAGACTTTTATTATCCAATGTATTCTGTATTATTTTCACTGGTCGCCATGTTTGTTTTTTTGCGTGCCCATGCAATTTTTGCATGTTTACACATCGTGTATAGTCACTTGAATGTTTATACATTAATTCTGTATATTCACTATTCCATAGCTAACTATAACATACAGACCCAACGGGTCACAGCTAGTCTAGTATGTAATAAAATCAAGCAAATTATTAAAATAGATTTTCTTTAATGTCATATGACTATAGATTTCCTTTGAATAAATAGTACATATAGAATAATATTGGAATAAAAGTGCATACAAGTCAATTTTCAGTATAAAAAATTAATTTATGAAATGGTGTACCTTTTTGTACATATTAAATCAGGGAAAGACAGACAAGAATATGACTTTATTATAATGCAAGCAAAGACTCCTGGACTGGTTCAGAGTTTAATTATTGGTCGCCAACAAAGGAAGGATGATACCAAGTAATTAATTCCTGTTCATCCGTTCATGCTTTTCTCAATAACCATTTAAATTTTGCACAAAGATTAGTCATGGTGAAAATAAATTTTTACCGGAACAGATTATCTGGTTATTTCCCTAGGAAGCATTATAGGGGTAAAACTGCCTCCAAATCATTCCTCCGTTAATTTTTTTTTGCACTTTTCTCAATAACCACTCATTGAGTGTTTTAGAAATTTTGCACAAACATTAGTCATGGTGAAAGTAAATTTACCCTCTTGGAGGGGGACCCTGCGTTCGGCTGGTAAAAATTAACACCTTACAATACCCCCCCCCCCATTATAACCTCTCCAAAATGTGATTCTACCTTTTTATGTGAACACCCTAAAAAAAAAAAACTTCTAAATAATTTTCATCTTTAGAATTGAATGTAAAATAATTCCCCATTTCAGGCCATTCTAGTGTTTTAGGGCAGTTAACCATTATTTTTCTATCTGAGATAAATACTGGCTTTTTTTTTTTTTTTTTTTTTTTTTTTTAAATATATAAACGATCATGTGCGGTTTTAAGAGGATTTTTGTGCAATTATGGAAAGATCGGAAATCTGACTGGGATAATGATTAGACTAAGGGAAATTGTGTGAAGTTGATGGAAACAAAGAATTTTTGAATTTATGTAAAATTCAACTATTTTCAGGCCATTTTCTGTTTTAGGATAGGTAATCAATTTATTTTTTATGGGAGATAAATCGTGAATTTAAAAAAAAATTTAAAGGAAGGATCTGTTTATTTTTTGTTTAATTATTTTATGAATATATATATATATATATATATATATATATATATATATGTGTATGTATGTATGTATGTATATATAAGAGACAGATTTCTGTTGACCAGTTGCTACAATTTTGCAGTGAAGACAACAAACTGAAAACTGGGTCAAAAAACATATTGGCAACAAATAAATGTGACTAAAAGCAAGATAAGTTACTCTTCTATATACTTGGGTAAGTTTTGTTTTCAGTTATTTAAAAGCGTTTTTTACTTGAGTAAAAAAAAAAAAAAAAAAAGTGATGCTGAAGCCACCACGTTAAATTTTTTTTTTTTTTTTTTTTAATTTGCATGTGAACACTAGTCATGTTAAACTCAAATCACTCTAAATTCGAAAATTAAGCAAATACAATTAATGACTTGCACCAATCGAGTAAATAGTTTGTTTAACGAACTGTATATTTTATCTGTAGTTCTGTTTTAACTTTCAGTTAAAAAAACAAAACAATAAAAAATCAATTTTTAAAGGCTGCATGTGGACACCAGTTGTCATGTTTTCTTTCATTAACGCAACGGCTTTGGCACCACTTTTTTCACTCTAGTAAAAAAAAAAAAAAAAAAAAAAGTCTTAAATAACTAAAAATGCATTAATGACCACCAGGATAAGTTTTTTTTTTTTTTTTTTTTTTTTTTTTTAAATTTTAAAACTAAGCTTCTTAATTTTAGTTTAATGTCTTCTAACTGCTTATAAAATTTCAAGAATATAGATTTGCTACTTATTTTTAACAAACGTCTAAAAATAAGTTTGGAACAAAATTTTTTTTTTTTTTTAACATTTTTGGCTATTTGAAACAAAACAATTCTCCATTAAAAAAAACTAATGCAATAGATAAAAATGCATACAAGTTGATATACTTAGCTTTTTTGTCTTTTCACATAAATATTTTTAAATTTAAATCTGAGAAATTAGAAGTTGAAAAGGTGAACGTCGGATTAGTTGTGATTGTTTTAATTAGATATTTTGATAACCAGATAGCTCCTAATTGAACTAATGGTATTGTGATAACCAGTAGCTCTAACTAAATGCGTGAAAATTAAAAAAAAGATATTTTTTCAATTAAAAAAAAAACAAACCAACTTGCTCTTCTGTTGTTGCTATTACTACTAAGCCTCAGTTTTCTCAACTCAATAAATATAATGTACATTATCAATTCGTTTGAGCGTATATTAATTTCCGAACAAAACAATGGCAATTTGAGGATTTAGTGCTTTGGTTTTTAGAATATGACAATTTGAGCAGAACCTCCTTGAAATCGGTGTATTTGTAGGTGTATCAGAATTTTTGTAGGAATTTTTGACACCCCTAACACGAAACTGCGAATAAAATATAAAAAAAAAAAACTCGTAATTTCTCTTTTAAAAGTGGGTTGTTTATTTTCTTTATGGATAATACTTCCAAAATAAACTATTAAAGTTGTATAAAAAGTAATAGAAATATTATTTTTTTATTAAAAAAAAAAAAAAAAAAAAACTAATGAAATTAATTGAATTTTATGAGTTCAGTATTTTTCAATTTTTAAACTTAAAAAATCTATCAAAATTTTTCTATTGATTTTTACAATATTTTCAGGGTCAATGTGAAATTTTATGCTCTTTCCAGTAAACTGAATGTAATATTTTAGACAAACGTTTTTTTTAAATTCACGCTCCCCCTATTTTGAAATGTCTATTAAAAAGTAAATAATTAATTTATGTGCCAAAGTTTTATATATCACAAATTGAAGATAAAAGATCAATAAATAATATATTCAAATTTGAAATACTAAAAAGTAGTGTTTTTAGAAATTTACCTGTAAAGTCCGAAGTTTACAACTTTTTTTTTTTTTTTTAAACTGAAACAGGGGGTCGAATTATTCAATATTTTTTACAAAGTTTCTTACACACCTAGTGTATTTGCTATTTTAACAAAATCTAAACAGTTCAAAGATGAAATAACTAGTTCAAACACACGACTTAAACTCTATTCTCTGATCCCCTTCTCTTTTTCTTAAATGTCCTCTATCTATGACTCCAAATTTCGCTCCACAAACTGTATTTCATTTATTTTTAACTCGCTGTATTTACCCGCTGTTACCTGCTATTCATTAGTGTCATTTTTATTGTAAGGGAGTTAACTCCTATTAGGAGTTAACTCCCTTACACTTTACAAAACAAATATTTCTGCTTGTATTGTAAAACATCCTTCTCTGTATTTTAAAGAAAACAAAACGTTTTGTCTATTTTGATATGTAAAATAAATGCATGTTATAAACCGAATATAATCGATTCAGAAAGTTGTAAAAACAATTTTTGAAAATATTTATTTTATTAAGGACGGAAACAGCATCCACAGTCACTTCTTTTTCAATGGGTGATGAAAGCTTATTAGGTGATTATTGGAAAATGAAACCAAACTTCTAAAGCAGATGAAATTTTGAAGTTAAATTTTTTCTTTATATAAAATCTTCAGTGAAATACATAATATACATGCAGATAATATGGTGCAAGAATAAAGAAATCACTAGTGAGAATCAAATATTGATTTTTATATCCTGTACAATGCTATTTATATCAAGCCAAATCTTGCTGATTTAATCTATGTAAATAAAATAATTATTTTCTGAACATCTAGTTTCATTGGGGAAAAACATTTGCTAAACAAATCTATCAAAATCGATGCATATAGCATTTCGTAGATCATATTTTCTGAAACTATCAAATACAAATTACTACATTCATTACGAAGGAACCGCCTCTCAAATACGTATTTCCACAAAGATAGTAGCAAACGCTTTCCTTCTCTATCCATTGAGTTCTTGACTCACCCCACTTTACTGCCAGAAGTTTAAGAGGTATCATTATTTCTATAGCACTGCTTCTCAACTATATGGATGTTCAGCATTGCAAGAAACAAAAGTATCATAATCTTTACGTTTCATTAAACCATTATAAGGCCATTATTATTTATTTAATCTATTATAAAGCCATTCATCTATTAAAACACATAAATAACATTCTATGATATTATTCCACTTAAACTTATCCATACAAATATGAATATTGATAGTCGATTTGCATTGATCCTAAATTTTCTAAACCTCTCGTTTCATTTGGCATAAATGATGTCATTTTCCTTAAACAGTGCCTTTCGATTCATTTTAGTATTTTAACACTTTAAACAATTCTTATGAAACTTAACTTTCAAGACATAAGAGTAATTTTTTCATACTGCAGATCTTTGATTTCATACCACTTAATAAAATTCTATGTCTGTTTTTCTGTCTACTTTACAAAACACAATGTTCAATCGTTATATTTTGTTTCTGATAAAATAGTTATTCTTTTATGCCATTGTTCAGCTATAGAGAAATCTTGGACTGAAAATTTTTTTTATTTTCATCCCAGTAATTTAAAAAGAAAAATTAACATTACAAAAACAACATTTAATGTTTTTTTTTTTTTTTAAGTGTTGTAGCAGTCTTGATACTGCACTTAATCTTTCTTCTTTCTCATCGCTTACTTTAGAAGAAATACTTTTAGACTGCCGAAATTTTGGTTTTTCATTTAAAAAATTTTTTTATTAAAATTTTTTTTAATCTTAAAATTACAATTAATGTTATAGTGTTGTATCTGTTCTGATATTACACTTAATTAACCATAGATGGAAAATATTAAGAAATCCTTTTAGACTGAAACATTAAAAAAATTCGAGTGGGGGGGGGTATTTTATTTTATTTTTTTTATATAGTTTACTTCCATTTACTTAAAAATAAATCTTCTATATTCTTGGCGAGACTGACTTTGCAAGTTTTATATCAGACTAGCGGTCGTAAAATATGATATTTTAATTTGTCCAGATCTCGTATATATTATTATAGTCGTGATTTCAAAAGTAAAAAAAAAAAAAAAAAAAAAAAAAAAAGTATTTGGGTGCCATCAGCCAGAATCGAAACTGAAAGAAAAACTGTAGCATGCAAAGCTGATGACGTTACCACTGTATTAACATGACACACATATGAACTGATTAAAAAATTTAAAAAAAACTACAACGAATGTACAAAATGTATAACTTTTTTTTTTTTCAATTTTGACCCCTTAGAAACTATTTTCACCGGCTAACCCATAAGACCCATAAAACAACGGTCTATAAAAAGTCCAACCATTTGAGGCTCCTAACACTGCTCTGCAACTCGTAGTTTTGGAACAGGTAGAGTTTGAAAATATGGAGACACAAACAGACATAGTACATTAGGCTAATTTATAAAATTCACTATCAAGGTTAGGAGTAAAAAAAAAAAAAAAATCTGATAACTTGTTCCCTGACAAAGGGACTGGACCTAGTAATTCACTTCTGTTTGTTTGCATTTTTCTCAATAACCAGGCCTTGGAATATTTAAAATTTTGCACAAACATTACTCATGGTAAAAGTAAATTTTTGCCAGAACGAATTTTCTGGGATAAGTCTGGTTGCCTCCTAAAGAGAAAAATTGCTCCCCCAAATCGTTCATCTGTTTGCACCTTTCTCAATAACCACACCTTGAATTTTTTGAAATTTTGCACAAACATTAGTTATGGTGGAAGTAAGTTTTTCACTTTGGAAAGGGAGACCTCCCCCGTATACTTGGCTTGTTATTTTTCAATTTTTATATTGCTGTATTTAGCAAGTAAAGTTATGGTTCAATACTTGCAGTTTGTTTAGCAAATGAACTGCAAAAATCAATATATCTATACAAAGGTATGTACAGAATTCACTGCTAAACTAATTAACTGATCATTATGAATTTTGGAATACAGCTGGTAGGTTTAATGTTGCGAAATTTTAAGAATGGGTATTAACTATCAATTAAAGTTCAAAATAAAATCACGCTTTTTTTAACGGTTAGTTTAAAAAAAAATCTTCTGAACGCTGCTTAAACTTAAATTCTTCACTACAGTTTGCATTTTGGAGACGGAAGTGTTTTTGAGATAAGTGATTTCAATATTAATTCGTACTTTTTATTTTTAGATTCAAATATTAATAACTACATTTTATTTCAGTATTTAATTTATGTATTTCTTTATTAAATGCTAGCTTTTTTCTCGTCCATAAATGTTTATTTATCTACCGAGTTGATTGCAAAAATAGATTACGAAATTTTACTCATTTTGAGTCCGTGAGAGGGGAATATATCACCACACTTTCCCTTAATAAAAGTCCAACAGACGTGTTTAAGTATAATACTTAATAGTTTTTTTTTTTTATTTATTTTTTTTTTAATGGAGAGTAGAAAACGCATTGTGGATGCGTTATCGGCAGCTCCTGTTACTCTCGCTTCTTCTTATTTGTCCCTCAGTCCTCATTTTTTAATGAGTGATTTTTCTGACAAAGGGAGAAGAAATAGCTGTTTTCTAGGTTGGCAGTATTTTGCGCGAACAGTTGGCAGAGATGGCGGAAATTTTCTGTTTCTATGTCTATCCTTGTAGCCATGTCACTAGTAAGGGTGCTGGAGGTAAACGTTTTGTCTGGGCTGACGTTATCCGCCTGATAGTCAGGGACCCGAACCTTGGATAAACCACTAAGGAGGCTGTCCTATCAGCAGGTGCAAAGTACTGGGGCTGCTGTATTGCCATTTGGTGAATGGATTCTGGACCATGCAGTAGCTTCTGGTGGGGCCTCTCGATGCCATACTAGTGGGTAATTGTTACGGCTTTACCTTAGCTACAAATAAAAAAAAAAAAAAATTCTTCGTTTCTTTTTCTCTTAGTTTCCCCACTCTGTCCTGCTCTAAGTAAATCTGACGACCTAGTCCACAAATTCAAAAATTTCATCATGACAAGTTTCAAGAAAAAATACACGATTAAACCCGGTTCTCCAACTTCCAACGTAGACCCCTACTACCATGTCTCCTTCTCCAACATCAGGGGTCTACGTTCTAACCTTCCAGAGGTTGAAACCCAATTACAGGAGACTAAACCAGACCTTTTATTTTTAAGTGAAACTGGCATTGGACAGGCTATTTCCCTAGAAGAGTTCGCAATTAAAGGATACTCTAACTTAACTTCTAAATCTGACCCCCAAGATCGCCATGGGCATGGAATATGTGTCTATATTAAAGATAGCTTTCCATGTGGTAGGGACATCTCCAGGGAAGATCCTAACTTACCCTATATGTGCTTCCGGGTTGCTTTAGCTCACACTACTGCATTTATATTTACTCTCTATCGCCCCCACAACAGCGGAGTTACTATCTTTCAAAGCATATCTGAGAAAATTGACCAAGTCCTATCTGCTTATCCTTCAGCTAACATTCACGTATGTGGAGACTTCAATGTTCACAACGTCGAATGGTTGACCCACTCAAACAAGACCGATGATGAGGAGAGGTTCTGTCATGATTTCTCCATTGCCTATGACCTCACTCAGATTGTTCAGGAACCCACCCGTGTGCCCGACAATGACGGCCAGTATGCGAGCCTACTAGACCTTTTCTCACAACTTGCCCTGAACTATGTTCAGTTTCTGTTCTGTCGCCTCTTGGATCTTCCGACCACTCTGTTGTATCAATTAAGATAAAAATGAAATGTAATATGTCCCCAGACGTACTTCTCCATCGTACAGTATATCGATACACTAAGGCTGACTGGGATAGCTTCCGTACATTTATATCTGATCTACCTCTGCATTCCATGTTTAAAAAGGATGTGTTCTCTATAGTATTAGACCTGACGGAATGGTTAATTGTAGGTATTGACCGTTTCATACCCTCGAAAAAGTTTCAGCAAAAACCTAACAGCCAGCCATGGTTCTCTCCAGAATGTGCTGCTGCCATTGCGCACAGAAATCACTTTTTCTACTGCTTCCAACGTAATAGATGTATGGAAACTAAAGCCGCTTTCAGGACTGCCAGCAACCATTGTAAGAAAGTAATAAAGAATGCAAGAGAGTTGTATGCTCAATCTGTTAAGTCCAAAGTAGCTGAGCAGCGGCTTGGTTCCCACCAGTTTTGGCAAATAGCAAACAGAATCCTGAACAGAAGCATGTGCTCCATCCCAACTATTATCAATGGACCTGAGGTAATCTTGTCAGCATCAGACAAAGCCAAACTCTTTGTCAAGAACTTTGCAGCTAATTCTACCCTTTGCGACCAAGGCTGCCAACCCCCAATATTTCCTCCTGTATCAGAAAACACTCTATGTGATATACGTATATCTGTACGTGATATTGCCAAGCTAATCAAAAACCTTGATTCCAGTAAAGCAACTGGCCCTGACGGTATTACAATTATAGTACTCAAAAAACTTCAACCTGAACTAGCGCCCATACTTACAAAACTGTTTAAACGTTGTCTTAAGGAGAATAGTTTCCCATCTCCCTGGAAAATTTCATCAGTATGCCCTGTATTTAAGAATTCAGGTGATAGCTCATCTCCCTCTCAGTACAGGCCAATAAGTCTCCTGTGCGTCATGAGTAAGTTGTTGGAATCTGTGTTAAATACAGAAGTAATCAACCATCTCAACAAAAATGACCTTCTTAGTGACACTCAATATGGTTTGCGTTCTGCTAGATCTACAGCAGATGTGCTTACAGTTATATCTCATAGGATTAGCAAATCTCTCGACGGAGGCCACCTTTCTAGAGCAATTGCTCTTGACATATCTAAGGCCTTTGATAGGGTATGGCATAAAGGTTTACTTCATAAGATCTCTAGCTATGGTATAGCTGGAAATGTCTTCTCAATTATTAAATCATTTCTTTCTGATAGGTTCATAAGAGTAGTAGTTGAGGGGCAAAAATCAGAAGCTCACAGTATTAATGCTGGTGTCCCTCAGGGGTCCATCCTGGGCCCAACTCTTTTTCTGATCTATATTAATGATCTTCCAAATCACATCCTTACATCATTTGTAGACATTTATGCTGACGACACTACCATTTATGGTAGCACATCTAAGACAGTAAACGACCAAGTTCTCTCCAATTCTCTCTCCTCTGATCTTGAGCACGTAGTACAATGGGGAAAGGAGTGGCTGGTTACTTTTAATGCATCTAAAACCAAGCTTCTCTCTTTACATCATCAACATTCTGATCCCTATCTGGCATCAATTGAAACGAATGGCTCTCGTTTTCAGGAGGCCTCAAGTTTTGACAAGCTTCTGGGCTTGACCTTTACTCCTGATCTTAAATGGAACACGTACATCAAATCTGTTGCCAAGGCCGCTGGAAAAATGGTGGGATCTTTCTATCGATCCGGTAAATATCTCACTGCTGATGTTATTCTTTATCTATATAAGAGCCAGGTACGTCCAAGGATGGAATATTGTTGCCACATCTGGGCAGGAGCTGCTAGAAAGGACTTGTCCTGCCTTGATAGAGTTCAAAATAGACTTCGTAGCCTCGTAGGAGATGTCCTTTTCTCTTCCTTGCAACCTCTATCTCACAGAAGAGATGTTGCGAGTTTGTCTCTGATGTATCATTATTTTCATGGAAGGTGTTCAACTGAGCTTCAATCTATGGTCCCCCCCCTTGCCAAACTTTCACAAGAAACACTCGTCTAGCTGTACACACTATCAATAATTCCCCCCACTCTTTATCTGTGCCTAAACCTAAAGTAGATTCCATGAACAAAGCTTCTTTCTTAGAACTGCTCGCCTGTGGAATTGTCTTCCGTTTTCCTGCTTTCCGGCTGATTACAATATGGTTGTTAAAGTCTAACGTAAATAAGTTCTTGATGAGCCGTTCTATATAAGTTATCAAATTTACCAAATTTTCATTACTAATGATTACTATATTGTCCAATGTCTACTGTACACTCTTTAACCCTTATCCTTGAGTGGCCTCTTGGCCTTGATAAGTGGTGATGCCTATGTAAAAAAAAAAAAAAAAAAAAAAAAAAAAAAATTAATGTTCTCCAGATTTCAGGGTTTTCTTTTGTTTTTGTTTTTTTTTTACGGAGGCATATTATGTAGAGAACCACCCATTTGAAAATATCTGATTTTGCATTATATTTTACCCATAATTATGAGACAATTTATTCCCTAAATTTCAATTTCTTGTTGAGACGCCTTTAGCTTAAACTCTGTATATAATTTTGATTCTGCAAAATGTCTTTGTTATAGTAACATATCTTTATTTTAATCATTGAAAAGGACCATACAAGTGGTTTTAAAACTCTTCTCTTTGGAAGATTAATTTTACTCGTCCTGGGACGGGTATTTTTCTAGCTATGTATAATTTAAATAAAGATGTATGCTGTTTTTTTTTTTTTTAATTTTATTTATGGTAAATAATTATTGCAGTGATGTCTAGAGACGTGCATTGTGTTCAACTTGCCTGATTATTCAATGGCAACACCAATCCCAGTGTAAAACAAAAACACACTTATTTAAGTTATTAAAAAAGGAATGCATGAATTTATTTTTGCTTTTTTATGCAAATAAAACATCATAGATACACAAAACAAACACCTAAATATAGGTGGACAGAATGTTGAAAAAAAAAAAAAAAAAAAAGAATCTTAAGTTTGCACTTTCATATATAATTCTTTCACATTTAATCTTTTATATATATAAAAGCGAAAATGTGTGTATGTATGTTTGTGTGTCCGCTAAAAACTTTCAACAGACAGAACAAAAATTGACAAACTTGGTATCATATTGAAGCTCCATCCTTCGCTCGAAAAATTGGCCAAAAACGTTAATTTTTTCACCCTGAAATCAACAATTTTCTACAGGGGGCTCAACAAAAACCGTCCTCTCATGTCAACAACCGGTTCTATGCATGCGTCAGATGACGTCATGACCTGATTTAGTTTAAATAGTTGAAGAACTGACTAAATTTCATGTACGTCGTGTTAGCACAGTTGGTTAGAGCATTGGTTCATTATCTAAATGTTTTGGGTTCGAATTGTGGTGTGAGATGTCTTTTTTTTTTTTTTTTTCGATTTTTTAAATTTAAATATTGAACCAGTGTTATTTAAGCCATTTTTCACGTAACGTTCGTTTTTCTGTTTTTTTTTTTTTTTTTACATCGCTTATTCTTAGGTTTTCATTAACACCCCCGACCGACCACACACACCCAAATACACCCAGGTACCCACTGATTTTTTTTTAAATTTTGATACCGAAACAGGCTTATTTAAGCCATTTTTCACGTGTTTTTTTTATTTTTGTTTTAACGTTCGTTTTTCTGTTTTGTTTTTTGTTTCTTCGATTTTTACATTTAACATCGTTTGTTTGCCTTACGTTAGTGTTTTTTTTTTTTTTTTCGATGTTTTGATTATTCACCCCCCCCGCTTAAGTTTTAACGTTCGTTTTTGTTTTCTTTTTTTACTTTGCTTATGCTTACGTTTTCATTAACAACCACACACACCTACAAACACTCGGGCAACGCCGGGTACCCTCCCCCGCTAGTCTATAATATAAATCTCACCTGTCTGTTTAAATGTATGTATGTTTGTATGTCTGCCTAAAACTTTCGATTGAAGCAACGGATTTTCACGAAATTGGTATCATTTTGAAGCTCGACCCTTCAGACGACAAATATCAAAAAATTGGCCAAAAACATTAATTCTTTCACTCTCAACTGGCCAGTTTTCTACAGGGGAGGGGGTCGTTTTTTCGTTGACATTTTTTTGCAAGTCATTCAACCCTCGACGTCGCATAAAACGTGTTTTTTTTTTTTTTTTTTTTTTTTAATTTTTTTTACCGCCTGTGACGTCACAATCACGTTAGGCACATCTGTACGACCGTTTTTTTTTTTTTTTTTTTTTTTTTTTTTTCTCACACCTCTTTTTCCTCTGGCGTGTTATGGGTTTGAGCCTGCTTACTACTCCTATTTTTATTTTTTCTGCTCAACACACACCTCCGGGCACCCAGGGCAACCAGGCTAGTCATTAATAAAGAATATTTAACTTCTTAATAACTCAATTAATCCATAAATGTTATTATGCAATTGTTAAAATTGATGCAGTACCGAAAAAAAAGTTTTGAACAGTTTTAATTTACACTAACTGGACACCCAGCTTTGTCCGGTTATGCAATCCACTTAAACATGATATTTTAAGTTATGCAGATTGCGTATGTATTATTTTAGAATCAATACTATATTGATTATTATATATTACAAGAAATAATTTGTCCGGTGGACTAATTCTCAAAAAAAAAAGTAATTCATCAAATTCTGTTTGTGTTTGTTTACAATATCACGTCAACTGATATTTGGGATTGACAATGAATGCCTTCGAAAAGTCACTTCTGATTAATGTTTTGTTTTAAAATATCAAAACAAATGATTTACAGCGATTTTAAATGGTACCTCTATCATAAATTGAACTCCTTAATATAAAAAAAAACTAAAATAAAATGGTGAGGTACACCTGGGCTTGAACACAAATCATTTGATCTTTAAACGAAAGCTTCACCACTCTCCAGATAATTTTTTTTTTTTTTTTTTAGAAATCATTTGCGGAGATTTTATTTCCCTTGGATGGTATAATGTAAAATATTCTATAAAAATTTATTTTTTTTAATTTATTTATAAGAGAAAAAGACTAATATTTATTTATTTTTTTTTTTCGATACTTATCAGATTATTTTATTTATTTATTTTTTTTTGCACAGAACATATCTAAGAACATTGCCAAACATATAAATTACCTCTGTGTCGAATTTACAAAAGATAGGCTCAGCTGTTTGGAAATCTATGAGGAAGGAAAACAAACAAACAAACACACACACACAGTGATATAATAGATATTGAATAAAAAAATAATAGTAGACAATAAAAAATAAATTCTTGTGTACATTCAGAAATATTCTAATTAACTAATTTTTATTTAAAAAAAAAAAAATTTATAAAAAATTTTTTTTTTTAAATAAAAATTACAAGAAAATTTTTTTTAAATAAAAATTATAAGAAAATTTAAACAAAATTATTACAGTAAATGTATTCCATTCTTATCAGAATATTTTGTATTTACATTTGACTGCAGATGTTTTTAACATAACTAATGTGTATTTGCTGTAACAGCATGAATAAAAGCACACGACACTGAATTAACATGCTCACAAAACTAACAGTGGTTAAGATCGCATAAAAAATGGCCGCTTCCACGCTCTCTTTACACTCCACAGCTATGCCCACAGGTTATAATTAGTTTTCTTATTAGAATAAGTGGTGTAAGGGAAGCAACTCTGACCAATAAATTACATCCCTTCAATCTTACTTGGTATCTTGTGAGTGGTCTTCGAATTTGTCCTGACCTGTGAGTGGTTGGTGATGCCGGTTTTTCCACCACTGCTGGGTCCTTGCAGCTTCATCGATATGTCTGCTCTCGAGTATTAAGCTGTCCTCAGAAACTTCAGGTGTCCTGGAATTCTCAAGATTCTCTGCAGTGTTATCTGCCTGTATATCTGGCGTCAGTTCTTCTGCTGCCCTTGATGGGAGTTTCACAAGCTGATCCGCATGTCTCCTTACTATCCCTCCACCGATTTCTACTTTGAAATTCACTGCTCCCAACTGAGCCGATCCATAATTTATGTAAGAGTACATGATTGGCTACTTTAAATTCACAAAGTGGTACCATTATTTTGCTCCCCCTTTTTATTTCTCATGTCCAGAGCCTTGTAAATGTCTGGCTTTTCCAAATGAAACATCGTTTTTAACTGCTGTTTGAACATCAGCTCAGCTGGAGAAACCCAAGTTGATGAGTTGGGAGTTATCCTATAGGTGAATAAAAATCTGTTCACCTTGGTTTCGAGTGTTGCCTTGTGGTCTGTTTGCATTTTGTCAAGTGCTTCCTTGAATGTGCACACACTGCACTCTGCTTGTCTATTTGAGGACGGGTGATAAGTGGTGAAAATGTGCCAAATTCTATTGGCATTCATGAATGCTTTGAATTATTGACTTGTAAAGCAGGGACCATTATAACTTATGACCAATACCGGCTGTCCGTGTGGTGCGAATATCCCTCTTTTTCTCAATTGTGGCTATAACAGGTGTTTTCATTATTTTTTTTTAATTTTATTTTTTATTTTTTTTACAAGATAGTCACCACTTATCAAGGTCCGGAAGCCACTTGTGGATAAGGGTTATTGTGTGTACAGTACGTTAGTGTTGGAGATTTGATAAAGTGTCTTACTTAAGGAGGCGGTTCATCAGGAATTTCTTTACATTGGACTTGAAGACATCCAAGTTGTAGTCACGTGGGAAATAGGCAACCGGAACAGTTCCACAGGCATGCTCTTCTAAGAAAGAAGCTTTGTTCATGGAATCTACATTTTGATTTTGGCACAGATAAGGAGTGGGAAAAATTTTTGACTGGTTTCAGCTAGGCGGGTGTTTATCGTGAAAGATTGGTGAGGGGGGACCAGAGATTGGAGTTCAGATGAGCACCTGCCATAGTAGTAACGATAAAACAAAGACAGGCTCGCAACGTCTCTCCTGTGGGAGAGAGGTTGCAGGGAAAAGAAAAGGGCATCCCCCACCAGGCCACGAAGCCTATTTTGTACTCTGTCAAGGCAGGATAGGCTGTTTTTAGCAGCTCCTGCCCAGATGTGGCAGCAATACTCCATCCTTGGACGTATTTGGCTTTTATACAGATAGAGAATTGAATCAGGGGTGAGATATCTTCTGGAGCGGTAGAAGGATCCTACCATTTTTCCAGCGACCTTGGCAACTGAGTTGATGTACGTATTCCATTTCAGGTCAGAAGTAAAGGTCAAGCCTAGAAGCTTATCAAAGCTTCCCCTAGACGAGAGCCACTCATTTCAATTGATGCCAGATGGGGATCAGAGCATTGATGATGTAAAGATAGGAGCTTGGTTTTAGATGCATTGAAAGTAACCAGCCATCTCCTCCCCCACTGTACCACACGCTCAAGATCAGAAGAGAGAGAACCTGAGAGAACTTTGTCATTTACGGCCTTTGATGTGTTGCCACAGATGGTCATGTCATCAGCATAGATGTCAACGAATGATTTAAGTATGTGTTTTGGGAGATCATTAATGTCTATCAGGAAGAGAGTTGGGCCCAGGATGGACCCCCTGAGGAACTCCAGCATTAATATTGAGGGCCTCTAATTTCTGCCCATCAACCACTACTCTTATGAGCTTATCAGAGAGAAATGATTTAATGATCGAGAAAACATTTCCAGTTACACCGTAGCTGGAGATCTTGTGAAGTAGGCTCTTATGCCATACCTTATCAAAGGCCTTTGATATGTCAAGTGCAATTGCCCTAGAGAGGAAGCCTTTGTAAAGAGATTCGCTATTCCTATGAGATATAACAGTTAGCACATCTGCTGTAGATCTGGCAGAACGGAAACCATATTGCATGTCACTAAGAAGGTTATTTCTGCTGAGGTGGTTGACTACTTCTCTATTTAATATGGACTCCAGCAGCTTACTCATGACACACAGGAGACTTATTGGTCTGTACTGAAAGGGAGATGACTTATCACCTGAATTCTTAAATACAGGGCATACTAATGAGATTTTCCAGGGTGTTGGGAAGCACTTCTCTTTAAGGCAACGCTTAAAGAGTTTTGTAAGTATGGGGGCAAGTTCTAGTTGAAGCTTTTTCAGCACAATGATTGGAATGCCGTCAGGGCCAGTTGCTTTATTGGAATCAAGGTTCTTGATTAGCTTGGCGACATCATGCACAGATATTTGTATGTTGCATAGCATGTTGTCTGTTATATTTGTATGTTAGTGTGTTGTGTGTTATAGGAGGAAATACGGGAAGTTGATGGCCTTCGTCACATAGGGTAGAATTAGCTGCAAAGTTCTTGGCAAATAGTTTTGGCTTATCTGATTGCTGACGAGATGATCTCAGGTCCATTGATAATGGTTGGGATAGAACTCACGCTTCTATATGAGGATCCTGTTTGCTATTTGCCAAAACTGGTGGGAACCAAGCTGCTGCTCAGCTACTTTGGATTTAACAGACTGAGCATATAGCTCTCTTGCATTTTTTTTATTACTCTTTTGCAGTGGTTGCTGGCAGTCCTGAAGGCAGCTTTAGTCTCAGTGCACCTATTACGTTGGTAGCTATGGAAAAAGTGATTTCTGTGCATGATGGTAGCAGCACATTCTGGGGAAAACCATGGCTGGCTGTTAGGTTTTTTGTTGGAATGTTTTGGATGGTATGAATCGGTCTATGCCTACAATTAGCCATTCGGTCAGGTCTGATACTATGGAAGACACATCCTTTTTAAACATGGAATGCAGTGGTAGATCGGATATAAGTGTACGGAAGCTATCCCAGTTAGCAGTAGAGTATCGATAAACAGTACGGTGGAGAAGTACCTCTCCAGACTTATTGCATTTCGTTTTTATCTTAACTAATACCACTGCGTGGTCGGAAGATCTCAGAGAAGACAGAACGGAACTTGAACATAGCTCAGGGGAAGTTGTGAGAAAAAGGTCTAGAAGGCTAGCATACTGACTGGAAGTATCAGGCACTCGAGTGGGTTCGTGGACAATCTGGGTGAGGTTATAGGCAATGGCAAAATCATGACAGAACCTCCCCTCATCATCTGTCTTGTTAGAGTGGGTCAGCCATTCCGCATTGTGGACATTGAAGTCACCACAAATGTGGATGTTAGCTGAAGGGTGAGCAGACAGGATATGGTCTATTTTTTCAGATATGCTCTTAAGGATAGTAACTCTGCTATTGCATATAAAATATAAATGCAGTGGTGTAAGCAAGTGCAACCCGGAAGCACATATAAGGTAAATTAGGGTCTTCTCTAGAAATATCCTTACCACACGGAAAGCCATTTTTAATGTAGGCACATATTCCATGTTCATGGCGATTTTGGGGGTCAGATTTAGATGTTAAGTTAGAGTATCCTGAATTATGAATTCGTCAAGGGAAGTGGTCGGCCTAATGCCAGTTTCGCTTAGGAAGAATATGTCTGGTTTCGTCTCCTGTAATTGAGTTTCAACCTCTGGAAGGTTGGAATGGAGACTCCTGATGTTGGAGAAGGAGACATGGTAATAGGGGTCTACATTGGATGATGGGGTTCTAGGTTTACACGTTATTTTTCTGGAGGTATTTCATATTGAGGATTGGGATTTGTGGAACAGGTCGACAGACTTGGTTAGAGCAGGACAGAGAGGGAAGGTAAGAGAGAAAAAGAGAGGAAGATTTTTTTTTTTTTGTAGCCATGATAAGGTAAAGTCGTAAAAATTACCTACTAGTATGGCATCGAGAGGCCCCACTCAAAACTACTGCATGGTCCAGAGTTCATTCACCAAATGGCAATACAGCAGCCCCAGTATTTTGCACCTGCTGATAGGATGGCCTCCTTAGTGGTTAATCTAAAGTTCGGGTCCCTGACTATCAGGCAGGTAATGTCAGCCAAGATGAAACGTTTACCTCTAGCACCCTTACTAGTGACATGGCCACAAGGATGGACATAGGAACAGAAAATTTCCGATATCTCAGGCTACTGTTCACGAAGAACTGTTATCCTGGACAGCAGCTTTTTTTTCACCCTTTGTTAGAAACATCACTCATTGGAAACGAGGACTGAGGGACAAATAAGAGGAAGCGAGAGTCACGAGAACTGCCGATAATGCATTGTCTACTCTCCATTTGCATATCTCTGTCCACTTTGAATAAGCATCCAGTATTATCAAAAATGTCTTCCAAAAATGGACCTGCATGATCTATGTAGATTTTTTCCATGGCAAACTCGGATATTCTCAGCAATGTATGGGAACCTTGCTGAGGTTACTTTGACTAAGCATGCAGATTCCACAAGCTTTTCTGTTATCAATATCAGTGTCTAGATTTGGTCACTGATTCTAAAACCCAAATATGTTACTTCAAGCAGGAGAAACTTGCATCTATTTCTCTTTAATTTTAATCCTGCCTGATCCAGAGCAGCCAATACACTCAGTAGATTCTTTAGATGACTCCTGTTATCATGACTTGAAACTAAGATGTCATCCACACGCACCTTGCAAAAGGGGATGTTCTTCAACCTTTGAAAAATCCTTGTGGCCCTGTGCATCCCAAATTGTAGTCTGGTGGACTGGTTTAATCCCTGGTGGATGTTTACTGTTAGTAATTCCTGAGTTTCTTCATCCAATTTCGGTTGCTGATAGGCATGCCTCAAATCGAGATTGCTAAATTTTTGACCTCCTCTCAAAGTAGCAAATATATCCTCAGTCTGAGGTATGGGGTATGCGGTTTACTGTTTGCTTGCAGTCTCTGCAGATGCGGATGTCACCATTATCATTTTTGACAATCAGTACAATGGGGGTGGCCCATCTAGAGTACTACACTCTTTTATAAATTCCCTGACTTTACAAGCGATCTAGTTGTTTTTCCACATCTGCTTTTATGGCATAAGGCACTAGTCCTGCCCAACAAAATTTGGGACTCACTGTCTTATCAATGAGTATTTTCACCTTAAAATCCTTTAAGCACCCCATTTCTTCACTAAACACTGACTTGAATTCTGTAAGAAGTCTTTCCAACCTTGAAGAGGAATCTTTCTGATATAAAGGAAACATGGTTCTCCAATCTAGCTTTACTTTATTTAACCAATTGCGGCCAAGTAGTGTCAGTACATTTCATTTTCCCAGCAGAAAAGGTAGTCGATGCTTTAACCCTTTCTGCATTACTTCCATGTCTGTGGTCCCATGTGGTTTCACTAACTCACCAGTTTATGTTCTTAACTTGACATAACTTTCTTTTAGATCCTGCATTTGGCCAATTTTCTTGAATTTTTCTAAACTCATTACTGAGCATGAGGCCCCTGTTTCCACCTTCATGACCACCTTCTCTTGGTTAATTATTAGTTCCACCAGTACTGGCGGTGTCCGAAGTGGAGCAACTGTATGCAAATCTAGTTTTTCCATATTTATTTCCATTTCTTCTGTGCAACAATTCTCTTCCACATTGTTCGCCATCTTTCTTTCTTACCCATGTGTTGTTGAACCAGAAGGCCTGCTCTCTTCTTGTCTACATTTTCGACGAGTATATCCGATCCGCTTACATTTAAAGTATTCCTTGTTTTTAAGCTGGCACTTAAGCTGGACAGTGCTTCCAAAACGTTAACATTCTCTTTTCCATGGTAACCTGTGGACGGATGTTTCACTTTTACTCGTCGATGCTCCCAGCATTAACTTGGAATATTTCCTTGCAGATTCCGTGGACACAGCTATTTTGAGGGCATTGTCCAAAGTTAGCAATCTTTCACCAAGCAAGCGCTCCTGTATCTTCTCGTCCTTCACTTCCACCACCAAACGATGATGCACGTATGTGTTTACCTTTTTTCTTTTTAAGCTGCAATACTTCAACATTTTTTGCAGTACGGCTACATATTCACCGATGGACTCGCTTTCTCATTCGTCCCTCATGTTAAACAAAAAAATCTCGTTGAGGGCCAGCCATTAAAGTACACAGTTCTTCAAACATTTTCTGCTCAGGCTTGTTTTTGTCTAAACCCCTGGAGCTAGCATAATGTTTGGCACCAATAATCGAAAAAAAATAGCACTTCTTACCTTCAGTCGGCAAAAAAGGACTTTACCCTTTCAATATAGTGTGACCATTCCTCTTCTGCACTAGGAGTGTCAGAAAACGCCATTAAAAACGCGATATAAAAAATTGAATAATTCGACCTCCTATTTTTCGAAGCTTATAACTACTTGAAAAGTGGAATTGAAACCCTAATTGTTTTTTTCAATTAAAGGAGCAAAGACCAAATTTTAAAAAAATAACAGGTTTAATAGCAAATTATGCAATATTTGTCGGTTTTTTTTAAAAAAGATTTAAAGAAAATCAACAAATTTTACTTACTTCGATAAAATATATGTATATATAAATTCCAAAAATTCACTTACATATAAAAATACTATTCAATGGGTACTTCCATTCTTCATTGTAAAGAATTTATCCATATTTATATCTTATATTCCATAAATACTATATAAATACTATACTTTTTTATGCTAATATTAAAAAATCTCGCGACTTTAGCTCATAACAATTGGAAAACAGGGGAGATAACCGTCTCCCTTTCTTAGCGTTATGAACTATGGTGGCCTGTAAGCGACAGAATTAATGTCTCTTTCTATTGCTGGCTGTAAACAAAAGTTAGTAAATATGGGCCACCGTAGTTGAAAAATAGTCTCATTTCACTTATCAGTTTTTGCCGATAAAATAAACAAAGCAAAAAAAAAAAAAAAAAAAAAAAGAAAAAACAGTCAACGAAATTTTGATTTTTTTTATTCTCTTAAAGAAATACATGAGTTTTGATTTAATATATTTTATTTCTTCTTTATGGAGTGAATTTTCTTTTTTAAATATCTAAAAAAAAACATTGAATAAAATAGAAATAATTGTCGTAGTTAAACGAAACTTTCTGTGCAATATAACAAGATTATAAGGTTTCACTTAAAAAAATTCAACGTGGTTAAAAAAAAGGATTTTAAACTTTGGACTTTACAAATAAATTTGCAAATAAGTGTTCTTTTTTGTTTTAAATAAACTTATTTTATTTATTGATCTTTTATCTTCAATTTGTGATATATAAATTTGAGGTGAAAAATTAATTATTTTCATTTTAATAGACATTTCAAAATGGGGGGGGGGGTGAATAAAAAAAACCCCTTGTCTAGAATATTATATTCAGTTTATTGGAAAGAGTATAAAATTTCACATTGAACCTGAAAATATCGTAAAAATTGAACCAACAGAAAAATTTTGATAGATTTTTAAAGTGAAAAAATTGAAAAAATTTTAACTCGTAAAATTCAATTGATTTCATTACGTAAACAAAATGGCTGCACTGTTTGTTTTTTTTTTTTTGAATAAAAAATCATGTTTCTATTATTTTTTAAACGACTTTAATAGTTTATTTTGGAAGTATATTCCATAAAGAAAATAAACAACCAACTTTAAAAAGAGAAATTACGAGTTATTTATATTTTATTCGCAGTTTTCTGTTAGGAGTGACAAAAATTCCCCCCAAAATTCTGACTCACCTTTCTGCACTGTCCCATTCTTTAATTGTGTCTAGCAATGCCATTTTATCCTTTGCGCGACTATTAAAAGAATCGTTTTTGTTTTCATCACAATTTACGACGCTAAAACCATATTTTCATTAGATGAAAACATTTTTAAAAAGTTTGTTGGTAAAACTATACAAACACCGTGACAGCGAATTAACCCTAACCCTAACCCTAATCCTAACCCTAACCCTAACGCTGTCACGGTGTTTGTATAATAATACCAAAAAATTACCGTCGAGGCTTTCTTTTTTTCTTTTTTTTTATATTTTCATTTAATAAAAATACCGTTGGTTTTAGCGTCCTAAATTATGAGATGAAAAAAAAAAAGAACAAATTTCTTAGTAAAATGTTGTCTCCATCTGCACAATGACCTTGTATAAAAAAGAGCCTATATTATTTAAATTTATGATACAAACATTTTTTGGAAATCTTCATTTCAATGTATGGCGACCTGTGGTAATTCCATTCTTATAGGGTAGAAGGGAAACAACTCCCCAGTCTTGCTTTAATCTAACGCTTAACTTTGTACTTGATAGAGTAGCCTCCCTTCGTTTTCCTGCCATTTTGGACCAGTGTTTTCTCGCCATCTATCCTTATCGTGACCTTAGTAATAATACGCCTAATGACTGAAAAATTACGTATCGCCCAAGGTCCCAGCAAACAAGATCTGTCAAACCAGTCACACTGTCGATAATGTTTTTTCTTCCTCTTTTTTTTTTTTTTTTTTTCTAACATAGGAGTCACCCAGTCACCCATCACCCACCCACTTATCAAGACCCGGAGGCCACTTAAAAATAAGGGTTATTGAGTGTACTGTACAGTAGTTAATGGGATAATAAAGAAAGAAAGAAAAAACACGATTCATACTGAAACTGAACTTATTGAACATTAATTAAAAATAAAAATGAAAATTAATTTGAAATGAAAAAGTTGTGTTTCTGCAAAACAACATTCTGTAAATAAAGATTTTGTTGTTTCATGGATTTCAAATTCGTTTATCATTTACTTAATTGCAATTAAAAAAAGAAAAAGAGGGGTTGTATTACTGTACACATAGATTCGAAAAAGTTGTCAAAAAACAAATATATAACAAATAAATGTTATCAAAGGCAAGATAAATTACTTTTCTACCAAACTGGATATAATTTTCGTGTTTTTATTCAATTTAACATGTTTATTCAGCTCGAAAAGCATACAGTGTTTACCGATGTATTGGAAAATTTAAAATGGCGGCCGACTCTCTCTTTAACACGGTAAGTTCGGAAAAAGGTGTAATAAATAATAAACTAGACAAAATACTGTTAGAAATTCGCTCAATATATGTTACCGTGACATAACTTGACATATATTCGGTGGTTTTTTAATAGTATTTTGTCTAGTTTATTATTTATAACACCTTTTCCCGAACTTACCGTGTTAAAGAGAGAGTCGGCCGCCATTTTGAATTTTCCAATACATCGGTAAACACTGTATGCTGTTTGAGCTGAATAAACATGTTAAATTGAATAAAAACACGAAAATTATATCTAGTTTGGTAGAAAAGTAATTTATCTTGCCTTTGATAACATTTATTTGTTATATATTTGTTTTTTGACAACTTTTTCGAATCTATGTGTACAGTAATACAAACCCGAAAAAGAAAATGAATTTGATAAAACTATTCAATATAAATTTGAAAAGCAAAACAAACAAAAAACAAGGATTATGTGTGTAAAATTATGTGTGTAAAATTATGTGTGTAAAATTATGTGTGTAAAATTATGTGTGTAAAATTATGTGTGTAAAATTATGTATGTAAAATTATGTGTGTAAAATTATGTGTGTAAAGTTATGTATGTAAAATTATCTATATTTGAAGCAAGAGACAATCGAATACTGCAAAAGCTGAAGTTGGAGAATAAACAAAAAATTATTAAATAAACAAATTAAAATCAAACAATAAAAATTTTAAAAATTAAAACGATTTAAATTACAAGAAATAATTTTAATAGAAAGTTATTAGTGCAAAAACATATATTTTAAAATTAAACTAAGAAAAATCTGTTGGATAATTTAGTTAAAAATGAGTTTCTGAATATTAACGTTATTATTTGAGCACAGGCCGTATTCTGCATAAATATCAAAAACTGATTAATGAATTTTTATTTTTTTTTATTCATAATTCGACTTAATAAAAAATACAGAAAATGTAGGCAAATCTTTATGATGTACGTACCTGTCACGGAACGAAAATGTCATACTCCAAAAATTACGTAAATTGATCAATTTTGTCTTCTTTAATAAGAAAATTAAATTTTATGACGAGTGAGACGGGAGAGTTGGAAACAACCATGTTTTTAAGAATATGTAAACATTCAAGGGTGGATAACTTAATTAGACCACCGAGATTTTGTTTGTATTCAAAATAATTAAAACGTTGTCTTGTTAAAAATCGTAAATTTTGATTTTCTTAGTAAAAAAAAAAAAAAAAAAAAAAACAGAAGGAGAAGTAACGTTATTTTTTACAAACCAAAATAATATTCAATTCATTTCCATTTTCAAATTCAAGGAAAGTAAAACAAAAAAACAAAAAAAATAAAAATAAAACCAACATACTTTATACATAAAAAAATTAAATTTTAAATTAAAAATACAAATTTTGAGTTTTATTACATGGCGGAGTTTTATTCAATTCTAATATATTTTGTTCAGATTTCGTAAAATGGAATATGGGGAGGGGGATGCGTACCCCCCCCCATCCTCTGGTTTTACGAAAACTGCACTTTAAGTATTAATCAATTCAAAAATAAATCAACAGAAAATTTCATGAAAATTTGACCATTAGTTTTTTTGCTAGATTTATTAAATATGGACATGCATTCGCCTTCAAAATGGAGAATACTTAGGAACGTTGTATTTAAGGTGACGATAATGTAAACACAATTTTACTCGCGTACTTTCATTATTTTAAAAAGTAAAAAAACCCAGTTTATTTTAAGTTTCTTTTAAATGATACAAAAGTTATAATGATAATACGAGGGCCGTGCAATAAGTAATGCCCCTGACCCACTTCCCATAGCAGTAGAGCAACGAAACTTGACACAGTTATTAGTCTTTCTCTACATAGGAATCACCCAGAGTTATGCATTTCTCCCATCGTTTGATGCAGCTCTGGAGACCGTTTTTGTAGAACACCCTAGGTTGGTCCTCCAACCACGACGTGACTTCAGAAATCAAGGCTGCATCATCTGGGAAACGCTTTCCTTTCAAAAACAACTTCATGGCTGGGAAGAGGTGAAAGTCAGAGGGTGCAAGGTCAGGAGAGTAGGGAGGATTGGGGAGGATTTCATAACCACACACCCGTGCTTCTGATCTGGAGACATGCGAGTTGTGGACCGGAGTGTTGTCCTGCAGGAGGAGGGTACCTTTGCTGATCTTGACCCGCCTCTTGATTTTGATAGCTTCCCTTAATTTCCTCAAAAGTGAAGCATAATAGGCTCCTGTAATTGTGGTACCCTTTGACAGGAAATCTGTCATCACTACTCCGTCCTGGTCCCAGAAGACTGTGAGCATGACCTTGCCAGTGGAGGGCTGCACTCTAGCCTTCTTTGGAGGTGGTGAGTCTAAGTGCTTCCACTGCATTTACTGGGCTTTGGTCTCTGGATCTTAGTGATGGACTCAGGTTTCATCCTGTGTAATCAGTCTTTTGAAAAACTTTGACTCATCTTCTTGGCACATCTCCAAATTCATCCTCGAGCACTCGACGCGTTCTCGCTTCTGGAATGGTGTGAGCAACCTGGGAATCCATCTGGCAGACACCTTATGCATATGCAAATGGTCATGAATGATAGTTTCCACAGACCCTGTACTAACCTTGACATATTGAGCTATTTGGCGAATAGTAATGCGCCGATCTTCCAAAATGGCAGCCTCAACTTGACGGACAAATGCCTCATCAATGGCAGAAGGGGGGCGACCAGGTCTGGAAGCTGTTTCCACAGATTTCCGGCCATGTTTGAATTCACGATGCCAGCATTTTACAAGGTCATATGATGGGTCATTATCACCATAAGTTTCTTTCATTTCATCAAAAGTCTCCTGTGGTATTTGCCTATAATATTGCACCAGTTTCTCTCTCAGGTTGAACAAAAATCGATGTTAAATTTATTTCTGAACCATCGATGTTGTCAACCTGTTAAATATGAATCCAGTAGAAAGCGAATAGAAAATCGTTTCAGGCCAGCTACCTTGCACTGATTGTTAATATTGATGTGTAGTATCTGTTCTAGCTTCCAGAAATATTGTTGATAACATTTTAGACATTGGCTAGTACCTGATCCTCGACCCAATATTAAATTACTGACCCGATTTATATATTTGTCTGGTAGCAAAACACTTTTTACAGTTTAACTAACGACATCAGCCCACATGAACATCTTCTATGGTCATAATTACCACAACTTCTTCCGGTTTGCTTAATGCTGCTGATCCATTCACTGACTTGATCAGCTGTTCCAGTTAATGTTTTGGTAACTTCTAGCCGATGACCGGTCTCTGGAGATTATACTGTCCTTCTTAGGACACACGTTTTTCATCTCGGATTAGTGAAGAACTACGGCATTTGTGAATATCTCTGTGCTTCTCAAGATAAACCTTGTCCTTTCAATCTGCCAAGCCACAGTGCGATGTCAACATCTGACCATTATCCTTATTGATACGAGCTGACACTTAACGCTAGTGTTCATGTGACGCCGACGACTAAATGTAATCATTTATAGTTTATTTCAAAATAAATTGGTTACTTTTATATTAACCTAAATCCCTGTTCCCACCATATGTATTTGCCATTGTCGTGTTGACTTATTACCATACAGCAGTTTCGGTAACAATACTATATGTGTGGGTGTATGACTACTACCAAACAACTATTGCTCGGAAGGGGAAGACAGCCGTTAATGCAACGACATATTGTTACATGAAAGGGCTGTGCCCTTCTCATGTAAGTAAGAAGACATACTAGATAAGTGAAAATAATATTAGGATAAGGCTAGAATCGAACCCTGTAAGCAAGTGATAAAGATAATAATGGCAAATGCAATGTTAGAAATTAAGTCCATTGTTGATTCTATTAGAAATAGTTAAATATTGTTTATGTCGGAAAAAGAGTCGATTGTCCATTCTTTTAGAAATCTGGATATTAAATATGTCAGTTAAATGAATGCACAATGCGAGTTAAAATATATTGTTTAAAAATAGGTTAAAAATTAGAACTGAGTATTCTTTGTTTTGCCAAAAGTGTGTTGGACGGACATGTGTAGAAAACGTGATATAGTCACGTTGGTAAACACACTTTTGACGTCATAAACAAAGGAGATTTCTCAATATAGCACTGTGGGTTCGAAGTTACTCAGTTGATGAGGATCAGATAATCAGAGCCGATCACACACGGTGATAGTTGGAGAGTGAGAGCCCCTTAGAGGCGAAGGGAGGAAAGAGACCATGTTGTCGAAAAGGCTTGAATTCCTGACATCACCAATCAAAGGAACCAACTATGTTTGTAACTGTTTGTCTCGTGTCGTCATTCCTCACAACCAAAAGGGTAAATGTGTTTTTATCATCATCTTGTAACGAACTTTGTATAACCCCTTCCAAGTAATGTGCCTCCATCATAAATGAAGTATTTCCTCCCCTCTATATGTGTTAACAAGAATCACTCCAGTCTGAGATAATGTCTCCCTCATTATCATCGTCATCTGTTCTGAGTCCCGTTAATGTGACCCCAATATGTACCACTATGCAACAATACGGGAAGTTTTCATCATTTTTTTTAGAACCCGTAAACACTAGGAGGTATTTGGAAAGACATTCGTCGGCGGAATAAGCAAAAGCAATTATTTACACAGTCATTGGATGTTTGGTAGGTAATGTTGGATGTTTGGTAGGTAATGTTGGATTTTTTTTTACCAACAATTGTGTGTCCTCATGTATATATTTGTCATTTTTTTTATTCTGGTTCATATATTTTATTTGCTGTATTTTGTCCCTTTATTGGACTTGGTTTCGTACATTTTGATATTCGTACAAAACTACCTTTAATTTGAAAAAAGCAATACGAGCTCCCCTTTAATGACGTCATTGAATCCAGCGCAAAAATCTTCCTTTTCGAATCCTGCCACCAAGGAGAGTAGACGTGCGCTTCATTGCCCGTCGTGGAAAGGATTCCGGAGCATTTCCTTCTGGAAATATAACCATGCAAGAAGAAAACACATGTCGTAACGAAGCAAACACTTCCTTAAAACTTTTATATATACAGCGACGGTACGCGTGTATTTTGAGGAAAAGAAATTTGAAGTAATTTCAAAGCCTTTAAATTGACAGTTAGACAGTCATTTGCACTTTTTTATCTTCAGCCTTGTGAGTACGTTTCTTCGAATGTATTGTGTGCATAATTTTAGAAGTACACATTTTCTTATTATGTTAGAATTATTTGTACTCAAACTTTGTAAGGTAATTTGCATAAAGCCACTTATGCAAATTACCCACTTGGAGTTGCTTGCAAAAAAAAAAAAAAAAAAAAAAAAAAAAGATTAACAGCGAGCACTTCTCAGAAATTACTCTCTTTTTCTGCAACAAACAGAAACTCCTCCAGAAAAACTGTTTTGGAAACTTTAACCTTTACTTGTAAATATACGTTATTTTAAATACAAGAATTTTATTGTGTTATTCTTTCTCAAAATTAACCAAGTTGTTCGGATAACAAGGAACCAAGAAAAGAGAGGTGCGTTAGAAATAAAAAAAAAAAATTTCTAACATATTTCCAAAACAGTTAACATCGTGGTATTCGCGTCTATAACATTTAACCAACGAGGAATGAACCTTCTCCAAGTGATGTTACCTCAAGTTACCTCAAGGATGGATACTCCACAAGAGAGAAATTATTATTCTGGATCCAAACTAACGGTATACTATGACATATTCAAAAAACTTTTATGGAACATACTTACTCGAGTTTTATAAAACGTGAATTTGGGACGCTCAAAACGTACAAAAACTCTACCCGCGTGGATTAAAACAAAGTTATTTCATTGCACTTGTAAAAAAAAAAAAAAAGTGTTTTGACGAAACTCTACCCGCGTGGATATTAAAATTAATTATTTCTTTGCACTTGTATTAAAATTTCGGTACTTATTCATACCTACTAAAATAAATGGCTATTAAGGAAGACGTCACAATGGAGGGAACTCTTAAAAACCTTCTGGGAGAAGAAAAACCCGAGGATATGAATATTGAAATGATACGAGAAAAATTACTGTCTTTTAAACGAAACCGGGCTACACATAAAAGAAAAGTAACAATGTACTTTAATAGCCTGGAGACCATGTATGACAATTCTACCCTGAATAATTCCCTGTGTAAAAAACAGTTAAAAGCCATTGATGATGAAGTGTTAAAAATCAATTATTGGAATGAGGTAATTAATACCTTTTCACAAAGGGTTGATTATAGTATTAAAGACGAAGAAGCCTTGAATAATGAATTAGATAGTCAAGCCGAATATGTTTTGTTTTTTTTTATCTTAGTGAGTACAGACAAATTCGAGGACTATGTAACCAGTAAAGATGACAAGACTCCTTCAACGTTGTCTATTGAAGAAACTTTAAGTGAGGGAAAACCTCCTCCTTTGAATTGCAGCACTTTTTCGGGAAATGAAAAGGACAAGTTCGCCTTTCACAATATTTTAATTCAATTTAACAATGTGATTGATTCTGGAAGGAAATTATCAGACTCAGCTAAACTGTCTTATTTGGTCGGTTACTTGAAGGATTATGCCTTAAAACAAATAAGACATTTGTCAATAACCGATACGAATTATAAAATTGCTTTAGATTCATTGAAAGAAGAGTTTTTAGATAAAGCATATATTATCGACGAAACATTAAAAAACATTAAAAGCTAAACCTGGTGAGGAATATAGTCCAGAATATTTGAATGTTAAATATTATATATCAGAAATAAGGGCCTACTTATATGTGTCAAAACAATATGAAATTGATTTTTTGGAAGAGGGTTCTTCTGGAAATATTCTAATTAGTCACATTATTATGACTAAACTTCCCAAAGTAGTTGTTAAAGAATTAGTTAATAAAGTTAATAATAATTATCCCAACTTAAAGCAAATATTCGATAACTATAGGGATATTTTAAAAACTCTAACTCGGACTTTAACTGTAAAAAATATTGCTAAGGATAAAAAAATTTCAGTAGCTATGACTTTAAACATAGTTTTAAAATAAACCCAAAAGATAAAGTACCAACGGTACAAAATTTCAAAGTACAAGCTGTAAAAAAATCCGTGTGTAAGCTATGTTCCTCTGAAGGCACTACTTCGAAAAGTGTGAAACTTATCCTAATTATGAGGCTAAACTAGCAAGAATCTTAGAACTGTCCTTGTGCACCAGATGTGCTGGTTCAGGTCACAATGAATCAGAATGCTATGGAAAAAAGGGGTTCTTAAAGTTTCCGTGTCTTACATGTAAAAAAAAAGAACATGTAACTTCTTTGTGTCCTATTCAAAAGGCTGTTCAAACAAACTTGTGTTACGCCTTGAAAAATACGGACACTTGTAATATGTTACCTACTATGACCCTAAATTTAAAATGTGGTCATAAGCAAAGACAAGTTAGGTGCTTTGTGGCAGCCAAAGATCTTTTATAACAAAAGAAGCTGCTCTAGCATTATCCCCAAATTATAATGAGTTGTTCTCATCAGAGCATGAGATACATAGTTATTTAGGACGGCAAGTTAAGAAATTTAAACAAATGTCTACTGGTGTAAAATTAAAGAATAGAATGTTTTTTGTTCCGCTATTGGTAGACGAAAGCATGAATATAAATTACACGATGCACGGAATGAAAGATGTAATTAATAAATTAAAATTATAGGGTGTAAATCTGCTTGATGAGTCCTTTTACTTAAATAAAGAACACGACACTATTGAAATAGATATGCTCATGGGGATAGACATAATTCAATATCTTTCCTTTTCCATAAAAAAGATAGGGGGTGGTTATAACTTTATCATAGATGATAGGGTAGCTCCTATTGGAAACATTTTCAATTTTATCAGTTCAGCCGAGAGAAATGACTTGCTTAACACTCAATTAAAACCAATAAAAAAAAATAATAAAACAGTAATTAACCTAATAATGGATCCCCTTAAATCGTATTTCAATCATGTGGGAATCGACTACACAGGTCATTTGTGGGTAAAGAATGAAGTGGGTGGAAGTACAGTAAAAATGTTTGTTTTAATATTTACTTGCCTTAACATAAGGGCAGTCCATTTTGAACTGTTACCCGATATGTCCACCCGAAATTTTATGCTGGCCTTTCAGAGATTTTGCAACATGTATTCTGTACCTCAATTTTTATACAGTGATAACGCTAAAACCTTTAAAAAGGCAGGTTGTATTCTTGAAAGTTCTCTACAGTCAAAGACGTTCCAGGAAGAACTAGAGAAATTAGATATCCGACATATCAAAATCCCTTTATATTCTGCGTGGGTTGGTTCGGCTTGGGAGAGATTGATAAGAGTTCTTAAGGGTTGTCTATTCAAGGTCATAGGAAGATCTAGACTTAGCTATTTTGAACTTTTAACAACATTGTCAAATATTAAGTTGGCTATAAATTCTAGACCTTTAACTTATAGATTAAGCTCTCCTACTCTTGAAATTATAACTCCTAATTCCTTTTTGAGAATATATGGGAATTCCTCTTTAGTTCTAAAATCTGAAGAAGAGGTTTGGCAGGAAGAACCTGACTCAAACTCATTAAATAAAACTTTAAATTTTCAAGAAGAAATAATATTAAAATTTAAATTATTATGGTATGAAAGCTATTTGCTAAGTTTAAGAGAACATGGCAGGAATATTTACCAAAATAAATGGGAAAATAGAATAAAAGTAGGGGATGTCGTATTGATCAAATCCACGACTAAATCGAGACCCTTCTGGATGCTGGGCAAGGTTTTAGAAAATGTAATAGGGTTTGACAATAAAATACGAGCTGTTAAACTGAAGCAAGGTAATGGGGCAATAGAGTATCACTCCATTTCTAACCTATACCCTATGGAAATATCATGTCCCCAAGGTAATACTCGAATGGAAGAACCTATCAGTAAGCCTTTCCAAAATGATTCTAGTGAAGGACTTAATGATAAAACACTGCAATTAGGCAATAGTAATAGTAATGAAGAGGTGTCCAATCAACTCAGGACTAGACCCAAACGCAAAGCCTCTGTCAAATTCTATCAAATGATGAAAGATAATATTGATTATCTGTAATAATTAAACAAATTCAACTTTCCTATTTAAAAAAATAAATAAATAAAAAATAAAAAAAATAAAAAAATTGTTCTTGGCATTGAATGACCTAAAAAGGTTGATACCAAAAAAAATCAACCATCCAACAATTAAAAAAAAAAATGAAAAACAAAGATATAGAAAAATAAAACGGCAAATTATTTTTTTATAAACTCTTTATATATATTTCAGAGATATCTCTCCTTCTGTTTTTATTGCAATAAACATATTGCAATCTTCTTGGAGGGAGTGTGTTAGAATTATTTGTACTCAAACTTTGTAAGGTAATTTGCATAAAGCCACTTATGCAAATTACCCACTATTACTTGGAGTTGCTTGCAACAATAAAAAGAAAAAAAGAAAAAAGATTAACAGCGAGCGCTTCTCAGAAATTACTCTCTTTTTCTGCAACAAACAGAAACTCCTCCAGAACAACTGTTTTGGAAACTTTAACCTTTACTTGTAAATATACGTTATTTTA
Source organism: Euprymna scolopes (assembly GCF_053919585.1). Classification (NCBI taxonomy): domain Eukaryota; kingdom Metazoa; phylum Mollusca; class Cephalopoda; order Sepiida; family Sepiolidae; genus Euprymna; species Euprymna scolopes. The sequence continues at coordinate 111,580,610 of NC_136500.1, forward strand.
AATACAAGAATTTTATTGTGTTATTCTTTCTCAAAATTAACCAAGTTGTTCGGATAGCAAGGAACCAAGAAAAGAGAGGTGCGTTAGAAATAAAAAAAAAAAATTCTAACAATTGATGGTAGTCGTTCGTTTTGGCCACGTTTACAATTTATGAACAAATTTGTTTTTTTGTGTGCCAGTTTTGTTACTTAGCGATTAAAAAAAAATTTTTTTTTTTAGTGCCTGCAAAGAGGGAATAAAATAATTTGTAATCTGCAACTCTTTTCTTCGTTTTAAACAAGACGTCTTTCTACTTTCTTCTTTATTTTATCTTTTTTTAATATTTTTGCAGGCTCTCGTTTCAAGTCGAATTTATATGAAAACGGATAAACTTTCGACACTTTGCAAATTGTGTCCCTTATTTCCGAAAATTCCGCATGAATCTGCATGCGTGCTTCCCCCCCTTTCTTTTAGACGAGTTTTAGATTAAGTTATTTCAACAAAGGTTAAAGTTATCTTCACAAAGCCCACTACTTAATGTTTTCGTTTACTTCTTCCTCTCTTATTGTTGTCTTTAAAATCTACTCCTTTTGAAACACTTGTTTCCGGCCCCTTTTTTTTTTTTTTAATTAGGTATATTTTGTGCTATTTAGAGAGGACGTCATATTTGTTTAATACCTTTTAATAAATTTGAAATTTTGCAATTTATTGGAATTGAAACACTTTGAAATGTACGTTACCAGCCATACTTTCCCCCATTAACTAAAGAAACTCTTAATTCCGTGTGCCTGTTTCAAACATTTGACATTCGCCCAACTAAATACCCGAATTTAGCATAATACGTCTGTATAGAAATCGAAATGTTATATATATATAATCTATTTCTGAATTCAACAAGGTATTGTTTTAATATACCGCACTGTTTGTCGCATATATTTTTTCCAATTTAAAAATTAAACACGTATAATATACGTACCATTTGCTCCTCTTAAGCATTGAAGTTATAACATTTGTAACCCTCTTTCGGAATATAATTTGTATTTTCCATGCATTAGTTGAATTTCAATGTGTATTGCGATTGACGTTAGAGAAACTATAATATTTTATGTCCTCATTCAGCGAAAAGATCTTGCTAGACTGAGTTACTTTGATTTTTTTTTTCGTCCTAATCCGGGGTGTTCGATATTTTTTTGGAAGCTGTATTTTCCCCATTTTAAGAACCGACCCTTTATCTAACTATGTCCTAGTGGGGAGGCGAACAAATTGGGACGCTGTGTCTGAAATCAGTGTTTGTTATATAATACGTATTTTCCCCAATTTGTTAAAAGAAAAGAAATAAGTATATACCTCGCTATATTTTATTTATAATGAATACGTGCGTTCTCTCACATGTATTTGATGTCTCTTGGTGTTGTGAATTCACTAGCTGATAACATTGCGAATTTTGTATTGGGTTTTAAATTCGAATCTTTTTAAGACTTGTTTCATTCGTACGTGTACGATACGCATCGCATTTTTCACATTTAATACTGAAGATTGTATTGCTTGTTGGAAACAGGATTTTCTCGTATATTGCAGATATTCATAATGATACTCCTTTATTTTGCGATACAGGGTGTCAAAAAAAAAACAAAAAAAAAAACTGAATGGTTTTGAACTTAAATATGCTCTTTATTTTTTATATCTTTCTGTAATTTTAACAATCTGACTAATTAAAATTAACTAAATTTAAAAACAAAATGCAAAATTCAAACAATCCTTATTTATGAAGAATGTCTTAAATGTCGCCCAATTTCAGCTTCGCATATTTATACTCTTTCAAAAACATTATTCATGACGGATTGCAGAATCTCTGGATTGCGATTTAACTCCCCTATTTCGTTCCGCGAGCTGGCAGACCTCGAAACGTCGAACTCCAAACCCTGCAAGAATTGAAGAAAAATATCAGGAACGAAATAAGGGAGTTAAATCGTAATTCAGATTATATATATATATATATATATATATATATATATATATATATATGAATAATCTCTGAAACAGATGAAAGAAGAGTAACAGCAAAATGAAGAAGGGACAGAAAATGAAATCGCCAAGGAAACACTCAAGACAACCCTAAGTAAAATGGCAAACTAAAGAGCATCAGGTCAAGATGAAATACACGTACACTGGTTTAAAACATTCACAACTTAAAAAGATGTATTCGCGAAGCAGATGTTCCAGAATGGATGACCAGATGTAGAACCATATTGATACAGAAAGAACAGCTCCAGTAACTACAGACACGTAATCTGCTTACCAACCATGTGCGAAATCTTAACGGTATAAATGAGAGAACAAGTTTACTACTACCTTAATAATCGTGGAAAACTTCTCAATGAATCGAAAGAATGCTAAAAAGGGGAATACACCTGAAGGAGGTAGAAAAATAGAATAGAACCATGGCATGGATCGACTACAAGAAAGCGTATAACAGAATCCTTCAAGCATGGATAATAGAGTGCTTGAGGTTGTACAAATTACGAGATAAGATAAGCAATTTGATTGAAAATGCAGTGAAAACATTCAGACTTAAATTGACAGCTAAACGACAATACGTAACTGAGATAAAAATACAAAGAATGTTACAATATTTTTGGGCTGTAATGGGGGTATGATCCCGTATAATCGGGAGATTCTATTTATAAACGATGCTGCTAGGAACTGACGAAGAACAACGAACCATCGGAAACTGCTCTGAAACTAAACATAGCTTACACTTCTAGAAAGAAGCTTACAAGGAGATTCTTTATTACTGTTCATCATAGTCATGATGCCCCTTAACTATATACTAAGGAAATACCAAGCAGGATACAAGTTCATTCAGACGAAAGAATGAACCACCTGATGTATATGGATGAAAAATCCAAAAGGAACTAGAGACGTTAATAAACAGCCAGAATCATCAGCCAAGATATCCAAATAAAATTCGAAATGGAAAAACGTGCGATGAAAGAAACTACTCAACCAAGGAGAGATGAGTCACCATGTAAACATGAGGCAACAACTATTTGGAACCTCTGGAAACAGACATCATCAAATCAACGGAAATGAAAAAGAAAATTAGAACAGGATACCTAGGAAACCCTCTCCCTAAAACCAAAATTATACAGTAGAAACTTAATAAAGTGTATGAACACATGGGCAGTATCATTAGTAAGATACTCTGGCCCATTCATAATCTGGGCCAAAGAAGTGAGACATCTCATCATCATGCTGCAACATGGTTTCGGTATCTCTCCTTAAAAATATTCAGTTCCCCTAGGAATATCTTTTTACTATTATCAACCTTAATTTTACATTTGTACACAATTTCAGAAATTAAGCAATTGCCCTGCAATGGACATTCATTAGGAATTCTACAGTTACATTTTCTCTCCAAATTTAGTTCATCTGATTTAATCCTATTATTATTCACTATTTTGTTTATTTTACCATTATTAGAACATGTTATAGTATTACCTAGATTGCCAGTTGTTGAGAATGAAAGTTCAACTGTGTTTTTCATAATTATTTTACTTGATCTATTCTCTGGGGGGAGGTCTTATAAATTATTTTGTAAAACTGTTTAGGGATATTATTTTGTGTATGTTTACTGAAAGGAGGATTAAATCATACTTGTTTTTTGCGTCTATTTCTCTTATTCTTAATAGCATTCTTACTATTATATGTTTCTTTATTATTTTTAATTTCATTCTTTTTCTGCTTCTTCTTATTTTTAAACATATTTTTATTCTTTACATTTCTTCTTCCTTTCATTATATCTTATATGTGTAGCTTGTTCTGCTATTTTTATTATCCCCCTCCTTTATGGATTTGATCTTACCTGTATAACCTGATCTAATTAAAGCTTCATTATAATAATCCTTATTCTTATTGAATATATTCGCATTTTCTGACAACCTGGATATTCTTTTTGATATGCTGGGGATAATGACTTTTAACACACTTAGGATGATTATATTTATAATGTATATAGAATAGTGTTTGGTTCGGTTTGTGATACGGTTCATAAGTATTGTCGTTGAGATTTAAAGTTATATCTGTAAAATTTACTAGTGTTATTTCTAACCTAAGTTCATTAAAAAATAGTTTAATTTTCTTTTTATTTTTTTGTATACTTTGATCGCTTAAAATAACTAAAAATAATAGATCATCCCTATATAGCTCTCCATTTAAGCCCGGTATATTTTATGCATCTCCTTTAGTATGTATAGACCTACCAGGCCAGTTACCTGCACAGAGTCCGGACTTTTCAACACACGTTGCCGCCAAAACACTGTTTCACCTTTATTTATAGTTAATTACAATTTTTATTTTTTCTAGTGTTTAGGCATTACATTTTCTTATCCATAACAATATTTTTGGAGTATTAAAAAGTAACAATAAAAGAAAATAGGGGGAGTGTTCGATTCTTCTTTGGAATTTTCCGGTAGCTTTTGTTTTATTTATTTTTTTTTTCATTCGATTTTTTATTTTTACTACTAATAATACCAAATGTTAAAAAACTCTACTCCCGTTATTCTAGAATCTTTTAAATTTCAGTTTATTGTTTTGTTTTTGAGGGAGATATAGTTTTTTAAAAGCTCTCCCCGCTCCCTAAATTATATTTACAAAAATATTAAAATTTATTTCTTTTGGAGTGGGGCTTTTTTAAAACTATAACTGTCTTAGTATTTTCTTTAATTTTCTATTTTTTAGCGATCATCGAGACTCCCAAGATGTGATCCTTTCATGTCGGACATTTTTTTGTTTGTTCTAAAACACTGGACACTACTTGTGTTTTTAACTGAATAAACGCTTTGAAATAAGTTAGACCATTAAAAACTTAACCATCTAGGTAGAAATCAAACACTTAGTATAATCGATTTTATCTTTTTTTTTAAACAACGGTAAACAAGTAAAAATATTAAAAAAAAATATTATGGAGGTGTAGTCGTTTTTTTTTTAAACGATATCTTCATCATGTATGGCCATAAAATGTGTTTTCAATCGATATTTATTCAATAATGAACCAGCTTTCCTTCCTAGCAAAGACGAGTTTTCCGTGGATGAGTTTTCCGTGGACGAGTCTTCCTAAATTCATTCAGACACGTTGAAAACTTTTTAATCGGTTTTAATTCGGAAAAAGGGCTGCTAAGGGGTCAAAATTGAAAAATTGGTATTTGGGGGAGTTATCGGATTTGTATTTGTTTCTCAATTGTTTCATGAATTTGAAAACGCTTTTTAAAATCTTGGCAAGCTGGTCTAATGGCTATCATACTTGACTCTGTCTTTAGGTTTTGGTTTCCATCTCAGTATTTTTTTTTACCTACAAGAAGTGAACTTTTTAGAAAAACATAATACTTGCATGAACATGTCATAGTTTTTTTCCGTTTTTTTATTCCATCTTTTTAAAGGAATTTAACGGTTCGTTAAGATCGGGCAACGCCAGGTAGATCTTCTATATATATAAAAGTTGGAATGTGTGTGTGTGTGTGTGTGTGTGTGTGTGTGTGTGTGAGAACACTTCTCAACCTATACACTCAACAAATCTTTGATTTACAGACTTGAAATTTTGCATAGAGGGGATTCAGACATGTGGGTGGAAATGTTTTTAATCCGTTTTCCTCCAGAAAAAAGGGTTGCTAAAGAGTCAACATAAAAAATTGGTACTTGGGGGTCGTTGAATTTTCATCTCTTTGTAAACTGTTTCATAAATGCGTAAGCGCGACCGGAAAACATGACAGTTTCTTTTTAAGAATAAGTTAGTTTAGGAAACACATATATCGTTTTAAGCTGATCTGATGGTTGCCGTACTTGACTCACTGTCGTTAGGTTTTGGTTTCGATCTCAGATCGAGTAGTTTTTTTACTTACAAAAAGTGAACTGTTTAGAAAGGACATAATAATCGCATGAACATGTTTCAGCTTCTTTCCGTTTTTTTTTGTTTCATTTTCTTAAGGAATTTAATGTTAAGTTCAATACCGGGCAACGTCGGGTACGTCTTCTAGCACACACACACACACACACACACACACACACACACACACACACACACACACACACACATATATATAAGGAGATTTTATATATATATATATATATATATATATATATATATATATATATAATGTCCTTTGGGTTTTTTTTCCTTGCTTGGAAGTTCTCAGAAATCAAAGGAACTTTTTCCTGGGGCTAACACTTGATCTCTTTAAGAGATAGATATTCGAGTATTATATTAAAGTTCTCATTTATCTCTCAAACACTGAGTTAGTAAAGACGTTGGGAACATAGTTTCACTCTCCCTAATTCACTATATAAACATGTTTCTTTCTTGTTGTCTCTTGGTCTTACCGGACCGAGAACAAGAATACATAGTCTTGCGGAATATCCATCTTTGTACTGTTACTTGAGATAATGTCACTTGGATATGGTGCACCATTTCTTCTACAAGCCAGTGTGGGTAAATCATATCGAAGAGATCTTATTTGGGTCACGATACTACTTGATGTTGAATATTTAGTTAGGATTTACTCACAGAGAAAGATATCCTAATGCCAGGTTATCCTGACAAAACCCTGTATAGTCACTTAAGGACAGTGTCTACTAAGTATTCAAGTTCTTTCCAGTAGGCATTCAAGTTCTCTCTCTATACACAACTCTCACTCTCTCTCATATATATATATATATATATATATATATATATATATATATATATATATATATATATATATATATATATATATATATAGGGTGACCCCAAAAATGAGTCCAAACTCTAATTAGGCCCCGTTTCTTAGTGTTTTGTCTGAATGAAATGAAACTTTGGTCATAGCTAGTTTATTATATTCAAGACATCACGTCAAAACACTAGGGTCTTTGGCCCTTTTTTCTTCGTTCTACAGCATATGTTCTAGATGGCCTCCATTTAGCTTTTGTTTTTTTGGGTCACCCTATATATATATATATATATATATATATATATATATGACAGTAATCTACGTACACGCGTGTTTCAAGGTAATTGCATCTCATCAGCGTAGCTTGACTGTTTCTAGGAATGGAACTCCAGACGATATGTATCACAGTCCGGGGCGTTAACCGTTCCGCTACGAACTCCTAGATGACTTTTACTATTTATTTTTATCGCTAATAAATTTAGATTTGTTGTTGTTTTTTTAAACGATAAATACGGTAAACACGCATGCACATAGATTACTGTTTTAAAAAATAATAAAAATAAATAAAAATGTTAGATACGTCCAAACAAATGATGGGCGACTTTCTAAGTAAATAAAAAAAATGAGTTTCGGGCGAAGCCAGTATTTAACCGTATTTATCGTTAAAAAAACAAACAAACAAACAACAATAACAAATCTAAATTTATAAGCAATAAAAATAAACAGTAAAGTCATCTAGGAGTTCGTAACGGAACGGTTAACGCGCCGGACTGTGATACACATGGTCTGAAATTCGATTCCTAGAAACAGTCAAGCTACGCTGATGAGAGGTAGTTATCTAGAAACACGCGTGTACGTAAATTACTGTTTTAAAAATTGATAAAAAGAAATAAAAATGTTATATACGTCCAAAGAAATGATTGGCGACTTTCTAAATAAATAAAAAAAAATGAGCTTCGAGGCGAAGCCACTATTTAACCGTATTTATCGTTGTTAACAACAACAACATATAACTACTTCATTTACTCACATGAAAGTAATATACAAAAGTATACATTTATGCGTAAACTTTAAGTATTTACTTCAACAGTGCTCAATATGTGGGTAGAGCTAGTTAGTAAAATATGAAATATATATGACGATTAAGCTACACTGAATACTCCGCGTTTCATCCAATCTAGGATTCTTCAGGCTTAAGACTCCGAGAGTGGATGAAACGCGGAATATTCAGTGTAGCTTAATCGCCAAATATTTTTTAGCTTACTATATATATATATAGCTTACTATATATATATATATATATATATATATATATATATATATATAGGGTTTCCACAAAGTCTGGCTACATTATGTAGCCAGACTTTGTGGAAGCATCCTGTAGATTATGTAGCCAGACTTTGTGGGCACCCCGTACACACACACACACACACACACACACACACACACACACACACACACACACACACACACACACACACACACATATATATATATACAGGGTGCCCACAAAGTCTGGCTACATAATCTAGAGGATGCTTCCAAAAAGTCTGGCTACATAATGTAGCCAGACTTTATGGACACCCTATATATATATATATAGACCTTAACAAATGGACTCTCTATAAACTCTCAAAGAGAACAAAAGAAAATTGAAAGATTTGCCACTAAATTTTACGGACTAAAAACCATTGCCCACCCTAAATATAATCCTTACCTTGAGGAGTTCGAAAATTCCATGTTAAACTTATTCAAAAAAATTAGATTTAAGAAACAAAAACACTACTACAACCCGGTTACCCGAAAAATAAATAATTTTGCCAAGAAAGTAAAAAAGAATAAACATATATTTATCCCTGCTGACAAGACTAAAAATTACTATAAACTTGACTCTCCTACATATAAAAGAGTTTAATAAATCTTATAAAATAGTCCCCCCGCAACACTTTGGATTCTATTAATTCTGAAGCTAAATCGTTACTGACTTCTATGAACATTCATAACTCCACTGAAATACTTTCTCCGGGTACCCCTAGATTTATCCTCAAAGACCATAAACCTAATTTTTATGATAACCCCCTCCATTAGATTGATCTGCCCATCTAGCTCTGACTTGGGTGCGGTAAGCAAAAACATCTTAGATAGAATTATCCCCTCTATTAAAGAAAAAGTTAGCTTCCCCCTTTAGAAAAAATTCTGAAATTAATTGGTTTGTTTCCCTTAAAAATAAACACCTCCTTAACTTCATAACCTTTGACATCAACAATTATTATCAATCAATTTCACCGATCCTCTTAAATAAGGCTCTAATCTTTGCTAAAAGAAATTCTGACTTAACTCATTTGGAAATTAGATTAATTCTCCTAGCCAGAAAATCTCTCATACAATTTAACAATAAGTTTTGGACTAGAAAAGATACCCCCAATAATTTTGACATCTTAATGGGTACTTCTGACTGCTGAGGTTACAGATTTAGTGGGACTCTTCTTACTGAAAGAACATAAATACCACTTTAAACATATCCAAGGGGGGCCTTTATAGAAACGATGCTCTATTTGCAACATCCAGACCAAGAGAGTACAATAATACAATTAAAAAATTACATAACTTTTTTTAACAATTTTGGCCTTTCTATAATTATTGAACCAAATAAAAAAACTTCAGATTTTCTAGACATTACACTTAATCTTAATACTGAAACTTACAGCCCCTATCATAAACCCAACCTTACGATTTTATACGTCCATAAATCTTCTAACCACCCCAATTCAATTATAAAATCTATAGTACCATCCGTCTCTAGAAGAATTTCTACGCTCTCAGCCGATAAAAAACCTTTAATCAAAATGCTACTTTCTTCAATAATGCCTTAAGAAATTCAGGATACAATGAAAAGATTCAATATAACCATTATGCTCCACCTGTGGGCCGTCTTAAATCTGTAATCACACACAATATGACTCGCAAGAAACCAGTTCAAATAACAAGATCTGCTGCTATCAATAGCAATGGTCCACTCCACAAATATAATCCGAACCAACATGCTAATCGTAATACTTCTAACCCACCCTGTCGCACTAGGAGAAAGAAAAATATTTGGTTTAATCCTCCATTTAGCATAAATGTTAAAACCAATATACCTAAAGAATTCTTCAATATTGTAGAAAACTCTTTCAAATACCCATACAGATATAGTTCAATTTTTAATAAAAACTCAATAAGAATTTCTTATTCTACTATGCCTAATTTAGCACAAAGAATCTTAGCATCTAATAACAAAAAAATTAAATCAGCCCAAAAAATCCCTTTTCCAATCCAACCCAAAAGCAACTGCAATTGTATTAACAAACATCTTTGCCCACTCAATAATGATTGCATCCATAAAGATGTAATATATTCATGCACAATTACAGATCTCCCACGCAATTCTCCCATAATAGACAATAACATTTTGTCACCAAATTATCCTTCCCCCGTCTCTCCCTCTGATATAATTATTAATCCAACAAACGAATCAACCAGCCCCTCTATTTTCAATCATACAACCAGCTATAATAATAATAATAATAGTAATAATAATAATAATAATAATATTTTTCATAGCAGCCATCCTAACACTGACAACACTAATTATCCCCTCCAAAACAATCCTGCTACAATCATTGTCCTACCCTCTGTTTATCAAAATGAACAAAATTTAAATTCTCTTCCCAGAATAAATCAACAAATTAATATTAATTCTCGACCTCGAGCTATTAATAAAACATATACATATATTGGTGCTACTTCAACTTTAATAAAGAAAAGAATTTCAAACCACACTTCTCCTTTCAATAATCAAAATTCAAATAATAACCAGGGAACTTCTCTAACTACACTGGTTAAAAAGCTTAATTCTGCAAATACCCACTTTTCAATTAAATGGACCATCCTAAAAAAAGTTAAGTCCTATACTCCAGGATCTAAGTCTTGTCACCTCTGTACATCTGAATCTATAACTATTATCACCTTCCCTCAAAGTAGTAATATAATAAACTCTAAAAACGAACTGATCTCCTATTGCAAACATATGTCCAAATTGAAATATGGTAAATTTGAAATTACATAGCTAATAAGTTAACCCTTCAAATATATATCTTTTCCCATAATTTTTTTTAAATTTTTTATCTTATCTTCTAAGCATTTTATATTTTTAATTTTATTTGTTTTTCTTTATTTCTTTGGCCGGTTTCCCATCTGCTATTTCCGTTTTATGGTATAAGTATACCTATTAATCAAATATATACATCAGCCACTCATTTTTATTCTATGTATTTGTTTACTTATATTTTACTATATGCATTTACATACACATTTCTTTGCCTTATTCCGGAGTTTGTAGATACCGGCCATTCCCTCCCCTTAAATTGTATGTAAGTATGTATGTATGTATTTGTTTACGTTGTATATATTTTTGGATATGTGCATATATGTATGTATGCGTGTGTGCGTGTTTGTATATATATGTGTGTGTGTGTTATTGTATATGCATACATATATGTATACATATGTATATATATGTATATGTATATGCGTGTGTGTATGTATGTACATGTATGTGTGCATTTGTGTGTCTGTATGTATATGTATGTATATATATATATATATGTATGTGTGTGTATATATGTATATATAGGTTTAAAATTTTGTTTAACTTTTTATTTTTAATATTCAATTTTTAATATTCAATTTTTAATTTATTTATTTTCATTTTTATTTATTTTTTTATTTTTTATTGTTTTATTTTTTATTTAGTTATTCACTTTTTTTTACTCTTCTTAATATAATAGACGCTCCATTTAATAAACTTAGCTATTTACTTGTTTCTCTGACTCGTGTTTCTTAATGTCATTCACGTGCATATTTAAGTTGACCTAATTATTAACGCTAACTTCCGCGCCTTTTGTCTGGGTCATTTTTACCTTGCTTTTTCAAATTAAAACTTTCACCGTTTTTCCGTTTTTTTTTTAAAACCTTAATTTACTTGATTCCTCCGGCCTTGGCAGACGTGTTTTAAATATTCTCTCCAGTGCTTTTTCTGTGCACATTTGAACTTTTCTTTTAATGATTTGGAACTCATTCCATTTGTGATTTTTTCCAAGGAATTCTGCCTTTTGGATCATTTTGGACCATTTGGAACTTACCTGTTGGATTGGAAGTTTTTAATTCGACCGTGTTTGGATTTAACCATTCTTGGATTTTTTACCCTTCACTGGACTATCCATTCATGTGAACTCTTTTTATCATTTTTTTTACCTCCTATTCCCCTTACCTCACCCTTTTTTATCCAAGTAAGATCTGTGACTAACTTGTGGTTACATTAAATACTTTTACATGCAAAATCCGATCCTGCATATTGCTAATTCCTGCCCTCTGATGAGAAGGAGAGTCTTTCTTCGAAACTCCGCGGATTAAGGACTATCAACTTATATTGTGCTTCCTTTTTAAAATAAAATATGTTTTTAACTCTTTTTCAAGATGTTTTTAACATGTTTTATTAATCATTTATTAATAAATATATATATATATATAAACATATATACATTTATATATAAATATATATATAAATATATATATATATATAAACATATATATATGAGTATATATAAGTATATATAAGTATATATATATATAAATATATATACATAAATATATATATATAAATATATATATATATAAATATATATATAAATATATATATATATATAAATATATATATATATATATATATATATAAATATATATATATATATATATATAAATATGTATATATATAAATATGTATATATATAAATATGTATATATATAAATATGTATATATATAAATATGTATATATATAAATATGTATATAGATAAATATGTATATATATAAATATGTATATAGATAAATATGTATATAGATAAATATGTATATATATAAATATGTATATATATAAATATGTATATATATAAATATGTATATATATTCAGGTCAGAATCGCCCAACATGTTCCCCGTTTCATCAGGGATCATCAAGCTACTACCAGAAAATCTCAACTGATAGAATCGTCCATCGGCCAACACTTGGTCGATAAAAAGGAATGCGGTCTTGTTTTCTCTCCGGAGTGTTTTTCTGTTTTGCACCGAGGACGCACAAAGTTCCACCTGTCTGTCCTCGAAGCACTTGCCATCATTGCTAACCCCCCTACTTTGTGCAAGCAGAGAAACCTCCGGCTTCAGTTAGAATTATTTGGGTAGTCAGGTTTTTTTTTTTTTTTTTTTTTTTTTTTTTTTTAACCTCTCCGCTCGTATTCCATATCACTACCAAATATTCTAAAAAAAAATAATAATTTTCAGACTTATGACCCTTGAAAATGTTTGTCTGAACGAAAAGCGCTTTGGGTATATTTTAACGATCCTTTTTTAATCGACTTATTTATTTTATTTAATTGTACATATAACTTGCCCCATTATATATATAATTTTTTTTTCTCTTTTCCTCACCCCGGTTTCCATTTTTTAGTTGATTGAATTTACGATATGGTTCACTTTTTTATAATTATTCTAAAATTTTGCCAATCGAATAAAGATATAAATATATGTATATATATAAATATATGTATATATATAAATATATGTATATATATAAATATATATATAAATATATGTATATATATAAATATATATATAAATATATATATATAAATATGTATATATATAAATATATGTATATATATAAATATATATATATATATAAATATATATATATATATAAATATATATATATATATAAATATGTATATATATATAAATATGTATATATATATAAATATATATGTATATATATAAATATGTATATATATATAAATATATATGTATATATATAAATATGTATATATATATATAAATATATATGTATATATATAAATATGTATATATAAATATAAATATGTATATATATA